>NC_072837.1:15857692-16179807 GCF_027744805.1 Dunckerocampus dactyliophorus | reverse complement strand
AGGTGTTGATCATTAAAATTTCCTGCTTTAGTGACCGTCTGGAAAGAAAACCTGAAGCGTCTCGGCCCTCCATGGCATGAGTGACACCGCTGTAGTAGTGTATTCGGATATTTGAATTTTTTTTGTCCACTCACATTTCAGCTTCTATGTGTTGCCATGCCAATGTAATCTGCCAAAAGCCTTCAGAATCAGGACTGCTGGCCCATGTCACATACACACTATTAGCAAGGGGGCTGTTTTTTTTCCAGCCAATCAGACTTTAGATTGGCCTCTCAGGGCCTGCAAGTCGGCCCACAGTGACATCAACACTTTTCCGTCCTCTGATTGGTTGATCAGAGCAAAACTGTTCAACAAGCCAAGCCTAGTTATGGCTAACTAGGAGGAGGAATTGACTTCTCTGGTGAGTAGATGTATTTTACGTAAAAGGTTTTATACATTTGTCATGGTATTAGTTAAATATTAGAGATGCACAATATTTTTTTTTTCCAAGCTGATACCGATTGTGCTTCTCAAGACGGATATGGTACCGATAACCAATACCTTTTTCATATCGACTTTTTTTTTTAAGATTTAGATTGAAGTGTAGTTTGTGCACACCTGGAGGTAAGAAGGACTGGAACATTTGACCAACTGTACCTGTTGATTTGTCCTAATCAAATATCATGACATTACTACGACCACATCACTACTATCAGGAGAACCAGAGTATAGAGCGAGGAAGCCCCCTGCTGTGGCCCAGCAAGGTGCACTGTATTTGGGCACACACTCCGAGCAGCCGGCATGACGCCACAGAGGTCTCTGGCAAACCTTTTGCACTTTTCAAACGCCGCAGCGCCGCCGTTTCAGGTGGCCATTGAAGTATTTTTTGTGCTCAATGGGTTTTTTTTTTTGCCCTCATCATGGAGCATGTGGTACAAATAGCATGCAAAATGTCTTCCTCGGAAAGTGAAGTGTTTGTTTACAAGTGTGCTCAGGGGAAGTTACGACAGGCCGTTAACGTCACAGGCAGGACAAAAAAGGAGAGCTTAATTTGCTCACCTGCACATTATCGGTAATCTTGCCCCAATGGAGCATTTAAAAAAAAAAACAGTTATTAGAGCTATTTTCAATATTATCAGATTTATCGGTATGATGTTATAATTTCCTAATATTGGCCCGATAATTATCATGCACCTCTAATAAATATTGATGTTGGTGATGTTGCAGTGTGAATGTTTGGAGTTGTAGGAACATTTAATCACCAAGGCGTTCTATTTACGCTCGTTACATTTGGCTGAGCGCCTACTTTGCAAGCACCAGCGTACCGCCAATCACCGGTGGAAATTAGTCACTAACTCTAAATTACAAGCAGTAATGTGAGCCTGTCGGTGACGATGTATTTGAAGATAAGGGGACTTATAGTATTAGCGATAGAGTATTGGTATCGCTGACACGTGTTCGGCCACATTGTATCTGCCACCATGCCGCAATATCGCTCCTTCGAGACCCTGGCATGGCACTTTTTAAACTTTTTTTTTTAAATCAGTGTCTGATAAAAAAAAAAAAAATCTGTTTGCTTAAGTCCCTACTGAACGCACACGTAACAAATGCACCTCCCGCCACTGCTAAAACTGTTACTGGACTTATTCATGTTTGTTGTGAAACCTCATCGACTGGTCTAGCAATTATAGGTTGATTGTCAAATCAAAGTTAAGTATCAATGATCGGCTAACCTTGTTAGCCTTTGTGCACACTCAAAATAACATAGGACGTGGTCTTTAGTGGATGTATGTGTTTGCAGGGCATTTATGGCAGCCAATGGCGGTACTCGTGACAAAGCGGATGTAATAAAGAATGTTTTCATTGAGTATTGATGTGAGGTTAAAAAGTACAGTGGACATACATGCTTTTCATGGGACAAAAACAATATGCTTTCCTAAGACAATGTATGCAAGTGCACGGCTGCAGGAGGCCCAAGGTGGTGGAGGAGGAGGAGGAGGAGGAGGAGGAGGAGGATTGTTTGGCTTGATAATCACACAGCAGGCTGCGATAAGGGAAAAAAGTGTTTGGTGCAAAGAAAACACGGACAGGCGCCAGTCCTCCATCCGTGACCCCGCCGCTGCAGCCCCCGTGATTGGGGTCAGCCTGGAGATTCCTCTCTGGCCAGCTAATGTGATTGCATCGCAGCAATCCCCCTAAACGCCATCACGTCTGATCTGCATAGTAATTGGCTCCACTCTCCTTGGATGTGACCTTGGGGAGGGGCGCCGTCACTCCTGCTGCTCCCTCCTGTACCACCAATCATACGTATATATATATTTTTATATACATACATATATATGCATGCATGCAGAGCTGTGTCCGTGTGGAGGCAGGCTGGGATGGACAAGGTGAGGTGCAGATGTCCTACATGGATCGTTGGGTTCTGAGTGGATGTGACAAGCCGACAAGAAATGTAGCCGCCCACCAACTGAGGGGAAACATTTTTTACATTGACACAACAGTGACGATGAAAGTGTGTCACGCAGGACATCGCTGAGGTCACTGGTCACTGGAATCATCACGAGCCTCTGTTGGAAATCCTGCTTTGCACTAAACTGCGACCACGGACCAAAGACATGGAACCTACTCCTTATAAGGCCAACTCACACTAGGCCAGTTGTGCCGCGTGTGGGCCCACTTAAAACCTCAAGTACGGCACTTATTCGTGTCCAGCCACGGTCCACCTCCCCTCGTGAAAGAGGTAGGCCAGGGCCCAGCACGAGTCAATGCACACGCACATACTATGGTATTAATGATAACCCACACAATTCATAATTATTCATTATTATTATTGTTAGTTGGTTCCAGACCCAACCGCGTTAAAAGAATTTCCGCAATACAGGATTCAATGTTAATAAATGTAAATTAAAAATATTTAATAAATATTTTCATAGAGCACAGAAAACCTGTTTATGACTTTCTAAATACAGTTTTTAACATTATTAGAGCCCTCTAGACATGAAATAACACCCCCATAGTCACCTGTACACTCCTATTATTGATTGTTTACACCACATTGCTGTAGGGACACGAGAGGGCTGCTAGCTAGCCAGCTAACCAGTTAGCCTCAAATTTATTTCTTCTAAACTTAAGAAGCCAAAAACTTACCGCTTCCACACAGAATAGGAGGAGAACTTTTTTCCACTCTATCATGTGGGACATGCCTGTTGACAAACTTGTTTGTGACCTTCTAAATATGGTTTTTAACATTATTAGACACCTGTAGACACAAAATGGCACCCCTATAGTCACCTTTACACTCCTATTACCCAACATAGTAGACATAATAAGACAAAATAAGACATAATATAGACTCACACATATTAGCAGTGGGAGGGTTCCTTGTTGTTTCTTTTTTTTCACTTCCCGGACTTCTTGCAGTGTCATACAGAGTCTGACGTTCTATTGCCAATAAAGTTTTATTTTGACGCCAATAGGAGTGCTCAATTGTCTTCTTCTGTCACTTGTCTCCTCCTCGCTCTCTCGTCCACAACACTCCCTCCTTATCCACCAATAACATTAACAGTGAGGTGCGTTCACAAACTGATGTTCGAACCTTATTTCATGAATTTACACCAACAGGTTGTTACAGTAACATCACTGACACCTAGTGACCAGTGTGGAATACTACATATCATCACGTCTTTGACTGCGTCCTCTGAATGCCTAATATTTGCATTTTTCTTCATTTAGTCATTTTTATGCTTGAAAATGCTTCACTGAGGCCAAAAATTTTATAAAAAAAAACGTTAAAATTTACATTTCAGCTTTATGCTACTAAAATTACATTATATTTCCTTATATTATTACACATTAACTTTCATGAAATTGCAACTTTTTTCTCTTAATATTCTGACTTTATTCGCGTAAAATTACAGCTGGTTTTTTTTCACATTTCTGCTGTTTTGTTTTGTTTTTATTATAAATTTCCAACTATTTCAACTTTTTTTTGTGGAAATGTTCTTTTAGTAATTATGATTTTATTCCCTTACTATTTCGGCTTTATTCTTGTAACACAACTTTTTCCGCAACCTAACAAAAAAAAACTCACTTTATTTGTTGTTTTGTTTGTTTCTCATAATATTAATTTAAAAAAAAACATCTTTTTTCTTTAATATTTCTACTTTATGCTACTAAAATTAAATTTTTTCCGTGAAATTACGGCTTCTATTCCTTAGATTACAACTTTTTTTTTTTTTGTACTTTCCTCTTGTAAAATTACTGCTGATTTTTCTAATTTTTAATGTATTTTTTTCTTGTTAAATAATATTTTTAGAATGTGCCACGGCCCAATAACAAAGCAGCTGCGGGCCACACTTTTCCACGTATGAGAAGTACAAAGTGCAGCTAGAACAGCTTCCATGCTTCTGAGAAGACTTCGACAAAATTTTGGAGCGTGTTTGTTGGGAATTTTTGTGCTTCCACGTCACTGATGTCGGACCTGAGTGGTGTTCTTCCACACCAGACTCATCCAATCATGCCTTTGTGGAGCTTGCTTTGTGCGCTGGGAACAGAAAAAGGCCTTTTGAAGACTGGAAGCACGCAACTATCCAAAATATCTTGTTAGGATGAAGAATTCGGAATGGGGCGCAAGTCAAGATTTCCAAGCTCAATGACGCGGAGAGTGCCTTGTTGTCATGGTGACAGCCGTCATTCTTACTGTCATCCAAACAACAGCATGGAGGCCCAGCCTGGGAGCGAAAAGCAAAGAATGCTAACGCTGGATAAGTGCGGCGTGTAAAATAAAATAAGGTTTGCATCTGTCTCGCTTTCACTCTCGTGCACCGCAGCATCCACTTCCTGGGCAGCCATCTTTGACGCTGCAGCTGCTCCCTCATGTCGCATGTGCACTTAAGAGGAGGAAGACGAGGACGAGGCAATTAATGCGCTCCCAGGTTGGGCCGTATAAGGGAGAGAAAAGTACAGTTAAGTTTGGGGTTAAGTCATTCTTCAAACACGCCCGTGAGCGCCTCTCTCTTTTTACGCCCTCCTTGCATCAGCACTATTTGCAGAAGATCTTAACGAAAGACAAAGAAGCAAATGTATATTTTATGAACGTGCGGCGCCGGTTTATCTCGCTTTGTGCGGCTTGTGTACACAACGGCAAAGCGGCTCTCAAAGAGCGCCTCGCGTTTCTTCTCCCCGTCCCCCGATGTCAGCGACAAGGTAAGTTGTGGCTCCGGCTGGCGTTTTCATATGCATTTCAAACGCGGCAAGAAAACTTCACAACCAACAGAAGCTAATTTGCAATGGAGATTTCTCTTTATTATTATTATTATTATCACCATTCTAGCAAAGACGGAAAGGAGGGGGGGAAAAAGTGGAGGGCATCAAGCGAGTGACAAGTTTGTTTTGCTGTAATGATTTGTGCAAACTTGAGGTCTGTTGTGTTTTGTTCCTGAGACAGTTTGACCTAGTTGGAGTGCGAGCGCGTCCCCTCTCGCTTTGCCGCGCTCATGCATTGTTAAAGAGGCGGGGCCCCTGTATTAGGCACTCCGCAGTCATCACATGTCACCGCCTGCTAATAGGCGCCGTATGCAGGCCTCCTAAGAACCTATAAAGGCCCAACACAATCTGGTACGGAACCCATCCATTTTACTGTACCTACAGGAAGTCATGTCAATAACCTGCTCCAGGGTCAAACTGTGGCCATCATAAAGTCTTTATTAACTGTAGAGCAATGTTTGAAGTAGCTTTTTAACATTCTTAAAGTCATACAAGTGTAAAAAGAAGTTAAGCAGCGACTGGTTTAAATTTTTGGCCAGCGGGTTCTGAAGCTTCCAATGTGCTGCATTGCATGACGCCTCTTCCGGCTGTGAATGGGTAAGACTTAACACATGCACGCACACTGGTTACGGATGTTTGTTGTCAGCTAGGGCTGTCACGAGATCTCGCAAGATTACAACATGACGAGATTTCTTGTTACAAAAAGCAAACAGTCTTGCGATAAAAAATGAATGAATTAATCACACGATCAATAAGAATGAACTGGAGAACATTGCTCATGTGCACGCGTGTCCCGCCTCCATACAGACAGGACGGAGTTCCCCGAGAGGCTTCATCAAACGAGGACGTTCCACAGAACAGCGGCGAACAGAGTGAGACCTCTTGTCAGTCATACTTTGCTTTGTCTCTGTGGGCGGAGGCATAGCATTGCTTTCCTTTTAGTTGTCATTGGTTTTACTTATCCCCGTTTTTATGTTTTATTTTGACCTATTTCTTTTATTTATTTCTTTTATTGTTCTAAATGTTTTAATGTTTTGGTTTTTATTTGATTTACTAGCTATTTACTTGCTCCAGCCACAGTGTGTCTCGGGAGGGGCGGTCGCTGTGTGTGACTGGCCAATCACAGAGCGTGAAGAGTGAATACATAATGAGGATTTTCACGATTATGGATAATGACGAGATGTACTCCTTTCATGCTCGTCCATCCATCCATCTTCTATGCCGCTTATCCTCATTAGGGTCGTGGGGTATGCTGGAGCCTATCCCAGCTGATTTCGTGCGAGAGGCGGGGTACACCCTGGACTGGTGTGCCAATCGCAGGGCACATATAGACAAACAACCATTCACACTCACATTCATACCAATGGACAATTTACAGTAGAGTCACCAATTAACCTAACATGCATGTTTTTGGAATGTGGGAGAAAACCGGAGTACCCGGATAAAACCCACGCACGTACGGGGAGAACATGCAAACTCCACACAGACATGTCCAACGAAGATTCGAACCCAGGTCTTCCCGATCTCCTGACAGTGTGGCCATAATGCTAACCACCACTAATGCTAACCTCAATTTTTTTGTACAATCTGTTCTTTTAAACCACCACTGGTAACATATGCTAGCTAGCGGTGGTGTAATTTGGACTGAGCTGCACACGGTCCCATTAAGAGGACTCCTTTGTCTTAGAAGCTGAGTCTTTGACAAAATCCTGAAGTGGACATACTGTACAGCTATCGGGACTGTTCTGTCCTGCCCTCTTATCGATTCTTTCCACTGTGAAATACAGTAACTATCTGAGTCCAAAAGTAAGTTTAACAAGTAAGTTCCCCTTCCTCGTGGCGGTCCCAATGATCTTTGCTGTTGTATTGGCCTGATCTGGTTTCAACCAGTGAGCGTCTCGGACGAGAAACAGGAAGGTGACTCATAGTGAAAGTATGTGTGAGCGAAATAATTAAGAGAACAGTGTCCAAGTGAAAAGGCCTAGTAATTGTGTGTTATCTCTCTGTTGTGAACAAGCACAAACATGTTGCAGTAGTTATCCAAAGCAGAGTGGAAAATATTCCATTCCTAACAGGACCGCTTATGTACTCTCATTTCCAAAGCCCGCCATTGATATACTTTTGAGTGAGATAACAGGCATATTTTCCACAAAAACGTCAGGTCAACATCCAAATGATGCAACCTTTAAGGGCATCATTTGCGTTTTCATTGATGGTTCTTATGTTACATTTTATACAATGTGTCACCCTGCCCTCTGTCATTAGCACCGGGTCGCTAGCAAAAGCCTAAAACATGTACATATAATGTAGCGTCGCCTTTCACACAGCCTCTCCTTGGTAAAAGGAAATACTGTGGAACCAGGAAGGTGGTGTTCGTGTTGTGTCTCACTGCCACATCGTGTCTTTGGGCACAATCACATCTTCAAAGAAGGTAAGGTAAGGTAAGGTAAGTTAAGGAAGTAACCTTAAATGTCCGTTTATCACTGTCATTCATAAATTATATGTATTTAGAATTGTTCTATGCATGCAAAACTAGAAAAAACTTTTTGTGTTAACATTTTTGATAGTCATGGACGGGGCGACGTGACGCAGCCGAACTTCCTTCCTCGACGCATTGATTTCACATAGCAACATATACCTAGCGTTAACTTTTCCATGATTTTGGAAAAGTTAATGCTCGGTATAGCGTTCCTTTCAAAAAAACAAAAACACAGCAGCAGTGGCGACAAGTCCAATATGTAGCGTCACCTTTCGCTAATGGCCCGAGGCATTATGAGAGAGTGAGTGGCGAAGCTAGTTGCTAGCCGGCTAGTAGCTAGCCGGTGTGGTGTGGCGAGGTGTCACTACGCCAGTAACGTAGTTCTTGGGCGTAACAATGTTAATAACAATAATAATAACAATGTCGCTGTAGCTTGGTTAATATGCAGGTCACATTATGGAAATGGAGCATTTTAGATGTTTTTTCAGAAGGCTTGATGGACAATTTTTTTTTAAAAGTGCACTTTAAGGCGTATAATTTTCCGCAAGGATGCTGGTCAAGCTCAACAGGGCGGCTTCAACCTCGGGCAGTTTAGAGGAAATTGAAACTCCTTGTACGAGGGCGCTCGTTGACAGCTTTGCAAGTTGAAAAATGCAACACCACAAAATGTAACTGCATTTTGTGTGTGTGTGTGTATGTGTTTGTGTATTATTAGTGTAATTGTTAGGGATGTTTTTATGGCAATACTGGTATTAAAATGAGATAGTGGTTCATATCAGTTCACACACACAGGACTTATTACCTTATGTTGTATTTTGCACTTGAATTTGAAGTGATCTCTTATTTATTCTTATTCTATTTTCTTATTTTTCTTATGCCTCCTATCTTGCTTTGTTTGTTAGATATTTTTAAGTGTTTAAGATTATTATGTCATTTTTGCTTTCCTTTGTTCTACATTGAGCATCTGTAGTCATTTTCTTTGACTGTATTTGATTGTCACGTGTTTTAGCCGTCTTCCCTGATTGGCTCCGAGCAATCACATGACACTCCTTCCTTATATTCACCTGAAGCTACCAAATAAGGTTCCTCGCCCTGTGAAGTGTTTTTTTGCTTGTCTGAACAAAACAAATGAACAAATAAATCAAAGTTGCAAAGGATGCACCGTCTAACGCTGATGACTAGAGGGACACCGGCCGTGGCGCACGGGTGACATTACAACCTAATTCCGCCCCACACCGCCCACCACCCTCCGTGACCCACGGCCCCCCCTTCGCTGGCCGCAGCACCTCTGGATTATTCATTTGAAACACTGAAAACTTTCTGAGGCATCCTCAAATGGCTGTGGGGACTGGGGGGGGGGGAGCGGTGGTGGGTGTTGTGACTGAGGCCCGGAAGGATTTGACTGGAGCGCACCCAGCAATACTCAAGGAAGGGGGGGGGGAGCAGAAGTGCTTTGTTAGAAGAGCGAGAGGCATCCCTTGGGCTGTCTCTTTGAATAAGCCAGGAGTAAAGCATCTATAGCGTGCACACACACACACACACACACACACACACACACACACACACTTCTCACTCACTCTCAAACTACCCCCCCACCCCCTCCCCTCAGACCGACAGAAGTCTAATTGTGCCACAGGGTTTTAGGTGGTGTGACATATCTGTCACCTGGAGACGACGAGCCGCACCGCGCTCTCCGGAGGAGCCCCGTCTTCCTGTTGGGTGTCATGGCGAGAGGGAGGGAGGGCCAAGGATGGGGGCTGTTTGTTGACTTTTGTCACCACATTGATGCTTTGTAAACTTTGCAGCGTCCTCCCCACAACACACACACACACAAAAAGTCCAAAAAGTTTGGTGTGTGGAGCAGGAGGGCCGGCGCTCCCTTTTTTCCTTCTTTTTTTGAGTGTCATTAAATGCAGCGTGACGCTTTTATCAAGTCACGGTGGCTGCGTGAGGGGTGTCAGGTGTTTCCGACGACGCACACATCCAAGACAATATGGCTGCCTGCTGTCCTACCCTGGGAGGATAGTCTGACTTTAATTTCGGGGAGAGGGAAGGAAAAAAGAAGTGGCATTTTTACATAAATGATGAGACGGCGCTCGGTCCTGAGCCGTCCCGCTTCCTTCCTCGGCTCGCCCTCGTACTTCACAGCCAAATCAGGAATTCTGTTGGCAGTGAAGTCGATTGAATTTGACAAATCCAAGAAAGACTTTCTGGAGGAGAGTTTTTAAATGTATTTTTTTTATTTTGGGTGACCTAATTGCACGCTCCCCATGGCTGCTCCTTGTGCGGTGCATCTCTCCAAACGGCTTCATTTCCACATTCAAATTATTCATCATCGCCCGGATTTATTTCTTCCTTTCTTCACTTTTCATACCTTTGGTGTTCTCTGCGGGGATTTGAGGAGTGGAAGAGGGAGGGTGGGTGCAGGGGGGGGGGGCGTTAAAAAAAAAAGTGCTTCTTTGTTTTTTTTTTTTTCTCCTCTTATTCGTGAGCTATTGTTGAAACACCTTAAGTCTCTGGTGTGTGGCAGGAAGTGAAGTGATAGACAGGGCTGCCCTATTTACTGCCAGATTAAAAAGAATCCGACAGCAAGACGCTGCTAAATGATGATTGTCTATGACATTTAACAATTGATTAAAGAAAGATAAGTTTTAATAGGTGCTGCTGCTGCTAGCGGCGTGGGTGGCGGTTTAGAGAGGGAGGGGCTCTCCTCGGCTTCTCATGTTTTTTGATGCGTGCCACAGCGCGCCGCTTTTACAACAAGGAAATATAGTCAGTCATCACAAAACAGCTATTTAAAACACCTTGGATTATGTTGTTTTTAAGGAGAGGAAAAAATGGGGACACTTTTTACTATCACTCACTCGACATTCTTTTTTTTTAATTTTTTTTTTAATAAAATTAATTTGAAATGTAAAACAAATATAGTTTGCCTTTGAAAAGTTCCATTTCGACTGCAAGGATATGAGATGAAGATGAAGTTGTTAGCACTGCATTAAAACACGCACAGGTTTTTGTTCATCCATGAAACAACTCGTTTGCTTTCTGATCGTCTTTTGACACGAGTTTTTGCCTCGCCTTTGACTTCCACCGCACCGAGCACTCGGGTCAGCGTTGACGCGAACCTGCGGGAATCGAACGCTTGCATGTGCGAGGAAGAGGAGCTGACAATGGCGAAGAGGAGAAGGAAGAAGACGATGAAGAAAAGTGAACAGTCAAAGTGAATCTGCTAAAAGTGAAATAATAATTTTAAAAAAAGAAAAGGACCAAAGTATTTCAAGTCTTGAGGAGGCCTCACTGAGAGAGCAGGTACGATTAAAGCCTCCGCTTTTTCCCATCATTTTGGTCTGAAGACATTTTTTACTCCCGCTGGTGTTCATCACAAATGATCACTATTTTATTTTTGAACACAGGTGGACAAAAAAATGCTTGTGTGAACACAAATATTGAAGTGTTTTTAAAGCTGCACACAGATATTAAAAAAATATATTTACAATCTTAGGATATATTAGTATAATAAAATATGAAATCATAAAAAACAATATAATGTAATATAATGCAATATAATTTAGTATAATACAATACAATCAAATTTTGCAGATGTGACAAAAACAATTTGAATTTAAGGGTATAATATACTTATAAAATATAAAATAATAAATCAAATGCAACACAATGCAATATAAAACAGTACAATATAATATCATTCCACAGCTGTGGAAAAAAAATTAATTTAAGGCAATATTATAAAATATAATACATAACATAATAAATACTATATTATACAATATAATGTAACAGAAAATAGTATAATACAATATAATTCAGCAGCTGTAAGGGTTTTTTTTCATTTAATAGTATTAAATGTTAGAGTATAATATAAAAATTTAATACTATATAATATAGTCCAATGTATTATATTAGTTTTTATTTTCCAGAATGATGTCATACAATGTAATCTAGTATAACACAAAGTAATATAAGGGTAAAAACGAGCATTCCCATCACCGATGCAAGGCCAAACGTAAGCAGGTTTGATGGATGAAGCTGTGGTCAGCTGCATGCAGTAAGTGTGCATGATATAACCTTTATTGCCACCCAAAGAGATGATGTTGCGCTTTGCAACAGCAGAGGGAGTTTTGTCATGTTGCAAAACGTGCTTTCAAGCTCTTTTTTTAGAGCACGTTAGCCTAAATGCAGGCACAAAATATTTTGGAATAAATATCATTAAAAGGCAATCACTTTGAAAGCTTTTAAGCACTGTTTGAAAATACAACACAGCCATTAGACAAACTGTTAGATGACAGACACGTTATATTTAGAAGGTGTAAAGTTAGAATATGTGTCAAAAACACACCCAAAAAAATAATTACTTTGAATAGAATGACTTCATGGCAGATTTTAGCACTTTTTCAACCTAAACAGCGAAAGACGAGGGAAAAATAAGTCAAACGAGCGTATATAGAGATGAAATTAATGCTGGTCTCCTTCCTGCCTGCCGGCAGCATCCTCGTGCGGACGAGACGTACTTTCCAAACTTTACCCCTCCCCCAAATAAAGAAAAGAATAAATAAATAAAGAATGAGAAAGTAAGTCAACTGCAGATGTGTGTAAACGCCGCAGAAACAAACAAAGTTTTTGGCGCTGGTGTGAAGAGTTTAATGAGTTGCGTCGTATTGTGCCGTAAATAGCGCCTCTCGCTGGGGCTGCGCGTTGGCCTGCGGACGCTCGCTGGCGCGCCTGTGAAGTGTGGCGGTGCCCTGTGGGGACGCCGAGGCGCGCACGCACGCACACACACACGCACACGCACACACCATCCCCGCCAGCATCCCCCTCACAACAGCTGCCATGCTGCGGGAGGCAGCCGTACCCCTCGCTGATCAAATCTTGTCCGTCACATTTCCCCTAATTAACGGGCATCTGCTTCCCCCGCGCTCCCAACACGGCGACGCGCTCTCCCCGTGTACTTGCAATCATCTGACTGGTGCGACCTTTCACCCCTGCCAGCACAGTAATCCACCCCTCCCCTCCTGCTTAGCCCAACCACACCAGCTGCAAACAAACACTTCCTGTACTGGAATGTCATCCTTTTCACTTTATTTCCCGTCATCACACACACACGCACACACACACACACACACACACGCACACACACAAAAGAATCACCACGTTGGTCCGGTTTAAATGTAAAAAAAAAAAAATCATAATAATGGAGTGGATTGACATAATGAAAGTGTGCTAAAAGCTGGGATTAACACCAGCCACTCTCTTTGTTGATGGGGGGGGTTAAGTGTTGTGCTAAGGAGTGAGGAGGATGTGTGTGTGCGCGCGCGTGTGTGTGTGTGCGCATTCCGTCATTGACAACACAGACGCACCTGAGCAGGCACCAGCTGGCGACGCTGAGAGGTGCGCTCTAATTTAAAATGCATCTCATTAGAAGAAACCCTTTGCCTGTCACATTCTCTCTTTGGAAGACGCTCGCTAGAATTAATCAAGAAAGAAAAAAAAAAAACCCACAACAACAACACAAAAAAAGCACCTGATATGGGATATAATCACATTTCTCCTCCTACTTTTATTTAAAAATGAGTGATTTTTATTTTTTTTGTCTTTGTCCTTCTTGGTTGTTGTTGTGCTTGGTGTTTGACCTTGAGCGCGGCGCGGCTTCTTCGGCAGCGTCCAGATTGAAGGCTTTTGTTTGCTCGCCGCCATTGTTTAAAAGCCATTTCCCATTTGCAGCGAGAGAAATATACTTAAGAGAAGTGTTTATTCATTTGTGGCGATGGCTTCCGCTGCCAAGGAGAGGAGACTTGATGGAAGCTCAGATTCATTAAAACTTAATTAATATGCATCATTATGTAAATGAGGCTGCAGTTAATGAGTTTTTAAAAGAAGCATTCCTTAATTAGTTCACTTTTAATGGCATCATCATTTATCTTTTTCTTCTTTGAAGCAGAATGATGCGCTGGATGCGGGCACTTTTCTAAAATGCTAATCTACGTTTTATCATCTTGTTTTTCCTGATTTCTCACGTGACGCCGAGCGCGCCTCAAATCTTGTCGCTAACGAGCGACGTTTACACGTTTTAATGTCACTTATTTCATCGCAAGAGGGGGAAAAAAGCACATTTCTTTGTTTTTCAAGGGGGAAAAGCGGGGGGAAGGATTACAAACGACACAGGCCGCTTATCCCCTACCTCGGGAAAAAAAATGATAATTAAAAATGTATCGCCCAGTCGAAGTTAAATCCAAACCCTTAGGCGACTCACGACTGCAGCACCATCTTTTCCCCCTAAATATATATATTCCCATCCTGTTTGGAGTGAGGAAAAACTCCGCAGCTCCACTTCCTGGAGAACAACATTGACAAGGTGTCAGGAAACTTGACAAAACCTGCAGACTTCTGACAGCGCCACACTTCGGGATAATTGGTCCCCGCCACTTCCTGTAAAACGGCGGCAAACCTCCTCATTTAGAGTGCGTCCCGATAAAAGTTTCTTCGCGGCGTCGCGCCTTCACCGACAACAACAACAACGCATTTTGCCACCTCCAAAAAAATAAAGAAAACAAAAACACAAATCACGTGCAGAACAGGAAGTGCTCCACTGTTAGCTTTCAGTCATGAAAACAATGATGGAGTGATTTTGTACAAATAAGAACAAATCATCCATAAAAAAAAATATACAAACATTACAATAATCTCTCGTTAATGGCAGTTAATTGATTCCAGACCGCAATAAGTGACTTTCCCGCAAAGGAGGATTCAATATTAACTCAATCAATCCCAGCCATTTCAAAAGACAACCCCTTCAGTACCGGCCATTTTAGACGATTTTGACTCATCTTTCAAGGCACACTGAATATTGTGCTCTATGGCTATACAAACATGGAACCTAGCAAAAGAAAGATTAGACTCCCGTCTTTCATAAGAAACAGAAGTTTGTTTCTACCTTTTTCCGTTCTTTAGTAATCAGCAGTAGAACATAGGTAAGTTTCCAGGAAATATCAGTTCCCAACTAGAAAATGGAGAAAAAGAGTTTTTTCTGACTGTTACATTTCAAGCTGAACTTTCACTTTGACACAAATATTGTTTGCTTTTGTGACAGCTCAAATATCTAAACAACCATACCAACATAAACAACACAAAAAAGGTTTGGGTTTTTTTCCACGTCAAAATGTATTTCCAAATATAACTCCATGAACTACTTCCAATTTTCACATTTAGAACTGAACTGTGCTTGTGCACGCGTGTGCGCGTGTGTAAGCATGCGTTAAAATTTCTGCACGCCACACTCCTCCACGCTCTCGCACTTCCTCCTTCCTGTCATGAGATTTGTCCATTCACATGATCTCCTGCCGAGCTCTTATCAAATGCAGTTCTGCCACCTGGTGGACGTTTTTATGGCTTAAAATTCTGTATTCCGCTCTGAAGCGAAATGCATTAGTGGAGAGTTGCGTCATCACCTCTTTTCGCCTCTCGTGCAAAAAAACATAAAAGACGTGTAAATAAGTTGTTAGGATCGGGCCTTCGGGATTATAAAAACGTATAAATACGTCTTTGTTATTGAATGAGATAATAAACGGAATATTTTCGTAGTTATGGCATAGAAAACCTGTTTACAACCTTCTCAATACAGCTTTTAGCATTATTAGAGCCATCTAGACATGAAATAACACCCTCATAGTCACCTTTACATTTGTATTACCCAACATAGTAGATATCAACAGAGAAAATAGTACGTACTAGACTTAAATAAGATAACATATACTCACATGTTAGCAGCTCCTTGTTTTGTTTTTTTTGTGGACAGCGTACTTTCTGCGGTGGCTGTTGTCTCATCAGTGTATTGCAATGGTGGCTTTAAATGGCTTTACACTCGTATTACTTATTAGTAAATAAGACATTTAAGATGTAAATAAAATTCCTGCTCATGTTCCCTGGGGGACCTTAGTGGCAGGCAGACAGGAAGTGACGTCAGAGTTGAGTTTTGGCTTGTCGTGGCCCCTACAGTAGCCCGTGTTATTTTTATGATTATTATGTTATTCTTCTGGGAGATCATTTAAACCTACAATAACTGCCTGCTCTGGCGATCACGTCTCATGTTATGGCGACACCTAGTGGCCAATGTAGAATACTACATTCACAAGTAGAATGTGTCTTCTGCCTTGCATTTGTATTTTGCTTCATTTAGTTAAGTTTGCCTCAATCTGATTTCTTTTTTTACTAATAATATGCCAAATTCAACCATGAAACAGCCATCATTTACGAGTGAACTTTTGGACAAACTGCGATATAGTGAGGGACGACTGTCATGCTTTTCTTCTTTGACAGTTTCGCATTACACACAAACTTTGCACGTTACATCCTGACAGAAGGCGTAAAGAATGTGTTTGCTAAAAGAAAAAAATGACTTCCTGTTTATGCAAAAGGCATTGCATGAGGTCGGCACTAACTTTCGATATTTCACCCTCTTTCTGCGTCGACGTTGCAAGCCACGCCCCTTGTTACACGCATGCATGTGCGCATGACTGTTGTCAGGTAATGACAGCGATGCAGCAAAGTTGATCTGCTCTTGTACCGACAAAATTCGGTGGTCTGTGCCGATAAAAAGTATCAAATCGGTTCACATCCCTATACAGAAAAAAATAATTATCGATGTCGAATGAAATGGATAAATGAAGATTTAAAACTTTTTTTTTTTTTTTAATCACTTGTACCTTTATTGTAGACTCTTCTTGGCAAAGATGAGGAGGAGCGGAGGCGGCACAGGGGAAAGACGCCATCTTAGTACTTCGCAATGAGTTCTTTCTTGAATTCGATTCAATTTTCACCTTCTTTACCAAATTGCTGGCACTCGCAACTTTCGTTGGCCCCATGGCGGGCTATTAGCAGTCGTAACAAAAAATGCGCGGAAGGTGAGCCAGCAAAGCACAGGGTGCATTGTTTGGGCATTCCATTTGTCACAACAACACAGTACAGGGCAAACGGACGAGTTTGTTACCTGCGATATTGTACGATAACAGACTGTATGAATATCAGGGCAACATTTGCAAAAATGAAGGTACACGTTGACTGTACATGTTGATGATGCAATAAAACACGTCATATTTACCAGCATCAACTATCGATACGCTTGCTGTCCGACACCCAGGTATGTGCGGATGTAGACGTGGCCCTTCAACATGTACACACGGCGTGATCAAATCCTCTTGCAAGTTACTCCACTTTTCCCACCACTAATGCTTAGCTAGGCAACACGAGCACGGTGTTAGCTTGGTGTTCAAAAGTCCAACTGTAGTCTCAAAGTGGACTTAAATGGTTTTCATGGGATGGCGACAATAAGCACTGATATAATATTCTGAAGCTTCAGCTTTTCTTTTCGCTACCCTTTTCGTGCACACACACACGCACACGCACATTTCTCTGATGAACATCCGGATTGTTCCGCCTCAGAAGGAATCAGTTGCATCATTTCTCCCAGGGCATTAGCACTGGGCGCTACAAGCCTTTTGCATTAACAATAAATTCATCATGCATGAGGATGGAGCCCCCCCTCCCACCAACCCCACCTCCCTGAATAAAGTAGATAGAAGCGAGGGAACGGCGAGGTCGCCGCAGCACGGAGGGAAGTTCACGGAGGATGTCGCCACTTTGGAGCGTTATATACGGAGTCATCTATTACACCGGTGCCTATCATCTAAACGTAAAGTAAATGTAAAGGTTTACTTCTGCCTTGTTGACCTTCTCTGCGGCTAATTTTCCTCAATATCAAAGTGCGCCGCCGCCTTGAAATAAAGCCAAATAAAAGTAAATGTCAACATTGTGACTCGTTCCAGGAAGTTGGTTAAACTCGTTTAAAATTGTAGCCGCAATAAATCTCCCGCCGCTTTAATTTCTTTTATTGCTATTATTCTTGTGGTTATTATTATTGCGGGTGTTGTTGGTGTTGCTGTTGTTGTTGTTGTTGTTGTTGTTGTGAAGCCGCAGCCTTTGTTTTGCTATTATTATCCCAGCGCTGCTTCTTATAGATGAAATGCAGCAGATTCTCTCATTATTTAGATGTGCATTCCTGTGGAATCAATTCTCATAGACACATATAAATTATTGTTTAACGAGAAGCTGTATCCCATAAATTATTCAAAGCACCTGGGATTACAATATGAGATCAAATGATAGGAAAGAAAGAGCACTCTGCTGGAGGCGGCCCGCACACCAGCCATCCCATCGCCAGTTTGATGTTGCACACAATCTGCTTATGCAGGAATAATTGGGGGGTAACACACACCATGTGTTACGAGGGCCGCCGCCACCGCCGCACCATACTTGGCGAGAGGTAATTGGGCCGCCGGACATGGTCAGCGATGTCACCCCCGACTCGTGCGACACCTTTTTTTTCTTCATTTTTTTTGTTGCGCGTGTGGCGGAACAACAAGAAATAATCATCACCTTATTTATTCTCTCCTGCAGGAATCCTTACAAGACCAAGTTTGGGAGGGTGTTTACAACCACACACACACACACACACACACACACACACACACACACACACAAAGAGAGGAGGAAAACAGTCGTAATTTTTTTCACGGCCACTTTCACAGTCTGGGCCAATCCAAAGGCGCAGCGGGTCTGGAAGACGCAAGCAGCGGAATTTACGGCGCATTACGGCGCCCTGAAGTGCCGTAAAAAAAGGACACTCGTGCAGATAAGCAGGAAGCCATTGTGTGGCATGTGACTGATGGAGGGGGTGGGGTGAGGGGGCAGGGGGGGCACCTTCGATGGAGTCCTCGGTCATAAAGTAAATAATGTGCGTGTCACCAAAGCGTCGAGCAGATCGAAAGAGAAAAAGATGACAATGATCTGCTCTCACGGCACACCCCAGGGAGGGGAGGTGGGGCGGGGTGGGTGCTATGGAGGTGGGGGGGTGCATTGTGGGGCAGGATAGTGGCGTGAGGGGTGCAGATGCACCCAGGGGTGGAGGTCGTTTATCGTTGCGTGTGAGAGCGAGGATGGGAGGGGTAGGGCTGGAAACTTAATTGCCCCCCACAGATGGGTGAAGTGTAAAGAGGCAGGATAAGGTGGGGGACTGGGGGGGCTTACTGTGTGTCTTTGATTTTGTTTGTTTGCTAGCATCATACATCCAATCAACATTTTTACTGACAAAGATTACCTCAGCGTCCCGAAGACTGAAGGATGCAGACCAACGCAGCCAACCCTCAGACACCACAACGCGGAATTCCACCTAAAAGTTCAAGAAACCGAAAGTTAAACAAGAATCCAGAATTTAAACAAACATGTGACATTTTGTATGTAAGGTGTTTTCTTTGTGGGACGCACGGTGGCCTAGTGGTTAGCATGGTGGCCGCACAGTCAGGATATTGTGTTCGAATCTCTGTGTGGAGTTGGCACGTTCTCTACATGGGTTTTCTCCAGATAGTAGTTTACTGTAATAATGACCACAACAGAACTAAAAAAGGAACTTATTGGCTTATTGCTGTAGTCCTAAAATGTATAGTTTTATGCATATAATCTAAGTTCTGCATTTAACAACGCTATTAATGGCAGCACTACTGTATTAACAACAGTCAGTCCGGTTTATGCTCCTGCATCACGGCGCCAGCGTAAGCTATGCCGGCTCGCTCCTCCCCCTCCAAACCCTCCTGCAAACCTTGCAGTGCGGCGCCACAGACCGTAAAGGTCTACAGTAATCCGCTACTTTTTTCACACACTTTGAACCCTGCAGCTTAAAGGTTTGTAATTATGTTCTACATGGCTCGATTTTGTAAACTGTAAATTCGCAAAAATTGCATTTTTAGTTCATGGCGCTAGCCATGACGAACTAGCTCTCGCAGTTCAGCCTCATTTACGGAAGTGATGCCATCGGAGTACTATAACTCAGGTACCAAACATAGCGGTGTGTGAGACAGAGGATGTCTGCAGTGATTATAGCGAAGATTTGAGTGATGGATCAATAGTTTGAGGAGGAAAAAACATTTGGAGATGAAATCGAGAACTTGCAGAGCATGGACAAAGAGCCATGTATGGCTTGTCAGTGTCTCGCTTTCGTCATGAAAAAAAAGGTTCCTCAACGAAATAATTTTGTCATCGTCACTGTTCATGAAAACAAAACGGTTCTGCAGCAATGGTGTTTTGATCTGACAAATCTTAAGTAAGTTTGATGAAGAATAGTATTGAAGAATAATATAGAATTACTCCGGCTTCAGCTTGAACTGTTTATCAGCTGTTCAACTCAGGAAAAAAGTGCCTTGTGTCATCACCGAAGCTGACAAGTGACGCTTGGAACACCAAGTGTAGGTAGGATTGCAAGGTTCATAGTGTGTCTTTCTGTGTAAATATCCCATGTTACAATGTGGACACCTGCGGCTTATAGACAAGTGTGGCCTAAATTAAAATTAAAATTTGGTGGGTGCAGCTGATATTCAGGTGTGCTAAACAATCCGGAATTTACGGTAATAATTACAATAGTCCCTTTTATTGCAAGTGTTGATCTAAAATCAAAGGAGAACATCAACGTAAAGCTAGAAGGAGGCTTCGGAGGAGCGAGCCAAGTGTAAAAAATAGACATTTTTACGGGCGCATAAATTACCCACATTTTTTTGCCATTTGCTGGTGGTCCTGGATAGTAACCGCCACAAAAAGGATCTACTGTACTTTCTCATCAGTGCTCACTCCAAGAACTCTGGCAACAAGTGTTCAAGGAAGCAAACAAACAAAGAAACTGTGTTGATGCAGTCAACCATCGCAGTGCATTGTGGGAATTGCAGTGAGAGTTGTATTAAAGAATACTACATAATAGAACAACTACATTTCTGCTACTATTAAATGTGCTATAAAAAATGTAAGAAAAGCCATGAAGGTCATTCAAGTGTGTTGTGAGTCCAGGCTTTTTGGCCTTGGTGGAGGTCTGCATTCCACTGAGTGTTCTTGTTCCACTTTGCAAGAAACTTCCAGAACGCCAGCCGGAGGGGGAAGGGAGAAGGTATATGAAAACGTCCTCGGTAAAATATTAAAACTTTGGCGGGGAAGTTGAAGAGAGGACAAGATGTGTCCAAAAAAACAAGTCAGAGTTATAAAAGATGTAAATTATTCTGTTTTACAAAGTGCAGCGAGTTTTAACAGGTGCTGCGATACCCACAACAGGACTACTTTTTGCTTCACTCGCGACTGGGAAGCTCACCTCTCCTCACACACACACACACACACACACACACACACACACACACACACACACACACACGTGTAAAAAAAAAAGTTTAAAAAAAGGCAGCAGAGAGACGAGTGAACACAAGGAGGAAGATGAAGCGGGGACGGGCCATGGGGAGAGAGACAAACCGAAACAAAGATAGAGGAAGCGGGCGAGTGGGAGGGAAACAGGAAGAGGGAGATCACAGCGAAGGAGAAGAAGAGGAGCAAAAGATCATAAGAAGGAGAGAGATGCGGCATTTGCACACGAGAGGCAAAGATGGAGGGGAGGGAGGGGCTGGAGAGGCAGCCCGGGACCGTGGGGGACTGTCCCCATTCCAGCACCCCACGCTGAGGCGCTCCAATCCTCGACCGTGCCACTTCCCATCAGCCACGCGGGGCCAGCCTCGGCCCCCGTGACGAGTGGCGGCGCCATCTAAAGGCTGCATCCCTTCTGAATATATTGACAGGAGGAGAAGTTTCTTTTTTTTCTTTTACTTTGGGGAGGGGTGGTGCAGGCTTGTTCCTTCCCCTCGCTTATTCATTTCAATTACAAGGGCCTTGTATCCCTGCAGGGCCCGGCCCGTGTCGTGTGATCCGGTGTAATGCAGCGGGCCGACACGGACGGGACACGCCGACGCAGCCATTATCTGCATATTATATGGAGCTGCTTACATTAGAGGCTGCAGCGGGAGGGAGGAAAGGAGCGAGAAGTAGCACACATACACACACGCACAAATACATTTATGGGGGCAAACATGCTGAGAAAAAAATGCCGCAGCGTGTTATGAATACAAGCAGGACTGATCTAAGCAGAGAACTCAACTGGTTACAAACACACACCCGCCACGCATAATGTCTCTGACCACTTCATTAGGTGCCCCTAAGCAATCACCTAATGAGATCAATTTACTGGAGGACTGTTTCAAAAATCCAAAAATGTGTTCCTAATGATTTCCCCCTCTCATGTAAAAATTTTTTTAGAAACACCTCTGTGCAACCCTGTGACAAACACTTCATTAGGTTCACCAAAAGCTCATTTTTACACACACACACACACACACACCATGTCGCTTTCATTAGGTAGACCTAAAAAAAAAAAAAATCCAAAGATATGGTCCTAATAATCTGATGTACCTAAAAAAGAAAGTAACATATTAGAAAGAAATACCTGTGTACACCTAAAACAACAAAAACACACACACACATATATATATATATATATATATATAATTTTTAAAACAAAAAATACATAAGCAAAATATATAGTAGAGTGGTACCTCGGTTAAGGGTTGTGCGTTTTTTTGGTTAACCAAAATGTTTGATAAAATGTTGCCTTGGTTTCCGTTCTCCTGCTTGTTTAGCGTCCAAAACAGCGTCCGGTTTGTTAATGCCGCCATCTTGGATCATGTGGTCAGATCAAATCTTGCGATACTTTGCGATCGCGCAATGCTTTGTGGGCCGCGAGTGCCACAACATAACAAACACATGAAAAGAGAAAGAAGATGGAAACAAGAGAAAGGCGATGGACCGTACCTAGCAAGGGTTCAGGATCTCTGAATTTGATGTAAATGTTACTGGAGTGGCTCCGTCATTGATGCATACTACTCCGGTTCCCGCAGTAACAGTCTATCAACCCGGCGGCGCATGGAGGGTGACACTATGTGTTTCTGCCTGTCTGTGTTTTACATCCATAACACTCATTTCTGCTTCCGACAACAAAACACAAACATTCAAACTTACTGTAGCATGTTCACAGCATCCCCAGTCAAACACAGCACACGTCACCTGACGCCTTATAAGTCATCCTAGCTGCCACACTTCCGTGACGTCACTGCCGCCAGCAGTTGATTTTTTTTTTTTTCATTTGCTATATTAATCGGCAAGCTACATATTTATTGGACCTAGAATGTTGATATTTAGTTTTATATATTTTTTACATTTTTACAATTGTGAAAAATGTGTTTTAGATTTTAGGTTATTTTGTTCATTGATGGTTTTGTGTTTTTTTTCCAACAAAAGTAGGTAAAAGTGATCCATGCATTTGTCATTTGTAATTATTTTTCTGCATGTAAAACTATAAAATTTGTTTTGTGCTAACATTTTTGGGTGTCTGGAACGGATTAGTTGGATTTACATTATTAAAAATAGAAAATTTGCTTTGGTTAGAGTCTGTTTTGGTTTGAGTCGGACCTTCTGGAACGAATTCATGATATTAACCAAGGTAAATACTCATATATAAATAACATTTGTTCTGCAACTGTAATTGTTGGCATCATACTGAGAGCTGTTTCTAATATTTCCGACACCTCACCTTCATTAGCAGCAAGAGGATCAAAATGTTAGAAACATCTTTGTTTGAGATGCAGTGAGAGCAAGAACATTACGCACACCTGCCTAGGTCTCAATATAAGAGCTGTCGTTCTAATTTAAAGGGGTGTTTCTAACATTTTGCTCCCATCATGTACAGTAACTAAATCAGGCAACCAAATGGCTCTTTGACAGCTTTACACCACTGTCTTCTACAACCACAATAATGCATGTATTGAATTCAAACCAAAAATGAGCATTGTCATTTGTGTAAAGTCAGTATTTTCTGGATTGGAGCCTACTAAACTGTGCAGGTGTACCCAATAAAGTGGCCAGTGATGTGCTGTGTTAATCCAATGCGAGCATGAGATGGGGGGTGTGGGAGGTATAAAATCTAGATTTATTAGTTTCAACCTGAAGTCTTTAACTTCCTATAATCTTTACTTCAATTCCAGTGGGGAGGGAAAAAACAGCTTTTTGTCGAGAGAGACTTCCTTTTGAGAAACGTCTCTCTTTGTGCGAGCGCAGAATGTGTTTTATTTGTATTTATGCATATGAATAGCATACGCTGAATGCCAATGATTAGATGGCTTAAGTTCCCCTTCAGAGTTCATATCCTCCATAAAACTGTCCAATTATGTGTTCATGAGCTGAGGGGAGGATGTGCTGCGTGAGCGCGCCAAAGCATGCCCAACAGTGCCCCCTAGCACCCTCCAAGCGCCATCAGCGTCTCCATTTCTCTCACTTCCATCACCCCCCGTTCATGCCAACGTTGCATCAAGTCCCTGTCTTTTGTGCCTCAACCGCTGGATGTTACTTGCTGCATGTAAGAATCTTTGGTTTGTGTACCAACCTTGCAGCTAATAATCACTCTTGGTGTATCCCCGCACGCACGCGCGCGCACACACACGCGCGTGCGCGGGCGAGCACGCTGGTGAAATTTCCAGCCGAGCACATAATATGCATACCTTGTCAGTGGTGCAGTATAATACCTCACTGGGAGCGAGTGAGTAATTTTTCGCTGTGTGACTTCCTCATCTGAGCAGGGGAGTTATTCGGCGGCTGATAACTGCCAAAATAACAGCAGATAATTAGGCCCTTTAGAGCGCGGGGGTGTCTCTTAACAAAGGCACCTGCGTTTCCTGCGGTGGTTCGCCGCGCACCCCGAGTGATTGTCATTTTTAATCTCGCGCTCCCGCTGAGACTTTGTCGGCGGCGGCCTTGTTTGTAAGGTGGCGGAAGGTACCTGTGTGGCTGGGAGGTACATGTTGTACTTATGTGTGCAGCAATGTGGCAGACCAATCTCATGGAGATGTTAGATGATGTGCGGTCAGCTAACGAACACCGAGCATAAAATAAATATCAATATTTGTCCATTGAACTGTGTTACAATCGTTTTGTCATGACGCGGCATGCTGCGGTGTTGGCGATGACCCCAAGATGCAGAGAAGGGACGCAAGTGCAGGTAAAAGTCTTTCACGCTTGTCAGCAGATGAGCAGAAAAAGGACACAACCACGCACCAAACATACTCAGAAGGCACGAGAAATAAGCAAACATATGCAACAAACATGAAACCAGCAATGCTCAGACCGCGGAGGACGCTACCAGCTGAACTAAACAAAGAAAAACACAAATGAGCGGCAGGTGCGTCAGAACAGGAAAGTAAAGGCAGCCGAAAACAGGACGGAACAAAACAGGAAGTCGTACAAAATAAGGGCATGAAAATTGGAACTAAGGCCTAAACAGAGACACAAAGAGGCTGTCACGCAAGAAGTAATGCTGGGCGTGATATGTTTTAAGTACAATCGCCGCACGGGTCTACTGTATCAGCTGCAACCACTAAATTTAGAGGAAAAAAAGTTTATCATCATAAAGTGGCACATTGTCAGCTCTTTGTTTGACAGGAGCTGTGAATAAACTCACAAAGAGCTTGTCAACCCATTGGAAATTGCAGGACGTCATTACTTACCGTAATATAACAGTCTGTCTCTCGGTTTCATCTTACAAACAACTTTGAAGTTATCACACAGCAACTAACACTCAAACATTATACCTCAGAAATATAGCAACATGTATCAATACAAGTTTTATATGAAAAAAAACATTTTAAAGTGTTCCCATAATGCATTTGCATTTGAGAAAACAATTTCATTGGGAGAGCATAGAAAGCGGCTTCTGTCCACCAGAGGGAGCCGGAGAACCCGTTGCCGAAAGCAAAAAGAGGGAAGGCGACATCATTGCAGCGCCCTAATTAATGCGTTGCTCATGGGAAACCTTTAAAACCTTGTTTTTTTTTTTAAGTCATAGTGGGACATGTTTGTGTGTTTGTATACAGGGCTCCAAAAATAGGCCGCAATAAGTGAAATCCACAAAGTAGCCAACTATATTTGTGCACAATTATTATACTGTATATGTGTTAAGGCTGTAAAACCCCTCACCATACCCTTTATACACTTTTCTCAGACAGGCATGAACATTTTATCACATTTCTCTCTTGTTTAAACAAGTTTACATTTCGTTTGAATTTTAATAATCAACTTATGAGAACACATGAAATTAAATTACTCACGCATATTTCACTCCTCTGATCGTGGCTTGTCCCAGTGCCGTTAGTCTGTGGCGTTTTTATATACACAAGGGCCCCAACTTACAAACATCAGACATGCGAACTTTCCGAGGTACAAACGCAAGCCGACTGGTCTATTTTTTCATGTATTTTGCCTTTTAGTACTGTAACTCCATATTTATACTGCTACATGCTTGACCAGTAGAGGGCACTGTGACACTGCTAATGGGACCAACAGACGCTGGGGAGAGAAAGCTAAATTGTAGCTGTATGATACAACCCGGACAGAGCGTGTGATTAAAGTTTATGAGGAGTTAATAGGCCTGCTTAATTCTACACCACCCACAGAACACTACCTCTTTTAGAAGAGTCTAACCACGACGATTTGCCCTTTTTCAATATCTCCTCCTCCAACTCCACCACACGACGTATGCTTGACCACTCTTTTTTCAAAGGTAAATAACATTACGTATTATTATATCACATCATTATATCACTTTTATTATTGTTGTTTTCATTAATTATCCTGGTTTAATATTACTACTGCATCCAAACTCATATTTACATACATAAACATATACTGTATATGTATACACGTACATGTAGTCATTGGTAATATTACCTTTTCCCCTACTTAAGAACAATTCGACTTAAGAACGGTCGTCTGGAACCGATTGTGTTCGTTAGTTGGGGACTTAGTGTACTTGTGAAAACATATTCCTCCTTGTCATCCATGAACCAAATATTGTTTCTTCTATGTTTCTTCTGTTCTTATTCATTTTCATGTGTTTTCTTTCTTTCCTTTTTTGGGAGAATGAACACAATAATGTCATTGCATCGTATAACTACCTGTTGTTACTGTGCATATGACAATAAAACTCTTGAATCTTGAATATTCATTTACAGTATTCCAAGCGCCCTACAGCCACGTACGTTCTGCCTTCATTCGCTAGCAGCAAGCAATCATACGACAGGAAACAGGCACTCCTGCACGTAGGAGACTGATTGACAATGGTCTACAGCCAATCAGAATGCAGAACACAATGGGCGGGTTCTCCCGTAGCCAATCAGGACTGTTGAACTCAGAAATGGCTCAGCGTTATATTTGTCTCCCGCCGTGTCCTTGCACACTGTCACCTCTCCATTTGTGTGTATGTGATGAAGATGTTCGCATCGTCATCCGCGACCGAGCGCTGCGACCATCTTGTTTATGTGTGTTCCACAGCGGAAGAAGATGCGAGCGTCTTCATCACATACACACAAATAGAGAAGCATTTTTATGATAATGTATTACTCTTTAGAACGCATATTGTTTTGAGAAGCCAAACTCTTTACTTAAATGACCCAGCACCTACGCAGAACTATGTTCCTCGCCACGGAAATCCGACCACAACTGGACTCGCAGGACCAACCGGGGGGTAAGTCACTGTTGAAATAGTCCGCTGCTGATGGGGATGTCAAACTATCCCTTTAAAGTACTCGGACACTCGGATCCCAGACGGTGGAACAGCTCAGATTGGGTGAAATATAAGGAGCCAGGAGTGAGGCTGTCAAAAATAGCATGTTAACTAATTTATTTAATTAATTACATAACAAAATTTAGCGTCATTAATGCATGCGCATCATGTCAAGCCCCATCACTCTGTTATGACGGCAGACGGAGCCACAATAGCGTCCCCACACAGTTACACAGTCTGCTGCTCTTTAATACCTTTATTCTGACCTGAACACATCAACAGCAGTGCACTTCCCACACCATATATGGATCTCCAACTCACAAACACGCCCGCTCGTACTGGGAAAAACACTCATTGTCACTAGATGACAGCGAGGTGCATTCACTGACACTCTGAACATTGTCTTTATTCCGCGTGTATGCGTGGTGTAAATAAACAGAAAAACAAAGAAAACAGTAAGTGGGTATTCTTAACTCTCACTATCGTAACTCTTACTGCGGGAGTACAATTTGCTGCATTTACGTATGCTGGGAAAAACGTCAATTTCTTGATGTGATGTGATGTCTTTGAAAGCAACGCCTCATTGCTCATAATAACACGGTGAAAATGTGATTCAAATATATATTCTGCTACTATGAAAGAGACCAAGGTTAGGTAGACCAAGGTTTTCACACGTGCTATTTTGCTGTTAGCTTGATTTAAATGTTCAGTTCATTTGGAGCTGCTGATATACTGTACATATACTGTGTACATATACATATATATATATATATATATATATATATATATATATATATATATATATACACACATATATATACATATACATATATATACATATACATACATACATATATATATATATATATTTACATATATATATATACATACACATATATATATACATATATATATATATATATATATACATATACATACTGTATATATATATATATATATATATATATATAAATAATTCTGTCCTATCATTTATCTTTCTTTCAATAAAATAGAGTAAAAATTGGCATTTTTCGCACATAGTTGGAAATTTACTTTGAAAACCATGATTAATCTTATTTAAAAATGTTTGCATTTGACAGCCCTAGCCAGAAGATGGAGGTGAGAAAGAGTAGACTCCTGGAACAGACTGCATTGGAACACCTGAGGAATCTTGGTAGCGTGGTTCCCAACAATAAGAAAGGTTCGGTTCGGTTTTCAGGCATTTCCATTGTCCAACCTGTTTTATTTTTCGGTCTGGCTGGTTTAGCGTGGCATTGAAAGACACGTTCATTCTGTTATTGTGTTATGTTATGATTCCCTGATTATTGAAGAGGTGCGACGCAATATTTTTGTAGCATTACACAGTCAAACCTCAGTTTTCGAACGCCGCAGTTTTCGTATTATTCTCTTTTGACAACATTTTCAGCCAAAAATGTCCCTCGATTCTTGTACACTGTCTCAGTCATTGCACAATATTGCGCGTAACAAAAAGGTTGTTTTCCAGTATACCCTGTGGTATGTTGATAGCGTTCCTTGTTTATCCAGTATCACAATACATTCGTCCCTCGCCACATTGCGCTCTATCACGGTTTTTGAAACATATTAATTAATACATCATACTGTTTCGTTACAGCCTATTATTAGTAAAAAAATAAAAAAGTATACTGAAGCAAATGCAGTAGTGTGCTGGGGGAGCATCCTCAAGAATAAGGACGCCACACGCCTGGACAAACTGGTGAAGAAAGCAGGCTGTGCCATTGGCACTGAGCTGGACAGCTTGACATCTGTGGCAGAGCAAGGGACACTGAGGAGGCTCCTTCCCATCACGGTCAACCAGCATGATCCAATGTACAGCATCATCTCCCAACAGAAGTTTCAACAAAAAGTTTCAGTGGCAGATTACTATCACTGCCCTGCTCCACCAAAAGACTGAGCTTTTCAGCACAACAGAGATGGAGCAATAAAAACACACACAGGACTGGACTTATTACCTTATTATGTTATATTATTTTTATTATCAGTGTCCGATATTGTCTTTTTTGTTGATAACCAATATGTCGATATTGCTCAACTCTCAATTTCCAATTCCGATATCAACCGATACCGATATCCACACATCTTCTTGAGTAAATTGCTCGATTTGGCATCTATGTATATGGTTTTGAAAACAGCACTTCCTGTTTCCCAGTGTGCTTTGCTGTGCTGTTGTAAATGGCTGCTAAGTTACATGTTTACAGCTCACGTAGTTGTTGATTATTCAGCATTATTCTCTGGTAGTGTCTTGTCTGTTGTCATCTAACTACACTACTCAAAAAAAATAAAGGAACACTTCGAAAACACATCAGATCTAAACTGGGCGAAAAATGATCTTGAATATCTTTCCTGATAATAAGTGGGTGATGTATTAGTAACAAAATGATGCCACATCATTTGATAGAAATGAAATGATCACCCTATAGAGGGGGGAAATCAAAGACACCCCAAAAATGAAAGTGAAAAAATGATGCAGCACACTGGTCCATTTTGCCAAAATGTCATTGGAGCAACTCAAAATGATTCTCAGTAGTTTGTGTGGCCCCCACGTGCTTGTACGCATGCCTGACAACGTCGGGGCATGCTCCTAATGAGACTACGGATGGTGTCCTGGGGGATCTCCTCCCAGATCTGGACCAGGGCATCAATGAGCTCCTGGACAGTCTGAGGAGCAACCTGGCGGCGCCCGATGGACCTAAACATAATGTCCCAGAGGTGTGGCATCATTTTGTTATTAATACATCACCCACTTATTATCAGGAAAGATATTCAAGATCATTTTTCCCCCAGTTTAGATCTGATGTGTTTTCGAAGTGTTCCTCTAATTTTTTGGGCAGTATATTACGTTGCTATGTGATGCTTTTTTAGCTCCTTTCTTAGCTAAAGAGTAAGAATAGTGGAATCGTAACCCCGCCCCCGCAATTTCTATGGGGCTGGTAAGTTAATTGTGAGCTGTTTTTACTCTGCTTGCTAAATAAAGAGTTACATCTTCCGCACAAGTTTGTGAGCGGTACAGCATTTAACTACATGAATTAACAATGCTGCAATTTTGCGACGTTGGCACTAAAAGCTCGATATCACCTTTCATTGTAGGGAAAAAAACGAGACCGATGTTAGCCGATATTGCATTTTTATGCCAATATCCTGCCGATAATGATCGGTGGCCGATATTACTGGACATCCCTTATTAATATTATTAATCATTGTTATTATTTATTATGTACGTATTATTGCACTAGAGATTCAATCTGTTCCGACCTGTTCCGTATATATATATATATATATATATATATATATATATATATATATATATATATATATATATATATATATATATATATATATATATAAATATATATATATATATATATTTATTCTTATTCTCTTATCTCTCATGTCTTGCCTTGGTTGTTTCATATTGTGATTCCTGTAATTGATTAAGTTCATCATGATATTTTTACAGAGCTGCTGGAAAAGTTCATTTCTCTTGGAGATAAATAAAGTCCCTATATATCCATCTATCTAAAGGTTAGCCATGTTTTGCCTAAATTAAGCACTGTCAAGCAAAAAAGTGGCTAAATTAACTGAAATACAAACACAAGGACTTAAGAAGCCGCATTAAAATTGTGCATGTAGTATTCTACAATGGTCACTAGATGTCAGCAATTGTTCGGTGAGACAGGCACCAGACTAAAATTGGTGGAACAACAGGCTTTTGCAGGTTTTAAATGATCTAACAACAGGCACAATATGTATAATCTAAAAATTATATTCATAAAAGTGCTGTGGCCATAACCCACTTAAAACTCAACTCTGAACCCCTGACGTCACTTCCTGTTCACATATCCAAAAGACATTTATTGCGACACACACAAGACTTACTTTATGTATTCATCGGCTTATTTTGTCTGTTTATATATACTATGCTGGGTAATACGAATATAAAGGTGACTACAGGGGTGTTATTTCATGTCTAGCGGGCTCTAACAATGTTAAAAACCGTATTAAGAAGATTGTAAACAGGTTTTCTATGCCACAACTACGAAAATATTCTACTTATAAAGAAAGAATCCTACTTTGCGGAAATTCAGTTATCATGGTCAGGTGTTGATAAACGAGGGATTACTGTACTACGGTATTCTGTAAGCTACATTCACTTGGCAAACTCCAACTGAAATGAGACTGTAACACAAACTAGTCAGTTTGCCTACGTACTATTCCGCAGAATCAAGTGCCCAAACAACGAATCCCAGGCGTTGTTGACTCAGTCTTGTGGTGTTATGAACATACTGCATGTGTCTAACCGTCTTCCTAACGTCTTTATTACAAAACATGTTCCCAACTCCGTCCCCCCGCCACATGACGGCATCAGCGGCTGACTCTGTAGTTGTTTGCTAACTAATACAGTTACACCACAATGTGCTGCTTTTTTTCAATTGACGGGTTATCCAAACGTAAACGTTTTCAGGTCAAAGCAGCCAAATATTTTACCGTTTCAGCCTTTCATCCATACGGAAACATTCTGGGTGCCCTGAAACGGTATTTTTTCAAAGCGGCTTTGGCGTCCACACGCATACGGTGAAGCTGGAGTTTTTTCCAAAAGTTCTGTTTGCGTGTGGTTGAGAGGCCAAAAAAAAGAGTTTAAAAAAAATCCGTATTCGTGTGGACAGGGCCGCAGCAAAGCTGCTAAAAAGCTACCGTAGGGCCAAGGAAAGCTGCAAGTGAGGAAGCTGAGAATCCAAGAAATAACTCCAAGCAAAACACAACGTTGGTGTCCATGTGGCTGTCCCTGCCCCTCCTCCCTCGCCGCTTATTGTCGTCTTTTCCAACAAGAGTTTTCAGTAAAAGCAAATGTCATGTTAAATGTTCATTTATCCATGTCATTCATCATTTGTAATGATTCCCATTGTTTTCTCCATAAAAGGTGTTTGGATGTCTGGAACGGGTTAATTGGATTTACATGAAAATAATGGATTGGGTTTTGGTACGATTTGGTTTTCGACAGACCCTTTGGAACGGATTAATAACACAAACCGAGGTACCACCGTATTGTCTGTTTGAGTGTGTTCCTGTCGCCAGCTAAAAGCCTTGCCCATCACAGCGAAGGTGAATGTCAGGAAACAACTTTTTGTGTGTCAACGTCGACCATCGTTTGCAAATAACTCAGAAACACTTTTAGCTTTGTGTCAGTGAAATCATTTCTTTGGAGCGTCCTCGCTCATTTGACAACAAGCAGATGCCCTCCTCTTCGCACCCCCCACCCCGCTTTTGTTTTTCTCCCCCCCCCCCTTCCTCCGCTCCCTCTCAGTCCAATAAAGAAACAAACTGCGTGCCAAATAAACGCAATTCCTCTCCAGTGCAGCCATCCACATCCTGGACTGTGCCAGAATGGGGAAATCATTGGGATTGTTTACACCCCCCCCCCCGCCCACCCCATACCCACTGCCACACCACCTTCTACACTCAGCAGCCTCCCACTACTACACCCCCCTCCCACGCCCCAACACACTTCCCATCTCCATCTCCCTGCGCTCCCGCCTCCTTCTGCTCCTCCACACACAAAAAAAGAAACGAAGAAGGGAAAAAAAAAAAAAAAAGAGAGATGCTCTCATCTGATCGCCGGAGCCAATTTGCGGGCCCATGTGGCACCCTTCCCTTCAGACCTGGGCATTGTGCCTCGCGCTCCCTGGCAAAGAGGCGAGGAATTATTTTTATCCCCCAAACACGCGGCTACGCGCCGATGATTTCCAAAGGCTGCCTCGCACATTGTGGGGATGATTTGGGCCAGGTGCCAAACCTATTATATTGATCTCTCTTTCTCTCCATTTCAATGCCAGCGCACAATGCAGATTTACTGCAGAACATATTAGGGAAATAAAATAAAGAAGGCGCTGAACAAACGCACAGACGGCATGCATGCGAGTGTTTGTGTGGATGAGCTAAAGTCTCCTGTAGTTTTCCAACTAAACGTCTGATTACATTCTCATCATGTCATGAAGTATCGCAACATTTCAGCTATTACTATTATTGTTTTTTTTTCTTCCTCGCATTATTGCTTTGGCATCTTTTTCCCTCCTCGGAGTGCCTGCTTGGCACACCGGCCCCGGCTTTGGTTGGAAAACGACGAGACCTCCAATATTTGCCGAGGTTCACGAGGGAATATTCAAATGTTGAAACTGGCAGGAAAAAGGAGGGATGGAGGGTTGGGGTGAGGGGGGGCGTGGGCTAATGAGCATGTCTATGAGAAAATGATTTGGTTGTTTCCTGAGAGGGGAATCACAGAGAATGGCTAAATGGGAGCTCTCCGAAGACATGGCAGAAACCCGGGCGGCGATGGCAGCGGCGGCGGCGGCGGGCTTCGTGTTGGGAGGCCGGCTGACTGGATGTGCCAATGTCATTAGTGTTCAGAAGTGCGAGCGAGCGGCCGCCGGGTCCCTTCTGCTTGCCATTAGAGCCTGGAGCCAAACAAAAGACGCAAACAAAAGACCCTGCGTAGATGCCGAGTGGAGGTCATGCCAGCCGACTTCAATGGCGTAGGCGTTTGGCGTCCTTTAGGTCGGCAATTTCCAGCCTGTTTGGCAGCGTGCTGCATGCTAACCAGCCAAAACATACTGTATCAATCATGGCCAGTCCATGCATTGATCACACACACAGTTGAACGTGTCATTTAAAACCCTCCTGGCAGATCCAATAAAGACACAGCATCAAATGTGAACACGGGTCAAACAAAGCTTTTTAGGAGCGGCGGCGCCGCGTGTGATCGTGTTTTTGTTCTCTGCTCGCTGCTAATTTGTTCTATTAGCCTTCACCTTGGAGCTAAATCACAGTTGTAGTCCCCCCTGTGGAGGGTTCTAGCATCACAGGCTTGGAGAGGAACGTAACGCGACCACACAGCTCAGAAGCTGCCACGCAAAAGACTTGTTCAATGCAAACGCTGATACCCTGGTACACGGCTCCGGACAACTCCCACGACGACCTCTGTGTTTATTTTGGGTTCTTTTTAACACCGAAGCAGAGGAAATGCGCGGTTTGAAATATCCGACTCACTGCTAGTCCGTGAATGCATCTACACTGCGTTCTGACTGCTGATTGGACGAGCAAAGAAAGATGGAGGGGGGGTGAGTTTGTTCAGTCAATGAGACACGAAAAAAATGTCCTGAGAGTGTGCTACCCCCGCGGTAAGCGATCCATAACCATGAATACATCCCTAAAAAGACAAATATGGGAAGAAAATAGAGTTTATCATTGTGAATGTATATACAGTATTCCTTGGCCTTCACTGCCAATGACGCTGGCAGTGTGCTTGATATGTGGAAAGAAATTAGCACAAGAAATGTAACGTTGAAAGACATTTTCAAAACAAACACTCAGATTTTTGGTTACAACCCTTTTTGTCTCCGAACACATCTCATTTTCTCTCATTTCTAAACACGAGATAATAAAGCATAACATGTTTTTTCTGAACGTCATACATACAAGCCTGACAGCATGGCGTCATCAAGACATCGTCCGTAAAATCCCGCCTCAAAAGATGCAATGAGGAGTTCATACATGACGCTAAGTTCAAAAGGCAAGCAGTGTGGATTATGTAGACGCGGCTTCTCTAGCCTGCTAGCCTCTAGCGCTAGCCTGACGAGCAGGCTAAAGGCTACACCGTGACTCCCACTCCATCGGCTCATCCATCAACTTTCATTATCATTCATTAGTGGTGATAGTACTTCCATGCATTTAGCTTGTTTAGCTTCCTTTGTTGCAAGCGAATAGGCAATTAGAGAAAGAAGGAAAATATTCGGAAGCTGAATCTACTCTAATAATTACAATAGTCACAGATGTTGATGCAAAATCGGAGAAAATGTCAACAAGCTAGCAGGAGGGTTTGGAGGGCGAGGAGCAAGGCGTGTCTCAAAAATAGACTAACTTTCCATTTGCGGGTCTCGGAAGAATGTCTCCGAGCATCACTGCTAAAGCTAAAGCATGCTAAAAAAATTTCTTCAAATGAACAGTAGTGTGTACAAAAATAATATATTGTACCTGTGTCCATCAGCCACTAGGGGGCATATTTATATTGTATTTGGAGTTTTGCTGCTCTGCATTAATTAACAATTTCCAATTCATTTCTTTTTGGGTGTTTGGGTTCCTTGACGTCATCTCAGCATTCACACGCAATTTCTACGGGAATGACTCGTATGTTTAGTTAGCAAAATTTGGAAAATACTTCTATATTAAATATGCAAATTCAACATGATTGATTTACGGCCTTGCCTTTTTCATTTGTGCTTTTTTTAATTGGTGCAAAGTCCAAAAGGTGATGTCACACACATTTGTTGCCATTCAACATCTGTAGATCTGATGAAAAAAGATGGATGACGGGGGTCACGAGGCAATAGGAAGGGTTGTCTTGGTATCACAGCACTTTTCTAAATGAAAAAACACAGAGAAGCAATTAATAAGCGCTTTCACTGACCTCTCGGCATCCTTGATGAGATACAAACCCTTCTTGTTTGGCCTTGAGGTTTTGTCAGACAGTTATCCCGTGCTAATTGAGGTCAAAATGTCCGCACAAAGCCTGCCACCCTACAAAGTGTTGCTATTGCGTTGATTTTTCCACTTCTCATAAGAGACGCCTGCGTGCAATAAAAGCTAGCTATAGCAGTGGTGATGTCATTAGCGCAGCGCAGGGGTCGGGAACGAGTGCCATGAAAGCCGTGAGAGCCATATAATATCGTTTTAACACGGAATACAAATAAATGCGTGCATTTTTAGGCAAGACCAACAATCTTATAATCTAGTAAGTCTTTGCATGTATTCTTTTTAATAATGTTGTAATCATGTAATAATGTTATACTGAAGCTAATCAATAAATCAAATACTTCTTGCCATTAATGTGACTTCTGGTGCTGCATGGTTTACGTCGACTCATCGAAAGCAAGAGAAAAGTATACCACTGCCGTTATGTCCGTCACTTGCTTCGCCATCATGATGGTGCGATCGTGAACAGTTACTGCTGACAGAGGCATGTCTTTGATTCGTTTATCTTGTCTTTATCCGACAAGTCGTGAGAAAGTTCATTCGCAACATCAAGCATGAATGTTTTGGCAAATTCGCCATCTGTGAATGGCTTTCCGTTCCTCACTACTGCTGGCCAAAGACCAGTCAGCTTGTCGGCTCCGTGCACGGAGTTGCTGCTGGCTAGCTTGCACTTTGGAGTAACTCTTGGCATGCCTTCTTCCTGGTGTCTCCCACCGGATATTTACTGCTCGATGCAAATGTACCATGACGTGTACCACTTTTTATTTGAGCGTTTCATCGATGACATTTTATCACTGCATATTAGACACGCTGCCAAACATGCTCTCTACATGAAGGCAAATTCCTGTGTCCATTTGTGCTGAAATGTACGGTACTCCTCATCTTTCTTTCTTTTCGCCATCTTCGTCAACAGTGTTTGCGCTAGCTACAGAATCAGGTGGGCGGGAAGTTCACTTCTTGTCCACTCAATGACCCCATTGTCCAATTACAATCGGCGTCTGACCTGGAAACTATCAGAAGGACAGTCATTGCGGTAGAAAATGGATAGACGGATTAAAATGCTTTATAATGTTATATATCTTGAAGGTTTTTCCTACACTGTCATTTCTGTAAGGTTTTACTTTAAAATGGCAGCGAAAACAACAAAGAACATTTAACAAATTTATAGTGTTCAGTAATGTGTGAGAGCCAGAGGCAGACATCAAAAGAGCCATAGGTTCCCGACCCCTAGCGTAGAGAGACAGAGAATGACCCGGGTGAGGTTGAGCACCGTGACCATCAAAATGTCTCTTCCTCTGCACGGCGTGGTGACGAAGGAGGTGGCTGTGCATGTTTGTCGTGCCGCCCGTGTGTCGTATCTTCGTGACACACTTCTTACATCTTACATCCTGCAAAGTCCTGACACAGCTTTGTCCCATCCACACTATGAAAGCTAAAGTCAGTCCACGCTTTTCATTTCAACTGTCTGCCACTCTAGTGAGGAGCGCCCCCTGGATGACATGTCAAATGCTGAACGCTGTTTATAGCGGCTCTGCAGTCCTCCATCGCAGTTCGAAAATCACTCCCTCAGTCTATCGCAGTTTTTCAAAAAAATATAATAAATGATCTCTTTTTCGTGATTGACTATGGACTATTATTACTCAAACACATTCACAGACAGTCTGAAATCCCAAAAACTCTTTAACCCAACACATCGCTGCTAGGTTGCTGATGCTCTGAAAGCGATAGTAATAACTTTGCGGTGTAGTGATCTCATTATTGTGACAAAAAGGTTGCTCGTGCTTGACTTGACCTACATCACAGTCTAGGAATGGAACTCGGACATAACCCATAGTCTCTACAAAATGTACTTTTGCTTGTCTGGAACAGATTCATTGTATTTCCATTGTTTCCAATGGGAAAAATTGCCCCGGTTTTCGTTTTTTTCGGTTTTCGTCTGACCTTTTGGAACGAATTAATGAACGAAAAGTGAGGCACCAGTGTATTTTAAAATCAGTGGATTCCTGCTTGTAGTTTTAAAGCTAAAACTGTCTAAACATAAGTAAAAATTCGAAACTTGAATTAGCGCTTCCTTGAACACGTTCATGCGGGTCTTCCTCCGTCATCCCACAGGACTCCTCTGGCTGACGGCCCAATCAGAAGGCACACGAGAGCGAGCGGGAGACGCCTCGATGGTGCTCAGATGGCGAGAGTATTGTCAGAGGAGCCGCGTGTGACTAATCAGGAGTGGGCTCGCCGAGCTATATTGTGCTGATTCAAAAGGCCACTGAGACTCAGCGGTAATGGAAAAGCATGATGGGGGCCATCAGATGGCGTAAGAAGTATTGCGCTCGCTATTGCTTTGCTTTACATCAAATAGCGTGCGCCGTCATATATCAGCGGCACTGTTGAAAGCCGTCGTGGGACTCATTACATAATGTAAACAAGTGATTGATCCCCCCTGCTGTCAATAATCTGCTTTACAAGTCAAACGTGGGCCTGCCACGTGTCACCCAACTCCTGCCTCCATCTTTCTCCCGCTCCCTTGTTATCTCTTATTTCTCTCCACGGTCATTCGCCGCCTTGCTCCGCGCCTCCGTACGCACACATAAAATGGAGGGCGGCCAGGTTCCAATTCAGATCTCATTTGCGGCGCAGCCGGCCCCCTGCCCGCGCCGCAGTCGCCGAGGGGACCCGGGGGAGCCCTATCGCAGCTCTATATGCAAATGCGCCTGCACCTGGCCAACGGCGTGCGCACGCTGGGACTGCGAGCTTATTTATGTAAATCCCAGAGAGGCGGCGGGAGCGCAACACGGAGCCGGCCACAGACACCGGACGACATATCTCGACACCAGCACGACAACTGGCTGGGATACGTGCAGGACATGAAAAATGTCGACTGAGGGGTGCAGGACAGAGCTAACAAGGGACAGGAAATATGGGAAACAAAAACAGCTTCACCTTAACCTCATACTGGGTAACTCCATAAAAGGAAAAACGAGTTCTTGGTGATGTTAAAGAGGTTTTTCACCTTCCAATGTGATCACTTCCACCACTCATTTAAATTTGGGGACACGCACGCTAACAAACATTGCTACATAGACAGTATATAATAGTATATAATACGTGACTGCGATATTATCTTTGCAGCCTTTGGAACCTCGTGTTCGTTATGAATTAATTCCAAAAGATTCAACAAAAAACGAGGCAATTTTTCCCATTGGAAACAAAGTAAATCCAATTAATCCGTTCCAGAAACCCAACAATATGAACCAAAACCACATTTTATCGAGAAAATAACATGAAAATAACTATAAATGAGGAACAGATGGAACTTATTGTTGAACACCCTGGTGAGATTTATTCAGTAGTTTCTCACCTTCTTTATCAAATTGCTGCCACTTGCAATGTTCTATGGCCCCATGGCGGGTTATTTAGCACTCAATGAAAAATGCCGGGACAGTGAGTCAGTACCGCGTAGGGTGCTTTGTTTAGACACTGGATTCTGCAGAACGATACAGTACGGGGCAAACGGACCGGTTTGTTACGCGCAATGTTATACGAAAACGGAAGCAACATTTTTGACAAAAAAAAACGAATCATACGAAAACTGGTATGAAAACCCAGGTTTGATGGATTTTAAAATTCCATATTTCCTATGCATTTTGGCGTCTCGCCCACATGCAAACATGGGTTTTTCATCCTTAAACACTGAGCTTTTGGAAAACTCCAACTTTCACGTGCGTGTGTGGGTGTGTGGGTAAAACGCAGCTTGTTCGCTTGTGTCATATGAAATGTGCAACATGGTGTAAATATTATACAACAGCAGAACATGAAGTTTTCATTTTATTCAGCGGTAAACGTTTTAAACTTACGATTGATGATATTTCTTGGGCTCTATACGAGTGACAACTTGTTTTAAAGATAATGTACGTGTAACATATCACTATACAGTCGTCCCTCGCAATATCACAAATGAATTAATTAATTAATGATCACTGTTTCTTGGTTGAATACAGACTATTATTAGTAGTTATTCTTGTTACTCTAAATGAAGCATTGTGAAGCGTAGAAATGGCTAAATGAACTAACTAAACAAATGAAATACAACTACAAGGCAGAAGAAGCATTGTAACTGTGAATGTAGTATTCTACATTGGCCACTAGGTGTTGGTGTTCGGTGCGACAGGCACGAGGCTCGTCACTAAAGTTCCCTCGGTAACATATTTACTGTGACACTGCTCGAACAGGAGTTTTATTTACGTCTTACATAGCTATTTACTCTTATTGTGTCTACTATTTTCAGTAATACGAGTGTAAAGCCATTTAAAGCGGCAAAGAAGTACGCTGGAAGTCCAGAAAAAAACAACAGGGAACTACTAACGTGTGAGTCTATGTTGTCTTATTTCTGTTTAATATGTCTTATTTTCCCTGATTATATCTACTATATTGGGTAATACAAATGTAAAGGTGACTATAGGGGTGTTATTACATGTCTGAAGAGCTCAAATAATGTTTAAAACTGTATTTAGAAGATTGTAAACAGGTTTTATATGCCATAACTATGAAAATATTCCATTTATGAATACTGAATTGTACATCGTGGAAATTCAATTATCGCGGTCAGGTCTGGAACCAATTAACTGCGATAAACAACACGTTATAATGCGCGACCAAGTCAGCTGTGGTGGCTTCAGATTGGCCAAAACACACATCACAGCTGGTGAATGTGTTTTTATGTGGACAGATGTTTGTACAACTCCACTCATGTGGATGGAGATTTCTTTTTTTAACACCAGAGTGGGAGAAATGTGCGTTTTTGAAAATATCCTTGTTAGAGTGGACATAACCTGAGTTGCCATCAAGGACAAAGCTCGTCTGATCACTAGCTTGGTTGTTTATAAAAGCCACATAACAACACCAAGGCAGCACATACACGATTGTTTGCCCGCGTCGGCGCCTGACAAGACAGGCAACAACGCTGCTGAGTAGTGCGTCAAGATGGCAGAAGAAGCAGAACAAAACCCATCTTTGTGTCTCAGCAGGGCCGGCCTCCCCGACTGGGCCGCACCGCTGAGCGAGGCATCGCAAAGGAAAGCAGTCCCTCTCAACAAACAACATTAATGTGCAAATATATGCAAGAAATGTTGAGAAACGCCAAAAATTACTGAGCCAAATGGGGTAGCTGCACTCCAAATTGTTGGGATTATGAATAATTTGCGCTCGTCTGCTGGAACCTGCTTAATTTTCAGTGAAACAATGACTTCAGTGGCTTAATTGAGCCCGATACAAATGTGCTGTGAAGTCATTGTCTTCCAGTGGCTGCAAGGACGCGCCTTACACGGGCTGTCATCCTACTTCTCCTGAGTACACTTCTAGAAGAGATCTTTATGAAAACAGTGTTATGAGACGGTGAGTCAAGGATGAGACTTTCCATCCTATGTAAGGTCAGCTTGGCTGTGAGGATGACCAGGTACCATCACCTTGGATCATGTTAATTAAGCTGAAAGATGCTTCAGAGAAAAAAGTGCACTTTTGGAATTGTTCCCATCATCCACAATCATTATGTGAGACATGAACACACATCTTTGTCTTTTCTGTGCCGTCTGTAGATATAAAAACAGATAAAAAGAGGCAGCCAAGCATGTGCGTAACGGGATACACCTATTACGCCTATAAAGTCTTCAGAAAAAACCTCCAAAAAGCAGCAACAAGGCTCCATTTACATAATGTGACCTGCATACTAACCAAGCTACAGCGACATTGTTATTATTATTGTTATTAACAATGTTACGCCCAAGAACTACTTGACTGGCATAGTGACACCTCGCCACGCCACACCACACCAACTAGCTACTAGCCGGCTAGCAACTAGCTTCACCACACACTCGCCCGAACGGTAACGCTACATATTGGAGCTGCCGCCACTGCTGCTGTGTTTTTGAGTTTGGTAAAGTCAACACTAGGTGTAGCGTTCCTTTCTATGTTGCTATGTGAAATCAATGCACCCAGGAAGTAAGTTCCCAAAATACTGTAAGTATTCCATGTTATCATGAATGTACCTGTTACTACATGCTCACAGGGTGGATATAAAACTATAAAACCTTGTAGGAGCTTTTTGGAGGTGTTTTAATAGCTAGCTTTCAAAGCGGAATAGGTGTGTCCCATTACATGTATCTTTTTATCTGTTTTTACATCTTTAGAATGCACAGAAAAGAGAAAGAGATGTGTTCATGTCTCACATAAGGATTGTGGATGATGGGCAACATTCCAAAAAAAGTGCATTTTTCCTTTAAATACGGCCGACCCTCTGAAACCCTCAAACGCCATTCTGCAAGGAAGTACATGCAAAAGCAGTCAATGAACACATTAAAAACCCCTTTAAAAAATACACACTTTGTTAGGTCTTGTCCTACCTCGCACCAATTTCTTCCAAAGTTGCGGATGCCAGTTCAAGTTTTGGACCATAAAGTAGGAATTCAAAAATGTTCAACTGCCAACGTGATCTGATGTTCCTCCATTCACAAGCGCCAGTTTATTGCCGACAATCTTGTCTTCTTCTCTTTGGAGTGAGAGAATGTTCCTCTTCCCAAAAGCGGAAGACCCGATTCGTAGGCCCTAGTCGTGACTTTTCAACTCCTTCTGGGGGCAGCTGACATTCTCTGGATCTTTTGCATGACTTCAGCATCTTGTCAAGTGCTTGTGTTATCACATCTCTTTAGAATTCCATCCACATCCAACACCTATTCACCACTACTGAATGATGAACACAATGCTGCTGCTGATTAGAACTACAGGAGAAGATCATATTTCGACTCACATAATGCATTACCTACTAGCGTTGGGTATGTTTTTACATATGATGCGATAAATATTTTTGAAAAGGGGCCTGTGATTAAACAATGCCCTTAAAAAGGATATTTTTTTGTCCAAAAATTGTGTGCAAATTTTGTCCAGAAACAATTCCTTTTTATTTGTACGGAATTTTTTGACTTGCAAGTTGAGCAGAATAGTAATTTAAATACTTTAACAATATAAATAACGATAACTACGTAATAAATTCAGCAATATGAAATAAAATCCACAGCAAATTATCACAGCAAAATGTGCAGCAATACAAAAAAAAAAAAAAACACACACACAATTCCACTGTTTGTGAATGTACATTGCTACCGTGACTGTGATTGGTGGATCATGAGGAAGTGTTATGTTGCTCTTGTAAAGATTGACGGCAAAATGCGTGTGCGGTGTTGGAACTGAGCACTGCTGTTGTCGTGTTAAGGCTGGCAATGAAGTATAAAAGGAGCATCGGACTGTGTGTGCTTCTGTCAGGAAGCTACATGGCCACCAAGAGGGGCACCCATTACGTCCATCGCAAGCTACCGGTCGATCAGGAAGGTTGTGTGGGTGGATCGTGTGCGTCACCCACATCACAAATGTCACTTGGTAGGTGGCACATGACTAGCGATGATCCGATCAGGGCTTTATGCAGATCATCCATGAATTAAATCGTCCGATACCGATCCAATGTATATTTCTACATTTATTTATGATGAGTGCTATTGGCCAGGGTTGCCGTAAAAGGAGGAAAAGTTAGGACAAATCCTAGGTCGGCTGACTGACTCTTTTTCTTGGTTCCCAGAATTCCTGGTTGCACCCCCCCTACTGGCTGGATATGAAAAATGGAACCATAAAACCACCTTCATTTAGACATAAATATATTTCACTTACTTTCTGAAGAGAACACTTATCACTGGTGAAACTTACAGAGGATGAGACGCCTTCTTTAAGGACACTTTGGATGTGAAGGTACATAGTTTGATGGCGTTCTAGCAGTACCAAGCAGCGGGGCTCCAAGTGAGAGAGCAGTCGGCAAACCCGGTGTCTTCCACTGCTGAGAGAGGCTGGTCATCCAGTCCGATGAATTCAATTATTTTTGGTGTTATTTGCTTTAGACTGTCACGCACATACGGGCAAGTATCGTCCAGCGTTTTAGCTACGTTAGCTGCCGTTCGGCTGATGCTCACATCGTGGGCCTCGAAATCTCACCGTACTTTCTCAAGTGTTTGTTCTTAAAGTGCCGTATTAAGTTAAAGCTTTTTAACGTGCTCCCCCGGCAAGATATTTTTCGTGACATGTTTTTCAGTGTGCAAAATTTATATCACTCTCACAAAAGGCAGACATGTTTGTTTTGGGTTTGGCACGCCTGCGCAGTGTGAAGGGAAGTGGCCGGGGGATGCTCGCTGCAGGCTGCATGCTGCAGTAGTACAAGCCGGAGGTGATTCGCTCTTGTGCCTCCACAGCGCAGTAAGTGGTGAACAGATGTCACCAGCGAGATACGGATACTAATTATGGAGAAAAACAGTCAAGTGTTTCATGGCTGGGCTTGACGTCCTGACCTCCACTATACTGTAGAAATGTGTGCTTACTACACTTGTGTTTGTGAAACTACTATTATTTCATGATGAACTGGAATACGTGCGCTTTGCTGAAACCTTTTTAATATGTTGCCTTGACTTTGGCTGCGCTGTCTTTTGCATAATCATTTTCATTTCTTCTATATCTGTTTGATAGCAAATGCTAACTGGACGTAATACATGAATTGTATGGATAATGAACACTATGTAGCTATTTTGACAGACATAATACTCAAGTTATGTACACAACTGTTAAGGAATTATGTGTGTGTAATTATGTTTATTGCCATACTGAACTGAATTGTGAATCATTGGATGATCAACTATTTTGATGACTTGTAGACTTTGAAAACTGTGAATATGAAATCCTAATCGTTATCATTTAGTATAGTAGTTTCAAAGTTTACCAGTTAGATTTTATATGTATGTTACAGTCGTCCTTTTTTTTATAACGGTTAATTGGTTCCAGTCCCAATAAATGAATTATCATTATACAGGATTCAATGTTGATAAACGGAAAATGTTCATAGTCAGTGCATAGACTGTTCATGACTTTCTAAAAACAGTTTTTAACATTATTAGAGCCCTGTAGACATGAAATAACATACCTATAGTCACCTTTGCACTACTATTATTCATTGTTTACAACACATTGCGCAACTCCTGTGCTGCAAGGACTCGAGACAGCCACTAGATACCAAGCTAGCGAGCTAACCAGTTAGACTCTAATTTATTTCTTCTAAACTTAAGAAGCCAAAAACTTACCACTTCCACACAAAATGGGAGGAGAACTTTTTTTCCACTCTATCATGTGGGACATGCTATGGCTGACTTCATGCAGTGTTAAGGTAATGTAATGTAAACTAATGTCTTCTGAAAACCGTAATATTGCGAGGGACAACTGGAGGATGTTTTATAGTAAGATATAGATCATTTTGACCTGTAACTTGCATGCTGGAAAAGTGTGTGCACCCATGTTATGCGTGTACAATGTACATAAATACTCATATTTAGAAATATACTAAATATATATATATATATATATATATATATATTAGTAGATCTTTGGAACTTTAAAAGTAGCTTGCAGACTGAAAAAGTGTGAGCACCCCTGACCTAGAAGTCGTTACTTGCTCAATATCACCTTCACACACTTGTCGCAGGTGACAAGAGTCTTCATTTACTAAGCACCCAAATGAGGCACCGATATTGACCTATTTTTGTTTTTTGCCACAGGTGCCATTATGATAGCGAGTTTCTATACGCAAAGGTATGGAATGAAATCCTTCTCAAATGCTGAATGGTTGTATTCTAAGCAGCTTTGAAGGAACTCCCAGAATATCCCACGAACCAACACACTGCAGTCACAGTGGAGAGAGGCCTCACCCCGTATTGGATCATCAATTTGGAGTGTCACTTGAAGCACATTTTCCCGATCATTCTTGCATTCTTTTCCATCAGGTAGCTTGTCAATAGAAGGCAGCTCTGCCTAGGGGCTGACTGGCAGCTTTGATGCTCTGATCACCAGGTTCCTGCCTCGCACCTTCTGGTTCAAAACCCCCGTCGACAAAGGACTCTCGCCATCTCCGGGGCTTGATTGACTGCAGCAAACAAACTGTGACATGGCGCTCAGGTAAGTTGCCTTTAAAGAATGTATATGAGTCCATCATGAAAGGCAGATGAAAGCAGCCTTTGGAGATGCGGCCCAAGAAAGGAAAATGTCAGGGAAGGTATTAAAAAAAGCAGACGGGAAAAAGGAGGAGGGGGGTGGAGGACTGCTGTTGTTATTGTGTTTGATGTAGCGCTTGACAAGGCAGAGAGTTTAGACATCCTCGTGTCGTACAAAGCAGACAAGAAGAGGTTTCATTTAAATGCACGCTCACTCCGAGTCCACGCGGAGTGGCGGTCTGCAGAGGATTCATCATGGCCTCGCTGATAACGACTCTTAGCGACGGCAGAGGAGAACACGGATCGCTCGCTCGAGGTGAGATTGCCTCCGGAATGGACACTTGTTATGTCGAAATGCACGACCCTGACGGATATTACCGAAGCACTTACGGACTAGTTGGTCCGCCTGTCCAAGAATTGCATCCGGAGCTTCTCTACAAAGCCTTCGAGTGGCAATTTGGAAGACGGCTAAGTATCTGTTTAAGCTAAAAAAGACAGTGTGACTGGGTAAAAATCAAATGTACTTCTGACTGGAGTCAATGCCACTGGAAACAATACTGAGTTGTGACACAGAACTAATTGTATAGAAGGATTGGACCCGCTTTGGTCTTCAGAAATACCTCAGTTGTTGGTGGCATAGATCAAACAAAGTACTGGAAACATTACTTGAAGATTTTGTTACCACAATGCGACAATGACACGCGGATGCTGTGGGGCTGGTGATGGTGATGATGAGGTTCTTTTCAGTCTGGTGAACTGACTTTTCAGAGTACAGCTTGTTCAAGGGAAACTGAGCTTTATGAGTAGCCACAGTGTCGTAACAGGGGTGTCCAAACTTTTTCCAGCGGATGCAACTTTGCCACTTTGATGATATAAAAACACCTGCGTCTCAGGTTTGTGATATACAGTCATCCCTCATTTATCGCAGTTCATTGGTTCCACACCCGATAAGTTGGATTCAATATTAACAAATGGAACATTTTCGTAGTTAGAAAACCTTTCTAAATGTAACGGATGCCAGCCTGTGAGGCTGTGCAAATGTACGTGGGTAAACCTCACTCCCTCTGCCTTGAGAGCTGCGCTGGACACGCGTTCGACAGTCCGGCCTGTGTTCGAGCCCCAGTGCGGGCAGTGTGAAGCAGATCGGGTTACATAAATGCAATCTTAATACCACTATTACAGCCCTGTAGACATAAAATAACAACTTTGTTTACACCACATTGCTCAACTGTAATGCACAGGCTCCGGAATCACCACAGGGACCCGAGAGACGGCTACGGCTTTAAATGTTAAATTTATTTACTGTATTCTAAACTTAAGAAGGGGTTGAAATGGAGTGGCAAAAAAGGACAAAGAAGCCAAAAACTTACCACTTCCACACGGAATGGGAGGAGAACTTCTTTTCACTCTATCATGTCGAACATGCCACAGCTGACTACATGCAGTGCGACGCTAATCTAATGTCATGTCTCAATAATGTAACACTACTGACACCTAGTGGCCAGAATACTACATACTTACAATAGTTCAATGTTGTTTGACTAATAATAGCCCATAGTCAAACACAAATTAATTAATGAATTATTAATTTTTTAAAAAACACAATAGATTAAGGAAGCAACAATCGAACCACAATATTGCGAGGGATGACCATCGGTGGAAAAAGCCCATTGTTAGTATCAACTTTGCTCTTTTTTCCCTAAACTATTTAAAAATGTTCTTGTAAATTTTCTTCTCAGAATTTTGACTCTATTCCCATAATATTTAGACTTTATTCTCATACCATTACAACTTTTTCTGCAACTTTTTCTTCCAAAAATTACAACTTTATTCATTTGTTCATCTCATATTACGACTTTTTTTTTTTTAAAAGAGCCTTTTTTCTTTAATATTTCAACTTTGCTAAAACAACGTCATTTTTCCTCACAATATTACATTATTTTCCTAAAATTACGACTTTTTCTCATTGAATTACAACTTTTTCCCCTTAATATTTTCACTTTATTCTTGTAAAATTACAGCTGTTTTTCCCCCATGTCTGTTGTTGTTTTTTAATTTTCCAACTTCAACTTCAGTGTTTTTACTTTATTTTCATAACATTGCAACTTTTTCTGCAACGTTTTTTCCAATAATTACAACTTTATTAAGTGTTTTGATTGTATCGCATATTACGACTTTTAAACAATTATGTTTTTCTTTAATACTTCAACTCTATGCTACTGAAATAACATTATTTTTTCTAATAACGTTATTCTTTCTCTCGTTAGATTACAACTTTTTTCTCTTAATATTTTGACTTTATTCTTGTTAAATGACTCCAGATTTTTCCATTTTTGCGATTATTGTTAGTTAGTCTTCTTGTTAAATTACATTTACATTTGTGCTGCGGGCCAATAAAAAAGTGCAATAATGGCCTCTAGGCCGCACTTTGGACACCCCCTCCCGGTTAGAAGCTCACAAAGGCATGACTATGATCAATTCAGTTGTCTGAACACATGTACCTAGTAAAATGGCTGGTACGGTAGTTGTGCCAGGACCAGCACAAATTAACGACACGTCAATTAGCTTTGAGCAGCAATTAGTGCAGATGTGCACAACACGAGGCACGGGAAACAATGGCCTCAGGTGGCAGCGTTACATCTTTGCATGTTAGTTTGTCTGTGAAGATTTAAGTGTGTTAAACACGTTTACATTGTTGAAAGTTCAAACACAACCTGATCTTCTTGGAATCCCACACAGTCGCTCAAAAGCTCAACCTGAAACAACAAAATGTACACTTTTTACATGCAAAGTCTGAATAAACTGAGATTTGAACACGCTTGTGAGAACACCAGACCTGCCAAACTTAAACAAATTGTACAGGTACTTGTTTTATATTTTGTAGGCTAAAAAATGACATGTGATACCCTGTACATACAGTATTTAAAGACAAAGCGTGCTATTATTAGTTATTAATATCAACAGTTCAGCTTTTTCTCCTTACTTTATGCCGTGTGTTATGCCTGTGAATATTCTCATTCATCCAGGTCATTGTATTCTCGGGGCATTGAATTGATCGAAACTGGACTGTTCAGGTTGTCTTAGAAGACGTTTGGCCTCTCATCCGAGCAGGTCTCATCAGTTCATGCTCAAAGACTAAGTGGGACACACACCAGTCCGACTTGATAGGACAGCTCTAGTCTGAGAAGCTGGTGCAAGATCCAATCTATTTATCTTGTAAAGGAGCAGCCATGCCCAGACAGGAATGACTTTGCTCTTGTGGTGTCAAATGACGGTCGTTGGGATACAATGAGTTGGGGCCTCTCCCCACCAACAATGGTCGTCACCTTCGTTAGCATCCCATTCAGATGTAATGAAGGTCATGGACCCACCCGAAACCAAGGCGGTTTGGGTGTGGGAGATTCAGAGATGGCTTCTCAACTTTAATGTAGATTCAAGTTATTAGTTATTAAAGCCTGATGTTGTGGTAATCCCATTTTTTTTATGTAATTTAATTTAATTTAATTTAATTTAATGCATTTTAATTTAATTTTCTACAGTGTGCCACGAGCCACAGACTGACTAGCTCTTCGCCAGGGTTGAACATGCGACATGATATCAACACCGTGACTATTTAGACTACTAGCTTCCTTCGTAGCAAGCGAACCATGGTAATTACGCCGCAGGACCCTATCCCAGCTGACTTTGGGCCAGACTGGTCGCCAGTCAATCACAGGGCACATATAGACAAACTATGGACAATTTAGACAATGGGCAATGCATGTTTTTTTAAATGTGGAAGGAAATGCAAACTCCACACAGAGATGTCCAAGCAAAGATTTGAACTCAGGTCTTCCCGATATCCCGACTGTGTGGCCAACATGCTAACCACTTGGCCACCGTGCAGCCATTCAGTACAGCCATACAGTAGTCGTCCCTCGTCACATCGCGGTTCGAATTGTGAGGCTTCAGTCTATCACAGTTTATCAAACATATATTAATAACTCATGCATTTTGATGGTTGAATACGGCCTATTGTTAGTTCAAAATGCAGATTGAAGCAAATGTTAAGTATATTTTGCCTAAATTAAGCATTGTCAAGCATCATGTAATTAACGCATCGTGGCCGGCCACGCCTCTCTGTTATGACGATGGACGGCGGCACAGTGTAGCTCCCAGCAGAGTCACATAGACTCTGCCGCTTTTTTCTAACTTTATTCTGACCTGAACACATCAACAGCAGTGCAATTCCAACACCACATACTGTATGTATCTCCATCGCACGTCAACACGTCTCCAGCCCGGAACAACACTACTACATTGTCACTAGACTACCGCGAGATGCATTCGTGGACACTCCAAAAATCACAGCAACTTCTTTATTTTGTGTATATGTGTGATCTAAATAAACAGACTGTCAAAGAAAAACAGTAGATATTCCTACCTCTCACTTTGTAACTCCTAAGTACAGAAGAAGTACAATTTGCTGCATTTAAGTATGCTCGGAAAGCCCCAAAAATTAACTCAAAATATGTGAATTCAACTTAAGTTACGTGGTGTCTTTGAATGCAACCCCTCATTGCTCATAATAACACGGTTAAAGTGTGCTTCAAATTTTCTGCTACTGTTAAAGAAACTAGAGTTAGCTAAGTAGATTTTCAGACATGTGTGGTTTTAGATTGGTTTAAATTTTCAGTTAATTTGGAGCTGTTAATACATCCTAATAAATCATAATCCCATCCAGTCTTTTGTCTTCCTTTCAATAAAATACAGTAAAAATGGGCATATTTCAGACATAGTTGCAAATGATGATTAATCATGATTAATTTGAAAACTGTGATTAATCTGTTGTTGTTTTTTTAATCATTTGACAGCCCTAATAATACCATAATACTGTTGTGGCCGTAATCCAGCTAAAACTCAGACGTCACTTCCTGTTCTACACACGGAACACATTTCCTGCAACACACACAAGCAAGAGTTTTATTTATGTCTTAAATGACTTATTTTATCTCGACTATATTTGGTAATAGGAGTGTAAAGGTGACTATAAGGGTGTTATTTCATGTCTAGGGGGCTCTAATTATGGTAAAACCCGTATTTAGCAGATTCCATTAATAAATAAGGAACCCTACTTTGCGAAAATTCACTTATCACGGTCGGGTCTGGAACCAATTAACCACCATGAACCAGAGATGACTGTGTACACAAAGGAAATCATTTACCACAAGTTCACCAGTTAACATGTCGCCGCAGGTCAAGGATCTTTTTTCTTTTCGGAGGTGCACATCACTGTGCTACGAACAGAGACTGAATTTATAACAGAAAGCAGCAAAATGCAACAAAATGCGCACCTGGAGAGCACCAAAGCCTACAAGTGTATTCAAGGGTGAAAATGCGTACGTGTTGGCACATCTGGAACACGATGCTGCCCTTAATGTAAACAATACACTGCAGGTGAGAGTCAGCTGAATCAGCAAAGAGTGTGCTTGTTTCCTAGCAATTAGTGTGGTGACCCGTCCTTGGACAAAACACCATCCTGCCTACGTGCATCTGCAAAGTAAATTCCTCGCACACACACACACGCACACTAAAATCAGTCCAAACTAAAGCAAACACAATCTTCCATCTGTTTTGGATCCAATTTCCCAACAGGTTACCGACTCCTTTTGCTTTTATCTCGCAGATGAGAAAAGTTTTTGGGGGTGCGGGGGCCGGCATGGCGTGGCGCCGGTGGTGGTGGTGGCGGTGACAGAGAAGGAGGCAGCAATTAGTGCCGCGCTAATGAACTGCCGCTCATTATCGGAGCATCAACGGGGCCTGTGCTAATTACGGCTAGCAGGACGGACTCGTCTCTGCCGCCGCCGCGAAGGGCCTCGGGGTCCCTCCGGAACTGCAACACATGCCGATTGATGCCAGCAGCTACAGGTGCTCGCCGCCAACGTTAAAAACAGAACATGAGATGACTTCACAAACACACAAAAATACACACAAACTGTACGCATAGGAAGAAAATGACGACAACCTATTTGGGTAAAAAAATGTTTCAGCTAAAAATGCGCGATATTGGCTTTCGTACCAATTTCCAATGTACCGATATGGTCCAGCACTTCATTACAGATACCGATATCAATCATGGCAGTAGCTCTTGCCTCGAACTAATGTCATGTAATGCACACATGATGCTTCCTTTACTGTGATGCCACTGGATGCATTTCACAAATATATCACTGCATGCAATATGAAATGTAAGTTACAGAAGAAGTGCCATATTTATTTGTCTCAACAAAGTAGTCAAGAAAGTATGAAACTCGGGACCAATACAAGCAGTGAAATTATAAACTGGCCTCATTCAGCTTTCAGTCGCGCCTTAAGCCTAGGTCACAACCGGTCCTATAGGCTCCTACAGCCAGCCTACGTGCAAAAAAAAAAACAAAAAGAAACTGGCGACCAGTCCAGGGTGTACCCCGCCTGTCACCTGAAGTCAGCTGGAATAGGCTCCAGCATACCCGCGACCCTAGTGAGGATAACCGGCATAGAAGATGGATGGATTTTACGTATGGTTATATCACGGCACGTGACGTCGCAGAGGCTCTGTCGTAAAAAGTTGCGAGTGGAGGATGTGATGTATGTCTCGCGCATGTGTAGAACCGATCGTGTTTGCGGTAGTGATCTTAAGTTGCTGGTACGCACAACGTACAACTCGCTCGTAGTTTTTGCGAGTTCGTACGAAGGCCGCAAAGAGCGCAAGGTCAATGCTTTTATTGCAAGTTTGACTTACAACTTTGTCTTTGTCTTACAACTTACGTGCATCGGCTGTACGACTGAAGCGACAGTCGTAAGTCCGAGCAGCCTCAGGTTTCGTGCGTGGCACGCAGGTTCGACTTACAGGTTGTACGCTGGGTGTGCGGTGATCTGATTCCTTCATGGTCACCACAACTGCGTTCTCCAAGAACAAAAGCAAAAACGCAGCAATTTGGGGAAGGCCACAAATCGCACGGCCAACATTATAGTCCGGTTGTGACCCAGGTTTTATATTTACTGACAAGCTTTTTGCTGTGTGGCGCATTACGTCATCCCTCATGCGCCGGTATCATTGTTCGATATCTAATTTTTATGCTAATATCAGGCAGCAAAGCCGACATTGTCAGTCAACAGTAGTTTAAACACAGCAGACCTCGAGCTTGAAGACTTCCGTACATTTCATGCATGACAACAATTTGAGAGCGACCAAATGACTTTATTACTTTCTTACAGCATTCATGCGAGCACTGATGATTTTGTGCGGGAACAAACATGACAAAACGCTGATTCTGGACTGCACGGGCCAAAGGCAAACAGAGCGGATGGATCGCCGTCGTAAAATCAGTAAATAAGTTTTGCCTGTTTTAATTTGTATGGCCTGGGAACGCGTGCTGCAAACAAGTGTTTCATTTTGCAGCAAAGGCGGCCAGATAACAGGGCATCAAACGCCTGCTGCGAGCCCGCCGTGGCCTTCTTCTATCTATCAGGCAAAAGTTCTAACTGCATTAATGAAGAGACTAAAGGCGATTTAAGCAAACCACCGAGGAGCGCAAACACCAAAAAGACTCTCGGTGTCGAGCTGTAAGAAGCGACCTGGGCATATAAAGTACCCCCCCACCTCCCTCCACCCGTTCCTCCCATAACTTAAGCAGAGATCAGTGGCTAACACTCTTAATCCCAAGGGGGTGCTTTCTGAGCTGTAATTTAAAAATAGCGTTTTAATAACACACCACTGCTACAGTACATTAATCTCAGAATTAATTATCTAGCCCACCCCCAGCCTATTTGCTTGAAAGAGGCTCTTTGCCCGCATTTCTTGTGTTTTAGCTCTATTTATTCCACGAGTGAGCGGATAAAGAGATGCTCGTCTGCCGCACGGCACACTAATTACGCCGCTGTACATTACCGCCGCTCGTATTAAAAATAAAAACTGGACGAGGAAGCGGCACAGTCGGCCGGCGAGGGGTGAATTTCTTAAACGCCGCTCAATCTGGCGCCCGGCGCGCAACATAAACAAGAATCAAATCAATTAAGGGGGGAAATGTGAGAGTAATCCAAAGATATTGTCGCAAAAGGCTTCGTTTACATTTTTACGCCGCAACATTTTTTTTAATCAAACGTCACTCGCAGCCATAGAAAATCAATTCCGCAGAGAAATTAAAGAGGGCGACGTGACGGCGCGTGAGGCCTAAAGGCAGCGCAAATATTCAAAAACAATATTAAAGTGCAATAAATAAAATATGAACCTTCTTTGGCAATATAACACCGGGGGCGTCGGGGGAAGTGGGCACTAAATGCAAGTTAATGAAACACGCTGGCGTTGAAAGGCGCAGTAATCACCGCGCCAAAGGTGGCGCCGCTGAGCCCTCTGGCATAAGTTCCAACCTGACAAGCCATCAAGTCCAGCACTGACATTTATTATTTGTACATGAGGCGGCCTGTTAATAAAAAAAAAAGCACCTCGTTCTAGTCCCCTCCCCCGGTGATTGACTGACTGACTGACCTCTATTGTCACAGCGCCAACGCTGACACTGATCTCCGCGCACGCATCATCACTTTGTATGTTCTCGGCTGAATGGCGGTGGCGTGCGCGGGCGCCGCATGAGGCGGCTGCCCCCGGGTCTGCGTATGGCAGATAACCTTTAAGGAGGTGCAGTTCACGCCTCCTGGCCCCCAGCACCTTCCCGCTATCGTGCTGCAGCATCGGGATGCGCTTAAATCGGTAGAGTGGAGGCTCGCCGCGCATGATTGATGTCGACTGCGGAGCGTTCGCTATCGTGAGGTGTAATGTGGGAGATAGCGTGGAGTGTAAGATTGTGTTGGGGAGGAAATAGGAAAAGTGCTCGCCGATGGCTTCCTGTTGTTGTGACCGTAACCGAGAGAATCAAAAGATGTCAAAGACTTCCTTGACAGTCCAAATAGGATTGATGGAAACAAACCAAGAGCATAAATGACACATTTCATAGCTGCCCCATGAAAACCAAAGATCCATATCTTTTTAAGGAGCAAAGAAAAACAGTTTCACATTGATGTACTTTGTGTAGACCACCAGGTTAAGGTGGGCAGAAGCAAAAATCCCACTGGAAACCGCAACCTGAAGTAAACAACTTTCCACATCGGCCACTGACTATCTATTGCTATTTTTTTTAATTTAATGGCATCCCAAAACAATACAGATGCATTTTGAAATGTTTACTCTGCCAAAAATTGACGGTCAACAATATTATTGTCAACATTGTCACGTCCCTCGCTGTATCACAGTTCAACAATCGCTCCCTCACTATATTGTGTTTTTAATAAAAATAATGAATAAATGATGGCTGTTTCATTGGTGACTATGGCCTATTATTGGTCCAAAAATATTGAAAGACAAGTTATATGTAGTATTGTGGTCACTAGGCATCAGTAATGTTATGAGACATGATGTTAGATTACATGACCTTTCACACTGCATGGAGACTGGCTACTGATTCAGCAGAGCCCAGCCGACATGTCATGGCTGAGATGAACATGCCATGGCTGACAGAGAAAGAAAAAAAGGTTTTCTTCTCATTCTGTGTGGAAGTGGTAAGTTTTTGGCTTCTTTGTCCTTTTTCCCCACCCTGTTTGAAACAAATTTCTAATAAGTAAATTGGAGAGGCTAACTACTTAGTTCTCCAGCTTGCTGTGCTAGCGGCGAGCTTCTGTTATGTCCCTGCAGTGATACCGTAGCCTGCACAATGTGACATAAACAAAGAATAATAGGAGTGTAAAGGTGACTATTGGGGTGTTATTTCATGTCTAGAGGGCTCTAATAATGTTAAAACTTGTATTTAGAAAGTCATAAACAGGTTTTCTTTGCTCTAAATACCGCAATATTCCATATTAATATTGAATCCTACTTACTACAAACCGATAACTTTCTGCTTCTCAAGACAGATATCGATAACCAATAACTTACTTACAGCTTTTTTTTCCCAATTTAGATTTAGCTGTAATGTGTACACACCTGGAAGTAAGAGACTCAAAGTTGGATTCGGCAAACCTGGAGATTTGACCTAACAAAATATCACATCACCACTATTAATATACAAAATATAACAGTAACAAAAATTGAGAACAGTTCCGTTTCTAAGACGTTTATTTTTATCAAACAAACAAAATTCTGTGTTTTGAATGGCTGATCAAATGTAAACTTTAGCCATCGTTAAGTGCATACTAACGTCGGGTCGCCCTGGCAAACTTTTTGCACTTTTCTGGATGTGACACTGTGAATTTGTAACCTGTAACACAGTAAATACCATATTTCAAATTTTCTATAATACTCTATGTAAATGTATATAGTAATATTCTCCCTCCTCTCCTATTGCTTTGTAACAGAGAGTGATGTTAGAGCAGAGTCAAATTCCAGGTCTGGTAACATACATGGCCAATAAAGCTGATCCTGATTCAGATTTTTCAGACGCCGTGGTGATAGCAACAAGCCCGGGGCCTTTCTTTGCGGTAGCTCTGAGGCCTCTTCTTTTGGCGTCTTCGCAGGCTTTCAAAACGCCGTCGTAGCGACGCCGGTGGCGTTTCAGGCGACTGATAAGGTTTAATGTTTTGAAGGTCGATGGTTTTTTTCCCCTCCTCGCAAAATGTTTGCAGAACATTTGCTGTCAAATAGCACGCAAAATGTCTTCCTTTGAAACAGCAAAGAAGTCCCACATGATGGACGCCATTATTATTTTACAGTTAGCTCAGGGGAGGTGGGGAAGTTGCGACACTACGCCGTTTGCAGCTGCAGCTCATCACAGAAAAGGAACACAAAATTTGCTCACAGCCTAGGAACACACACCACAGCACGGGTAATCTCTTTTTTTTAAATGACAGGTTATTGGTGCTATTTTTGGTGTTATCGGATTTATCGCTATGACGTCAAAAATCCCCATAATTATCGTGCACCCCTACCACGAAGCAGTGCATTGATATTTTTACATCAGCAACACTTCACAAAACGATTATCGGTTCTTGACGGTTCTGTCTACAGTCGAACGGGAACAGTTTGGTTGAGAAAGGACACTTGTGGCGGCCATGTTTTTGCCGGTCATATACCGAGGCAGCATTGACAGTACATGGAAGCCAATCCAGATAATGACATTACTATATGTTCAAATGTTCATAACGTGGACATACGGTCAAACCTGGTGTTGGTACAACATTGCACATAACGAGCCCGTTTGTCCTGTACTGTATGGAGCAGGGGTCACCAACGTGGTGCCCGTGGGCACCAGGTAGCCCCCATGACCACATGAGGTGCCCGCAAGCCTGCTTTTCGTTCAGGTTTTCAGTTAATAATGAAAGAACAGTAGAAAGAAATGCATTCTGAAATACAAAATGTGAGTTGTGGACACCAGCATTTTGTTGATGTTCTGGTAAAACAAGCATATTCGCTTTATTTGGGTTTAAAATAAGCTCTGAAAAGAAATGTTACAAAAATGAGTATCTCTTGGCCATTTTCATTTTGTAAAAGTAGCTCTCACAAGGAAAAACGTTGGTGACCCCTGGTATGGAGTGTCCAAACAAAGCACACTACGCATTGCTGACCCACGGTCTGTGCAGTTTTTATTGAGTGCGACTGCTAAATAAGCCACCATGGGGCCAAAGAAAGTTGTGATTAGCAGCAATTTGATGAGTGCCATTGGCCAGGTGTGCCGTATAACGGGGAAAGTTAGGACAATGTTCCCTGATTGTCAAAGGGTCCAAAAATAGGTAATTATAAAAAAATGGAAAAAAAAAAAGGGGAGGTGCCCAAACATGTTTTTTTTTCCCATGGGGCCCAGAATTCCTGGTTGCACCCCCACTCTTGGCTATGATATGAAAAAGAGAACCATAAAATCACCTTCACTTAGACAAAAAATATTTACTTTTTGAAGAGAACATATCACTGGTGACACTTGGAGGATAAGGATACTTTGGATGTGAGGGTACATTGGTGGAGCTCAGCAGGACTTAGGTGGGCTCCAAAGTGACAGAGCAGTCAGCGAACCCGCTTTCTTCCACCACTGAGAAAGGATGGTCATATAGTCCGATGAATTCAGTTATTTTTCGGGTTATTTGCTTGAGGCTTCTGTCTGTCACGCGCATATGGGCAAGCGTTGTCCAGCGTTTTGGCCACGTTAGCTGCTGTTTGATATCACAAAACTCACCATACTCCGTCAAGTGTTTGTTCTTCAAATGGCATAGTAAACTAATGCTTTTTAACGCGCTACCCCAGCGAGATATTTTTCGTGGCATGTTTTGCAGGGTGCAAAATGTATTGCACTCTCTCGAACAGCAGGTAGGTTCCACACAACAGACATGTTTGCTTTGGGTTTGTCATGCCTGCGCAGTCTGAAGGAAAGTGGGCAGGAGGCGCTCGCTACGGGCGAGATGCAATAGTACGAGCCACAGGTGAACGGCTTTTGTGTTCGGCGTTGAAAGGCATTTATCGGCATATGCATATTGAATTCCATCTTGCCGGGAAGTTGGTGTCAACAATAAGTTCCATCCATTCCATTTCAATTATAATTATTTCACATTGTTTTCTGCATGTAAAACTGTAATTACTCTCGATAAAATGTATTTTTTGTTCAAATTTACGGGTGTATGGAAGAGATTATTGTATTTACATTATTTCCCATGGAAAAAATTGCCTAAAGCCCCCGTCACACTAAGAATGAATCAGCAGGCCTCAAGCAGAACCAGCCGGAATGAAAAAGTTTCAAAATTCACGCCACATTCGGGACAGGATATGAATGCCGTTCGAATACGTATCAGGAATCGGAGATGGCGCTTCATGGGCTTCCTGGATTTCAGCACCTCTGTACGTTGCTGTAAGGTCGGCCCCTTTATTTCACGGCGGCATGACGGGATTCAGCGGGCTTGTTGGCTTTCAACCGCTTTTCAGCATCTCTACGGTGTCCACGGTGGTGGCCGCTGCTGGGGTTAACTTGGCTTCTTTTTCCCGTTGCGGTGATGTGAATGAGAGTCTGATGTCAATACGGCGATGGGGTTCTTTTCCTTAAAGATGCTTATTAAGTGCGTGCGTGCGTGTGCATGCGTTAAAATTTCCCGACAATGCGTAACCTTCTGCACGCTACACTCCTCCACGCTCTCTCACTTCCTCCTTCTTGTCACGTGAATTGTCCATTCACATGGTCCCTGCCGAGCTCTTATCAAATGCACTTCTGCCACCTTGTGGCCGTTTTTATGGCTTAAAAGTGCTCTGAAATGTTAATGCGTTAGTGCAAAGTTGCGTCATGACCTTTTTGCCTCTCGTGCAAGAAAACATAAAAGACGTATAAATACGTTGTTGGGATCGGGCGTTTAGGATTATAAAAATGTATGAATACGTCTTTGGTATTGAATGAGTTAATAGTGATGTTTCATTCTTTTTTTTGTGTGATCAGAATGTTTGGAATGCTGTTTAAGAATACTTAGAATACCGTAAGAATATTTAAAATGCAGTCAGTGTAGTAAGGATACCTTTTCAATGCTGTTCAATATGTTTCCACTTCAAATTCACCTAGAAAGTTTTTTGCATGCTAAAAACACTGTGGCCGGCCACAAAATGGGCTCTAACATTTGGAGCGCACTGAGAATGCAGTCAGAATTTTTTGGAATGCACTTTGAATATCCAGGAATAAAACAAGAATTTTCATTCCAACGGCACTCTGGCTCATCCGGCCTCTAGTGTGACTACGGTATTAGTTTCCTTTGTTTTTTTTGTTGAAAATATGAATAACTAGGCACTGTCACAATAACAAATTTTGCTGGATGTTAATTGTCCTACATAATAACGTAAACAAACTGCTGAGTTGATGACGTCTTTTTCCTGCAACTGCGCGCCACGGTGCACTGTATTGACACAATGGCGCCCCACGTCTACTACAGAGTGGTCCAGCGGTGGCGGAGAAAGCGCGCAAACAACAAAAGAGAGAAAATAAGCATGGCTGAAGGTGGAGGAGAAGTAGAGACTATAGATGAAGAAATTGTTGCTAAACAGGGAGGTACCTCTCTAATATGGACGTGGTTTGGTTTCGATAGATATCTATCATCTTAGATACATATCCGCCATGCAGACATGTGGAGTAGCTTAGTGACTCAACAATAAATTAGCCTCACGGTTCACTACATAACCAGCGACTGGACTTTGAAGTCGTCCTGTCTGAAGTTTTTTTTTTTTCGGAGGAACACCCAGTTGAAAACGTCGCAAAAGCAGCTGCCCTGAACAACTGGAATAGACTGGCTTGCTTTGGACACTCTCCCCACAGCACTATAGCTAAGCTGACTTTTAATTTCATTATTTTTAATTATATGGGTTAAGGTTTGCAGCTTTTCATACAAGACTCCACTGAATTTAATTATGCCGTCGTATCGTGATACATCCCAAAAATATCATGATACATGCTAAGGTCCATATCGTCTATCCCTAATAAATGCACACGGCTATAGCTTCAAATCACTGTAGGCTGTGCATCGTGACCCTCGAAAGTCACTGCCCCGTCGCTAGTACGCCTGTGAATGCTCTCATTCGCTGGTACCCCTTCAGGAGAATCACCCGTTTGCTCGTTACTCCTCACAACACTCACCTGCAACACTCTGTGTGTACACTCGCTTGCGCATAGCTAGCGTCAACAAGCACGCGTGCGTCAATTTATCGCGGCTGGCAAAATGATCGAGTTCATTTTTATTTATCGTGCGGTTAATCGATTCGATCATCGTGACAGGCCGATGAATAAGCGAATCCCAAGGTACCACTGTACCCGCTTTTAATGGACAGCTAGGACGAGTTTCACCGTCCTTACCTCACATGTTGTAATTAGGGTTGATTGAGTTATGAAACATGCACCTTGGAAGCAAACCAGGACACAAAAACCCCGCCACACCTTTGTTGTTTTTGTGACGCGGCGCCACTCTGATTTTTTGTGTCTGCGACACCCTATTCATTTTGTTTACAGCCAGGCAGGTGGTCGTCACTTAATGTCATTTCATCAATCATCTCTTTTTCTTTTTTTGGGTGCACCCGACTATTTTTCAAATAGAAAAATAAGTTGCTAATTTTGCCAGTGCTCTTTCTAGACACTGCAGGTTTAATTGCTAATTGTTAACTGGGAATGAATGCATTTGCATATTAATTAGTTAGCCCATTTGCATTTTTAATTTGCTGCCTTCAAAGGGGGTGAGATAAAAGGTCGCACAATTCTGAATAATTTAAATAATTTATGCTCCATTGGTGAAAAGAAGCCGAACAGAGGAGTGTTCCGCGGATATTAACCCCTGAGAGCTTTTACCGAATAAAGCACTCCAAAAATTGTTTTAACAAATCTAATTAAACGGAAAAAGGTCTGAACACACAGCCACCCGGAGCAGCGGCAGCTCGAGTGTGTCCTCGGGACCAAAACAAGGCTGGGGAGCGAGCGGCGGCGAGGACGCCACTTCCTGTCCTCCGTGCGGATATGAAGGCCCGGGCGAGCGCTTTCATCAGTCGGATTGATCAAATATCCCAACAGGAATGCTGATGGAGTCGCCGCTTGCTAATCGCAATTCTCTCTGAAGTGAAGCTGCTCTCCGCTGTGTGTCACCCTCCATCAGCAATCAAAGAGATGCACGGATGCTTGAAAGTTGGCCAGGACGAGTTGGAGCGAGGAGGAGTCGGCCTCATGAACCAAACAGCCTCTTCCTGAGAGTCTACATGCCAGAGTCCATTGAAAAAAGTCCAACTTTTACAATTTTCCTGCGTGCCAGTCGCTGATCTATCTCCCCTCCCTCCTCTTGATCCCGGTCCCGAGCGCTTTGTGCGTCTGTCTCATCTCCGGTGTCCTGGTGATCTTAATTACAGGCCCTGGGCCCGGGAGCAGAGAGGCCCATTAGAATCAGAACACATCCAGCTTCCATTATGGGCTTGGCATTTGGTCTTTGTGCCCGTGCTCTTAAATTACACGTTGCCAATCGTGGTAGGCACAGGCGAGATGAGGATGAGGTGAAGGAGGGGTGGGAGGGGGGACGCACACTTGCCAACAGAACCCCCCCGCCCTCTTTATCGCCAGATAACTTATGTAAAGCAGCAGATGAAACCCATTCCCATTCACGTCGAGCTGATTGTCAGAATAAGCTTGCATTCCTTTGAGAACTTGATTGACCGTCTGAAAGGCTACAAATTAGGGGCCTGTTCCGTCTTCCCGGTCGCGGGGTTTATTTGTGGCAGACTCACCCAGGCCCAAAATGAAGTGAACTCAGGCAGGGCTGAATGGGAGAGCTCTGATTGAATAATTGATTTCCTTTGTGCGGCCTGTGTTTAAGAGGGATAACTCGACATCCTTTGGCGTGTAATGATTGTAATTACTGCCATGACTGGTCATGTCAAATATGACACAAGAAAGGACTGTTATTAACCTTTATTCTCCACCAGGAGACAAAAAAAACAAAAAAAAACTCACCAGCTATCCTCCAGTCTGCGTATGGCTTCCTACTCCTCTGGCCGCCGTAGGATGGAACGCTCGGATGAACCCTCGTCTCCTTGTGCCGGCCCGGGGAAGGTTGGTGGCTAATTGAGTGTGCAGTCGGAGTCAGCGGCGTGTCAGTGACTCCAGCTACAAATATAAAAGAAGGCGGAGGGATGGAGGCGTGTTCATCCTTCAGCAGGCTTTAGATGAGCTCAGGTGAAGTCCACAAATACGCGAGTGCTTCCAAAAACGAACACCTCACACCAGGGGTGTCCAAACTTTTTCCACTCAGAGACGCATACAGAAAAAAGGCTGGTGGGGACACTTTGATACCTTTTCTGCATTAAAGATGGCAAAAGTAGGGCTGCAACTAACAATTATTGTCTTAGTCGATTCATCTGAAGCTTGTTGTTGGGATTAATCGAGTATTTTGGTTATTTGGAATGCTAAGTAGCTTTGTGATATCGGAGAAAAAGCCTATTATTAATAACAGCTTCACTCTTTGCTCTTTTTTACAAATTTTTGCTGCTGCTTATGTTTAATTTTACAAATACTTTAAGTTTCTTCTTAAATAATATTGTGATTTATTCTCAGAATATTTTGACTATATTCCCACAACTATTAACACAACTTTTTTCCCAAAACCTAATTTCCAAAAATTACAACTTCATTTTGTTTTGTTTGTTTCTCTTAATATTACGACTTCAAAAAAACATATTTTTTCTTTAATATTTCAACTCTAAGCTACTAAAATGACATTATTTTTCCTCTTAATATTACAAGTTTATTCTTCTAACATTATTTCTTCTTCTTCTATTTCTTATTTTTCTTGTCTCTCATGTCTTGCCTGGGTTGTTTAATCTTATTTTGTGATTTAAGTCAGTGGTCCCGTACCAGGCCGTGGGTCATTTGGTACTGGGCCGCACAGAAAGAAAAAATAATTTCCATTATTTCATTTTTTTTTATGTTTTATTTTGAAAAGTGGCCGGATTGTCTCTGTTACATCCGTCTCACTTGACGCACGTCCATTGTGCGTGTGCTAACCTTATCTCCCGCCACACAGATAGACTACTACTGTATTTTTATCATTTTTCTTTCACCTCATATTTGGTGTCAAATGCTGATACTATGTGGGAATGATAAAGGTAAGTTTTGATGACTTATTGAGTGCTAATGTGCACATTTGTCTCAAGTTAATTCATGCTAGCGCACTTCCTTTACCACACGCGTCAAACAGCCATGTAATCATCTCTCTAGAAAAACTTGTAATACCCCCCCGGTCCGTGGGAGATTTGTGGGAACACAAAAGATTTGTGGGTCAAAAAAGGTTGGGGACCACTGATTTAACTGATTAATTTCATTATGACATTTTTGCAGAGCTGCTAAAAGTGTGAATATCTCTTGGAGATCAATAAAATATATCGATCTATCTTTTTACATTTAATATTTTCTGTTTATTTCCCTTTTTTTATTTCTGCTGTAGTTTTAACTCACTATTTAAACTTTCTTCCTGTAGACTGTAAAGTATTTAGACTTTATTCTTATAACATTATAACTTTTTCTGCAACCTAATTTTCCAAATATTACAACATTACTTGTTGTTCTGTGTCTCTCATAATATTGCAACTTGAAAAGATTTTCTTTCTTTAATGTTTCAACTTCATTCTAGTAAAATTTTGTTATCTCTCCTCATAATATGACGCTATTCTCGTAAAATTTATTTTTTTCTCTTAATATCTTGGCATTATTCTTGTAATATTACTTTTTTTTCCAATTTTGCCGGTGTTTTTTCTTTTCCCGTCTTCCTGTTAAATTATGTTTTTCCAATGTTCTGGGGGCGATGCGGTCCGCGTGCGGTCAGCAACATATCAGAAAAAAGGCAACAATGTCCATCACTGTTGATGTGTGCGAACATCTTGTTTTACCTAAAACACAAATTGCTTTGCTTTCATGGGTGACGAAGGAAATAAGAAAATATTCACATTTGAGAGGCTGAAGTCAGAGGATATTTACATTTTTAAATAAAAAAAAACTATTGATCAAATACCGAAATAGCTGTCCATTAATTGGATGATGGATGAATCATCGATTCATTGCTGCAGCTCTCGCTAAAAGCAGTGCAATGTTGGCCAAAATATGCTAAAATATGTGAAGAAAACATCCACATCTTAGCTTTGTGTGACAGAGCAAATGAGTGTAATATCTAATAAAATACCTGATTAATAATTTATTACTTTTATTTGAAGAATATGCCGAGAGCCAGTACAAAAAAAAAACAAGCTGCGGGCCACACTCCTTCTTTAGCTCATTCCTGGGCTGCACCTTCGAACACGTTTCTTAAAGCTGCTGCATGTCACGGATAAGCTGCTTCCCAGAGGGCGCCAACTTTCTCTCGTGCTGCATTACATCAGCTCGTGAAGCATGCCCAATATAACACGCACACACACACTAATGATAGCAATTTGGCAAAGTTTAGCTATCCACATTAGCTACCACTGAATTAATAGCTTACCGTACCAACACAATAACTGCAAATTACTGAGGGCCTGTCTGAGACTGCTTATTTGAATATACCTAGGCCTGTCACCATAACCAATAAATCGAACGATAAATTGACGCCTGTTCCTTTTCCTCGTCTCGCTGTACCACACAGGCTGGATGACAAGAGGGTTCACTCTGCATGTGTCTGTGCGCATCCGCTCTCTCGTGGAATGAACGGGGAGAGTGAACCCTCCTGTCAGCCATTCAGCCTCTTTGTGCTAGCAGTTAGCAAGGTAGCAAGCAAACGGGAATGAAGGCACAAAAGCGATAGTTTCCATGCCGAGTGCCACAGCTCCAGTGTGGATGTGCAGCAGAGCCTTCGTCCCAAGAGTCAACGCTTGCTGAGGCATCTGAGTACACGAAACAGAGTGAAAATGGTGCGCGCGCACAGACAGCGTCGCTCGCTACACTGCAAAAGAAATGCAACCTTTCAGTTGCAAATAGGTCGTCACACATGTTTGACAGACTGCCAGGGAGAACGTACATGCACATGCACATGTCACAAACAGCACTTGCTGAACCGTATAACCGAGCGAAAGAAGACGAGTTGAAGGACAATCAGCAACGCTGCATTTTACTCCGCCACTACAGACATGTGGTCCAGCTCAAATATAACCTCCTACACGAGTTTAGCTTTTATTGGGAGTGGGGTTTTTTTCTTAACAGAGACAGGGTCTATACGGCGACTTGAGTGTCAAGCTAATGTGACTCACACAGGTATACTTCAGTACCGTCTAGTGGTTCAAATGTCAATAACACCTCTCATGACAATGAAAAAAATGGTCTCAAAAATGTCTATAATATCTGCTATCGACAATAATTTGTAGCACAATTATCGACCAGCAAAATTTGTCATCGTGACAGACCTAAATATACCAGACCAGTCATTTTATATGGCCCCAAAGACAGTTTACACAAATTTTTATATATTAATTCATAGTTGTGCAAAATATAGGCATCTGTTATATTAAAGCATCGTTGGTAACATATGCGCTAACCAATGGTGGTGGTCTTGAACCCAAAAGCACATTTTGGGTTTAAAAAAATGTCATTTTGAGCTGATGATCTTTATTTTCTTTACCTTAAAACAGTGCTGATAAAATGGCTGTGACCAGCAGAGGCGCTGTTGACTCAGTCTCAGTAGTAGTTGGCCGTCTAAAGAAGAACAACAAGACAAACAGAGACAAAACAACACACGCGTTATCAATAGGGCTGTGAAATGATTACACATTTGAATCAGATTAATCACAGTTTTAAAATTAATTAATCATGATTAATCACCAGCTACTATGTCTGTAATATGCCCATTTTTACAGTATTTAATGAACAGAAAGATAAATGAGAGGACAGGATTGTATATATTTGGATGTGTTAACGGCTCCAAATGGACTGAATATGTCAATCAAGTAAAAGATACCACACAAGTCTAAAAATCTATTTGTCTAACACTAGTCTCTGTAATAGTAGCAGAACATTTGAATCACACTTTAAACCCCGTTATTATGAGCCATGAGGGGTTGCGTTCAAAGACATCACGTAATTTAAAGTAAATGTACTTGTTTTCAGTGTATTTTCCAGCATACTTAAATGTCGTAAATTGTACATCCGAATTAAAAGTTACAAAGTCAGTGATAAGAATATCCACTCCATGTTTTTCTTTATCTTACCGTTTATTTACACACACACACATTATGTGTGTATGTATGCATTTTGTGATGTTCGGAGTGTCCCTGAATGCATCTTGCGTTCTTGCAATGAGAATGAGGACGTGTGGTTGTCAGGATGAACAGACTAGAGACGTGTGTGAGTTGTACGGTGTTGGAATTGTACTGCTGTTGATGTGTTCGGGTCAGAATGAAGTTATAAAAGAGCGTCAGACTCTGTGTGACGGCGTGGGGACGCTCCACTGTTCTTCCGTCCGCCGTCATAACCGAGAGGCGTGCTTGCTCTGGTGCGCATGCGTTAATTACACAAAAAAATGGAAAAACGGAATTAATGAAATAAATTAGTTACCGCCGATAACGCGTTATTTCTGACAGCCCTAGTTATCAGTAAAGGTGCTTATCAGACTGTTTCAAGATATAATGATCATATTTAGCTTTCCAGTCGTCCCTCGCCACTTTATGGTTCATACATCGCTCCCTCACGCTATTGTGGTTTTTCTCAAATTTATTAGTGATCGCTGTTTTGTTGCCTATCATTTGGACCAAAATATTGAAAGACAAGTGACGTGTAGTATTCTACACTGGTCACGAGGCATTAGCGATGATGATGTGACACTACCTTGCATACATGACCTTAAATTGCGCCGCATGGAGTCCGCCATCATGTTCTTAATAGATTTCGCCCTCGCTCACACAGACATTATGAAGCACTGGGCCTGCCAGAGAATAAGAACGCGTAGCAGGAGGGATCAGTGTTGCCAACTTTCAAGACTTTGTCTCTATATTTAGCTAGTCATGAGACCCCTCTCGATACTGTTTTTCAAAAGATAGCACGAGCGACGACTATCTAGCCTCGAGACTTTTGGAGAGAAAGACACGAACGCACGCATCGCTTTCGTAGTCAACTATGGAAATTCGACAATTACATAATTTCCCTGTCACACCACATATAGATTGCAGTCCTGCAGGAAACTACTTTACTGTGTTAGTACCGTACTCCCTCGTTTATGGCGGTTAATTGGTTCCAGACCTGACCGCAATAAGTGAATTTCCGCAACGTAGGATTCAATAATAATATTAAATGAAACATTATGGTAGTTAGAGCATAGGAAACCTGTTTATGACTTTCTAAATAGGATTTTTACTATTAGAGCCCTGTAGGCATGAAATAACACCCCTATAGTCACCTTTACACGTGTGTTGCCCAATGTAGTAGATATAATCAGAGAAAATGAGCCATTTAAGACACAAATAAGACTCGTGCGCGTGTGTGTTTCAATAAACGTCTTCTGGACGTGCGGACAAGAAGTGACATCAGGGATTAAGAGTTGACTTTTAGCTCGAGTACGGCCACAACCCGTGTTATTATTATGATGATAGCTATTATTATTATTATTATTATTATTATTTAATTACGAAATAATAAAAGCCTGTCTTTGGTGAGCAAGTCTGGTGCGTGTTACTAGTGACACCTAGTGGTCAGTGTAGTACTGTTCATCAACACCTTATATTGCCCTAAACTGTATTTGCATTTTAGTTCATTTAGAACATTTTTATGCATTTTTTGAACTCATACTAGGCCGTAGTCAACAGCAATCATTAAATGTGTTTTTTTCTACGTGATAGAATGAGGGAAAGATGTGCAAACTGCGATGGAGCGAGGGACGACTACCGTAAAAGTCGTACTTGAGGTCACAGAACACTGACGTGTGAAAGTGGAGAAGATTTTCTGAAACTCAGCATTCTAGAAAATGAATCAATACTTCTTGCGACATCACGGCAGGCTGTACTTTATTGTTATTGTTCAGGAACGTGATATATTATATTCAGGCTTCTGATTGGCTAATTAATTGCGGGGGGGGGTTTACATCTCAAAATATGAATTTGGACATAACAGTGATGTCCAGCCTAAGTCCTCTGGGGGCCAATCGTGTGACAGAGTCCCAGCAGGGCAGGTGATGTTGGGATGTAAATAAGACGGACAATTAGCCCAGCACGCCTCCCGAGTACCGAAATGAAGACACAGGTTGTCTGGAGTGGGTCGCCATGGCGCTATTTGTGCTGCCTAATGACTTCCTAATTCCTCATCAGGCCATGAATATCCTCCACAGCGGGCGGACCGGGAGCGGTGGCAGGGTGCCATCCGGGAACAGGTGCTCCTTCAGGCTGTCCGTAGGCCTCAATTATGTCCTTTAGCGGGCGCCTCGCCACCGCATCACCTAGCGTGAACCCCAAACCGGCTAATGATTCATTAGTGACAGCTCCTGGCAAAGTTAGACGGAGACGAGCACGACCTCAACCTTCATTTCCTGTCAAAGGGTTTGCATGTTTTTACCTCCATCAAGCAAGCACAAGCAAGGCCTATGGTGGTGCTGCTTGTTATTTAGCTAGCAGGATTATGCACAAACCATACTAACTATGGGGGTGGTGGTGGTGGTGGGGGGGGGGGGGGGGGGGGGGGGGGGGGTTGGCACACTAGACCAGCGGTGTCCAATCTTTTTCCAGCAAGGGCCACATAGTGAAAAATGACAGGATGCAACCTTGCCACTTGAATATTTTATCAAGCTATGCTAAGAAGAAAAAAGTCAATCTGAGCTTCGTCATATCGGTGAAAAAGCCTTTTACTACCATCAACTTCACTCTGTCATCTTTTTTCACCATTTTTGTTGGTTTTTTTTCCAAATATTTCAACTCACTTCTTAAATCATTTTTGTAAATGTTCCCTTTCGGAATATTCTGACGTTTTTCCCCTATTTTGACTTTTTCCCCAACATAATTTTCCAAAAGTTACAACTTTATTTTGTTAGTTTCTCATAATATTGCGACTAAATAATGTATTTTTTCTTTAATATTTCAACTCTATGCTACTACAATCACATCATTTTTGCCTCATATTACACGTCTATTCATAAACAGAACAAGAATTTCATTGCACAGCAGAACTACCTGTTCTACCGTGCATATGACAATAAAACTCTTGAATCTTCAATCTATTCTTGTAAAACTGCGCCTTTCCTCTTAATATTTTTGACTTTATGCTCATAAAATGTTAGCTATTTTGTCCATTTCTGCTTTTTTTCCCAACTATCTCAAGTTCCTACTTGCAAATTTTATTTCCAGAATTATGACTTTTTTCCCATAATATTTATATTTTATTCTTGTAACATTACCACTTCTTCCCCAACCTGATCTTCCAAAAATGACACCTTTATTCATTATGCTACTACAACGACCTCATTTATTTTCTCAACATTAACTTTTTCTCTTAATATTTTGATGTTGTTCTTGTCAAATTATTACAAATTTTTCAAATTTTGCTGTTGTTTTTTTGTTTTCTTGTTAAATTATGTTGTTGAATGTGCCGTGGGCTGATAAAAAAAAAACAAAAAAAAAACAGCCATGCACCACAAATGGCCGACGGGCTGCACTTTGGACACCCCTGCAATCGACGCTCCAGCAGGAAAACACTTCTTTGGTGCGCATTTGGTTGTTTTAGAGTGAGAGTGGAACTGTCGGTAATTCTGTCTTTCTTCCCAAAGCAGGAAGTAGCCAAAGTCGGACCCGTCATCATTATGTTGCCATCCCGTCTATGTGGAACGCCTCATCAAGTCCCGTTCTTATTACTAAAAATGCACAAGCTTAAGTCAATATACAGGGTCGACCGCTTTTGTCGACATTAAATTTGAGACCCACGGGTGTCATGTGTTAGTGTAGCCTTGCTGGTTTATTTGCTTTGGTTGGATGTTGGATATTTCACTTTGGACTCCTGCTGCTTGACGCTTGATGATCCCCACTGTTAGCACTTTTTCCTGTTCCACCTCCCATGGTGAGTTTTACATCCGACCAGGGGTGTCCAAATGTTTTTCCAGACGACATAGTGAAAAGCAACACATGTAGATATGCTAAGAAGTTCTACATATTTTCAAGACAAAGCTGCATCTCAGCTGGGTCATCAAGGCCAACAAGCCTATTATTGCTATCAACTTGGCGCTTTGCTCTTTTGTTCACTTTTTCAACATTCTTCTGAAATAATCTGTATAAATTGTCTTTTTGTAACATTATACCTTTATTCCTGTAATATAAGAACTTTTTTCCCCAAACTAATTTTATAAAAAAAATTTAAAACAACTTTATTTTGTTTTGACTCTCATATTATGATTTTTTTTAAATATATAGTTCAACTCTATACAACTAAAATAACCATTTTTTATATTATTTTTTTATATTTCATTTTTCCTCATATTTCAAGTTTATTCTAAAAAAAAAGTTGACTTTTTTTCTCTTAATATTTTGACTTGTTCTCATTAAATTCCAGCTGTTTTTTTCCACGATTGCTGTTTTTTGTTTTTTTCCCCCCAACTATTTCAACTTTCTATCAATTCTCTTTTTGTAACATTATGCCTTTATTCCCATAATTTTATTGATATTATATATATTTAATTTATATTTCAACTCTATGCAACTAAAATAACATCATTTTTTTATTTGTATTTATTTTTAATATTTTTTTTATGTTTCCTCATATTTTAAGTTTATTCTCAAAAAATGTTGACTTTTTTCTCTTAATAGTTGGACTTGTTCTCATAAAATTACAGCAGTTTTTTTTCCACTTCTGCTGTTTTTTGTTTTTTTTTCCCCCAACTATGTCAACTGTCTACTTGTAAAATTTATTCTGGCAATCCTCCGACAGTATTCTTTTGGACTTTGTAGTTTCTCATAAGATTATAACTTTAAAAAAATAACATCTTTTTTTGTTTAATATTTCAACTTTATGCTACTAGAAGGATGTTATTTTTCTTCATAATACTACGTTATTCTGGTCAAATGAAAGTGGGGCTATTGTTGTTAAAGAACTGATGCTTCCTGTCACCCAGAAGGCTATGGTCACGCGTGCCCGCCACTTTATTGCCTCGTTTGAGGACCAAGTTAACAAACTGAAATGCCAGATACTGTTTGTGCACGGATGGACGCGGTGTTTGTTTTTCCACTGAAGAATCAAGCATCCCAAACAGGCTGAACCCAGGATGGATGATTGCGATTGATGCCTTGAAGGAGGAGCACCCGGTCTTTCTCCTGTTTGGGCCAAAAACAGGATGCGTTAGGGCTCGGGCCCATCCTGCGTGAGGTAGGCATATGTCTGGTAGACCGTCCGCGGACCTTGTTTGTGACTCATGCGGGTTTGGGGTTTGAAATCATGTTGGAGTCGATGGTTTTTTGGACACACCCTCAGTCCAGATGATGTGCCGTATGCCGGGGCACTTGGGAGCCACACTACCAATGCAGAAAGCCTGACGACCAGACTTGGTGGCTTTATCGGAATGCCTCACTAGAGTCGGGCCAGTGTCAGGATGGAGCCAGTGGCTGAAGTCAGAGCGGGAACTATGCAGAGCTTTGAGGTTGTTCCCGTCTACGAAGATGCTTTGCACATCTGCAGTAGCTGTGGGAGAGGCACTGATTGTCATCACTTTAAAAGGACATGGAAACTGATTTTGTTCCTTTGCAGAGTCTCAAAACCCTTCATGAAGTGGTGGTCCAAGTGTGCACACGTGTCCCTCGTATCGGCATGCTGCAGAATGGTGACTATGTGCGCTATGAAGCAGTAAAACAACTCCTCGAGGACTGTCCTGTCATGCCAAGGAGGCTCCAGCAGCTTCTTATACGGTGCGAAAGCATCCAGGCTTGATCCTGTTCAAAGTGCATGAATCCATCCGTGTCAAGATGACCTACACTCTCTGTCGGCCTCGTGCGGAGAAAAAAAAGAAAGGAACCTAAAGATGTGGACATGGGGAGGTCTTACCTGTGGTGGTGATGGAGCCAGCCCAAAACCCTGCTCCATAGGTGCACAGTCGCTGCGTTACGGCCACTGGTCGCTGGACAAGAACGGAGATGGGCTTGGTCAATGAAGACAGAAATGTCTCAACAATGCATGTTGAAACTTTTTCTCATTAGATTACAACTTCTTTCTCGTAATATTTTGATGCCATGCATGTAAAAGTACTGTTTTTATTTCAATTTTTTTGGTTGAATGCAGACAATTATTAGTCAAAAAAAGCATATTTCAAAAAATGTGACGTATTCTTGGCCTAAGTTAAGCATTTTCAAGCATAAAAATTGTCTAAATGAACTGAAATACAAACACAGTTTAAGGCAATGCAAGACGTTGATGAACTGGCCACTAGGTGTCACTAGTACCACGCACCAGACGGTCGCCAATGACAGGCTTTTATTATTTTATAATCATTTATCTCACAACAGGCACAATAACATTATAGTCATCGTCGTCATCATTACACTGACTGCAGCTACAACAGAAGGCTGAATGCACTTCCTGTGCATATGTCCGGAAGACATTTATTGATACACTTATGAGCACGAGTCTTACTGATGTCTTAAATGGTTTATTTTCTCAGATTATATCTATTATATTGGGTAATATGAGTGTAAAGGTGACTATGGGATGTTATTTCCTGTCTAGGTGGCTCTAATAATGGTAATCGTATTTTGGAAAGTAATTAAGTTTTCTTGCTCCAACTATGAAAATATCCCGTTTTAGTAATATTGAATCATATTGTGCGGAAATTCACTTACCACGGTCGGGTCTCGAAATAAAAATATGCACAAATGGAGGAAAACGATGTCATATAATGAAAAAAAATCAGCAAACACACACAATTAGGTTCATTTTTTTTTCAAGTGGCACAATTTTTTTTTTATTTTTCCAACAAAGCTGTGTCTCGTTATTGTTGAAAAGCTAAACAGCTAAACAGCTAAACAGCTGCTTAGCTTACAGAGCATACGCATACTGTCAATATAGTTACTATACAACAATAATAGCGGCAAAATTACCTTACTCAATTATCAGCTGTGACAAAAAAGTCTCATACTTACTTGTCATTTATGTGTTCTCTTAAATAAAACAACAAACAACAACTTTCAAACAAAGTATAGTCCTCTCTTTGCAGCAGCCACTTTGGGGACGTGAATTAGCTTAGACTGAAGTTCCCGGATGTACACATGCTAATCAAGGACACTAGAATTTAAAACGACCGATCAACTCACCATCCACTTCCGTATTCTGCCACGCGCTGGTTTGGTCGCCATGATGGTGAGCAGAATCCATAAACATTGCATAGTTAACGTGTCCTCTCCACACAGCTTAGCCATTCATTGCTCTAATGGACGCTCCAAAAGACCAGGTTTGTCATTTTTCAAGTCCCCCCCCCCAAAAAAAAGACAGGTTTGTGTCTTAAAAATGTTGTAGATTTAATAACACTGACTGTTGTAAATAACCAGGACAAGCCTCACAAAGTGTATATGGTGTGGGACTCCCACACAATAAACTTTAAAGCTAATTTGTTTCTCTGGGTGATTAGTTGAATTCATGATGATGATTTAGGTTGTAGTCTATCAAATGTATTAACAATGCATTACTGAAATAAATGTTGCATTGTGTAAATATCCACTCACTCATTTTCTATGCCGCTTGCCCTCACTAGGGTTGTAGGGTTATGCTGGAGCCTATCCCAGCTGACTTTGGGCGTGAGACAGGGTACAGCCTGGATTGGTAGTGCACTGTGTAAATTCTTCCAGTTAATTATCCGTATAAGTATTATTATTTTGTATGTTCAAATAATAAGCTTTTGTTACAAACATAAATTTGTGAAATTGAATATGGTTGTATATAGTAATTTATTGACAGTCTCTAGTATAAACAACCAGCGGTTAGAGCGGCACTTTCCCTGCGAGCTCCCCGCACCGTGACACAGCAGTCCGGTCACAGTCAGGGGGAACTACCGCTGCTGCTACAGAGCCCAGTATCCAACGTCCAGCGTGAAATTAACTTCACCACGGTACATCGTGGACATGTCTGCATGGTAGTGTTGTATTGTGTTTTCTTCTTCTTGCGGGTGGCGGGAGCTTTGAGGCGCATTACCGCAAGTACCATGTTGGGGTGTGTCCCAGAGTTACGAACGTGATATGGCAACAGGCGCAGCCCGATCTCATGGCGGACGCCGATATTATCCGATCTTCAAAACACAGCGGATCGGCAGCCGATCCCGATCCTGAAGAGGATTCATTGTGTTCAGTAAATAACATTCATCCCTTTCATCAACGTGTACACACAGCATATAACTTTGTTTTATACTCAGCTCAGAGCTGTGAATATATTGAACAGTTATCCGCCTAGCCCCACCTACCTCTCTGGCTCACCATCATGGCGGACTGTCTGCTCCATGACGTACTACACAGTTGCATTCATTTGCGGCTGACACACCCACCTATCCTTTCAATTCTACTGTCCTTGGACGTGAATCACCTTGGACGGAAGTTCCCGGATGTAAACATTAAGCTAGCGTCACAATTTACCTGCATGTCGCTCCAAACTTCCACAGAGCGGATAATTCATCAAGTAGATGTTTAAGAGACATAAACATAAATGCAAATTCATTCAATTTATCAGCCGATGGTGGTCATTTTTAATCCTTGTATTTGCGTCTTACACTCGCTCTTCTGCTCTGCGTCCAATCACACAGCGGATGGGTTTGGATGAGCGCCCACGTGTGGGGCCAGTGGGTAACTACAATGAACGCATCGTTGGCTGTTGACCGCCTCAAACAAAATGCAAAACAAACATAAAACTGCACATAAAAAGTCGTATTGCCTCCATTTGTCATTTAATGGCTTCTCCTGCAAAGTTTGAGCACTTTTTTGTCTAATTGTTTGTTTAATTGTCCGTCATTATGGACAATCGGATGCTCCTAACTTTTTCTGGCATTTAGGAGTTCGGTGAGGAAGAACACCGTTGGCCAGCCAGGCTATGGTTTGGGTCCAACACCAGTGACCTATGACCCTTGAACCACTCCAGAATTTGAGCGTAAAGGGTGGGTACAAAATGATGTCCCAATATTTTAGCAGTAGGAAGACCAGCCATCCCATTAGCCTTGGCAAAGTGCCCACACGACGAGGGGGTAGGTTGGCAGTGGCGGTAGTGGAGTGTGTGTGTGTGTGTGTGCGCGCGGGGGGGGTATTCGCTGTCAGTCACAGCGCCGCCCGTCATCAAGTCATTGTGCGGCCATCAATCGCGGGACATAAGCATGTCGCCAGCAGATGGAGGCCCAGCAGGAGGACATGGGGGGGCAGCGACCAGAGCCTCCACCCCACATAGAGTGCAGGGAAGAGGGGGGGCCACCAGAGGCTAAGCCCCCGCCGCCCCCTCCCTGGTTGAAGTCCTCATGTTGTCTGTGATTAATTAGACACGAATGGACGTGTCCAAACAACGTCCACATTTTGTCTTCTCGCTGCTGCCGTCCCACACGCTAAAAATGTTTTTTACATGACGGCGGAAAGATAGAAAGGATAAAGACGCGTAATGATATTCATAAAGAGACCACCTAGTGGGGGGCTTTACAAAATAAAAATAAAAAGTGCTCCTTAGCAACAACATACAAGCGGCATCTTGGGAAATTCTGACCGGATTGGGATGCAAAGCGAGGGGAAGCTTTAAAGTAGGCCATGTTGTGTGCAGCGAGCAGCCGCTCTCCTCTGGCACAAACAGTTGATCAATTAAACATGAGAGGATTTAATCATCTAATGAAGACGGCTCCGAGGTTAAAGCAAAGCCCAACCTCGGCACAAATATGACACTGTCAGATATCACACACGCCACGCTGGCGAATGAGAACCAATACCAGCACTTTATTTATTCAAATGTTCCCTAACAAAGACGATAATGCTCACTTTTGACTGATGCTGTGTTTGTTTTTGTGCTCGTACGACTCTTTCTAGAATTTGGGGGCTAATTTCGGCTGCAAGTATCCATTAATGCTACAATCCAATGCATAAAATGCATAGGAATGCTTTTTTTTTGAAAGGCATACCACACTTTTATTACCCTCCTCATGCAGAAATAATCCAGAAATATTAATCATTGCAATAGTTTGTGTAGTTAATCAAAGGGAGACGTTGATTTGAGAGGTCAAACCTAAAGTAAAATCATCAAACAGTGACAAAACCTTGTAAAGATTAATAGTTTTTGACATCATAGTGGTGAAAAATGAGCTGTCGGCGCTACCAGGTGCAGGTGAACATCCTCAAGTGTGACCTTAAGCTCATCGGTACAAGACTCTGCTGTCACCTTTCATCAATGATGTCTTTTTAGTGCACGACGAACAACAGGGCCAGTCGAAAGGCTTTGCTGCCCTCTTGTGGCCATAGGTGGTACGTACAGCCCCGGCAGGCCTGCCATCAAGTAAAAAAAAAAAAAAAAGTTTTATATTAGCAAAAATGTCAAACCAAACATACTTTAAAATACATTTTTTTGAAAAATAAAAACCTGTTTTAAAAGAACGCTATATAAAATGTGGATGGTGTCTTTTGTTAATTAAAAATTGTAAATAATTATTATTACTATAAATAATAGAAATAACAAATAATAGAAATAACAATATTAATAAATTATAAAATATTAAAGAATAAAGTAGCACAAAAATATCAATGCAGAAAGAGTTATGGCTCTGGCTGATGTTCCCACCACATGTTTATAGTTAATAATAATAAAAAAGGCAAATAATTATTATTATTACAATAAATAATAATATAAATAATAATAATAAATTATAAAATATTAAAGAAGAAAATAGCCAAAAAAATCAATGCAGAGATTTATGGCTCTGGCTGATGTTCCCACCACATTTTTATAGTTAAAACATCATAAACATATGTTTTTCATTATCAAACATTGGGGGGGGAGGGGGATAATAAAATATAAAAATCATCATAAAATATCATCCAAAGGAAAGAATTATGGCTATGGGGGATGTTAAAAAAATATATAAAAAAATCTTTAATTATCAAAAAAAGTTTTTAAAAAAAATCTCAAATGGTTTAAAAAATGCTAAAAAAATATTTAAATGCCTAAAAAAGTATGTTAATAAAAACAGCTACATATTTTATCCAGACAAATGTATGGCTTAATTCTTATATATATATATATATATATATATATATATATATATATATATATATATATATATATATATATATATATATATATATATATATATATATATATTTATTTAGATATTTGGATTTTATTAGGATGCTGAAGCCTTTTTTGGGGCTTTCATTTCTATCCAGCGCGGTGAAATCCTTCATTGAGAAGATTCCACACTTGTAAAATTCCAATTATTTTGGAGAATTGCTCAAAAACAGCACGCACAACGCTTTTGCTGCCACCTGAGACAAAAACACTTAACTCCTCTTAACGGCCTCGATTCACATTTGTCTTTTTTTTTATTCATTCAAAGCATCGTGAGGTGAAGTGAAAACAAGTCCAGACCAAGTGCAGTACTAGACTGCAGCCAGCACGGGCGCTGTTGAGTCCGTCTGGACTAGCTTGCCGCAGAACAGCCCGTCAAGTGTGGCACCCCCGGCATGGAAACAGGAGTGGAGAACATTCAGAGGGAGAGAGAGAGAGAGAGGGAGAGAGAGAGAGCGAGGGGTTGGTGTGGCTGCATTTCAAATGGTGCTTTTATTGCAATGTGTTGCATTCCCACATTCATATTCAGATGTTATAGTTGTTAGTCAAAAAGCATCATCATGTCCTCCGTGTGGGCGGACGAGACACAAAAAACCCCTCAAGATTTTCTTTTAAAAAGAGCCAGGGATCAAATGCACGGGGTGCTTGTGTTGAGTGTAGTAGACAAGTGTGTGTGTGTGTGTGTGTGTAAACTTGAGCAGCCACAGACAAAACAAAATGAACACTTTCTTTTTTTTTTCCCCGCCCCCCCCAAAAAGTTCCAGTAGAGATTTTTTTTTTTTTTTTTTTTTTTTTTTTTTTTTACAAATGATGACTTGGAGGGGTCAGTCCACACTGATTGTCGAGAACATTCCAAATAAGAAAAGAAGAGGTCGATGTCTTCCTTTTTTTTTTTTTTTTTTTAAATTGACACACCTGAACAGAGGGGGGGAGGTGGGCGGGGCCAGTAAAAAGCCACAGAAAGACAAAAGTCGAACATGCATATTCAAACGTCGTCCCACGTCAGCACTTTTGTCTCCTCCTAGCTGCTCCGATGCAAACCTTACAAAAAGAGTAAAATGTATCATATATATTTCGATCTATAGATTTATTTATATTCATTTTTACAAGGGAGGAAGTGGAACCTCGGTCCTTGAAAAGCCCAGGAAGCGCCACCCGAACCCGACGGCACGCGAACGGCCAGACCCGACGAGGCAGCCCACGGTGCCTGCGTGGGGAACGAGCGGGGAATTTGAAAAGGTGAACGAAAGCAAGCAGCGACACACACGCACCGGAAGCGTGTCGGAGCGGAGACGAGACGGCTGGCGGGCGTCGATGGAACTGTGCTGCGATCCGGAATGTTCTGAGAGTTCGAGGTCTGTTAACGGTTTACCTGACATCAAGGAAGGAAGCGGGGCGGGGCGGGGCGGGGCGGGGTTGACACCTGAAGACTGAGAGCAGCATTTGTCACTGGACCATGAAAAGCAGGCATCTCCGTTCCAGTCTTTTGCGACAAGCCATTTTGTTTTTGCATTTCAAAAGTGGAACAATTGGAGATACGTGTTTTTGGTTGGACACCGACGGTAGTCATTATTTGATGAGACGCACGTGTCAGCAAATGTCTTTTTAGCCCCCCTGAAACGTATTTTTGTCATATTTTAGAGAACAATAAAAGTCATTATATTCTAAAAAAAAAATGAAGAATGTAATCTTGGATTTTAAAACATAAAAAAATTGTGGCGATACATGCGTTTCATTGGACACTGACGGTAGTCATCATCTGAAGAAAAGGAAGTATCTGCAAATTTCTCTTTTTAGCCCCCCCAAAAACATTTGTTTGTTGTATTTCAAAGTAAAATTGAATTTCGATTATTATTATTATATTAATTCTATCCCCCAAAATAAAGACAATCATTTCTGTTTTTGGATTTAAAAAGTGAAACAATTGGAGATACATGTTTTTGGTTGGACACCAACGCTAGTCATTATTTGATGAAAAGTAATTGTCTGCAAATTTATGTTTTTAGCCCCCCCAAAAACATTTTGCTGTATTTCAAAAGAAAATGAAATGATTATTATATTAATTTTATCCCCCAAAAATAAGTAAAACCATCTCTGTTTTAGGATTTAAAAAAGTGAAAAAATTGGAAATACATGATTTTGGTTAAACACCGACGGTAGTCATTATCTTAGAAAAAACAAGCGTCTGAAAATGTCTCTATTTAGACCCTTTTTTTGTTGCATTTAAAAAGAAAATAAAATGATTATATTAATGTTATCCCCCAAAAATAAGGAACATAATTTCTGTTTTTGGATTTAGAAGTCAAATAAAAATGCAAATGCATGTTTTTGGTTGAACACCGACGGTAGTCATTACCTGATGAAAAGCAAGTGCCTGCAAATGTCTTTTTAGCCACCCAAAAACGTATTTTTTGTCATATTCTAGGGAACAATAAAAGTCATTATATTCTAAAAAAAAAAAAATGAGGAATGTAATTTTTGGGGGATTTTAAAACATAAAAAAAAATATGGAGATACATACTTTTCATTGGACACTGACAGTAGTCATTATCTGAGGAAAAGCACATTTAAATTTTTAGCTCCCACAAAAACATTTGTTTGCTCTATTTGAAAGGAAAATGCAATTGTGATTATTATTATATTCATTCTATCCCCAACAAATAAAGAAAAATAATTTCTGTTTGGAGATACATGTTGTTGGTTGAACACAAACAGTAGTCATTATCTTTTTACCCCCCCCCCCCCCCAAAAAAAAAAACATTTTTTTTCCTATTTTAGAGAAAAATAAGTCATTATATTCTTAAAAATGAGGAATGTATTTTGAATTTAAAACATGAAAAAATTATGAAGATACATGCATTTCATCGGACACTGACGACAGTCATTATCTGGACAAAAGCAAGTATCCGCAAATTTCTCTTTTTAGCCGCCCAAAAACATTTTTTGTTGCATTTCAAAGGAAATTTGAATTTTTATTATATTCATTTTATCCCCAAAAAATGAAGAAAATAATTTTTGTTTTTGGATCTAGTAAGTGAAAGCACTGAGACATGTGTTTTTGGTTGGACGCTGACGGTAGTCATTATCTGATGAAAAGTAAGTATCTGCAAATTTCTCTTTTTAGACCCCCTAAAAACATTTTTGTTGTATTCCAAAACAAAATAAAATTATTATATTCATTCTACCCCCAAAAAAATATGGAAAGTCATTTTTGTTTGTGGATTGAAAAAGTGAAAAAAATTGGATGGATGGAAAAATGGATCTAGTAAGTGAAAGCACTGAGATACGTGTTTTTGGTTGGACATTGACGGCAGTCATTATCTGATGAAAAGCAAGTGTCTGCAAATTTCTCTTTTAAGCCCCCAAAACCATATTTTTTTTGTCATATTTTAGAGAAAACAAAGTCATGATTATATCCAAAAGTAATTCTTGGTTTTGGATTTGAAAATACAGGAAAAATGCAGATGCATGCTTTTCATTTACAGACAACTCCTTAAGAAGACAGAAGAAAGCAGGCATCGCGCATCACAAAGCGTTTATAATTTTTTTTAAATTTCCAATGCCCAAGTAACGATAAAATGAGCTATGCACAATTTTCAGCAAGAATGAGTCTTTCTTAACCAACAATAAACACAGACATAATTCATAAACCCTTATAAGAGTGTTCTAAGTGCATCCCAGGGGCCAATTTTCATTTTTTAATAGCCTGTGGCATGTTGTAAAAATCTATTAAGAGTATTAATGAGTTTTTCGATTGTCGAAAAATTACACAATCATGCGTGCAATACGACGTGCGTCTTGTGTTGTTAATCCACCTTGTGAATCCAAATGTTTTCATGTATTTTTTTTTACCACAAAACGACTTCCCTTGTTAGCATCCTATTAGCTAGCTAAACAAACTGGCAACCGGAACCGAACGTCAGGCCGTCCATGATGCAGTCTGCGATTGACTCAAAAGTGTAAACACAAAACAAGTTTTGTTTCAAAATTAGTTTTACATGCATAAAGCGATTCTAAATGCATATAAAGGGTGAATGAAAGGGATAATTAATATTTAAGGTTACTTTCACCTTTATTGAAGACGTTTTCAAAGACACGATGTGGCAGCGAGATCAACCACACCACCATTCAGTTCAGCATTCCTGTTTGCAGTCAACTCATGAATCACGTCTTCAATCGTTATCTCTTTCATTTATCACTTATAATCGTTTGCATGTAAAACTATTGAAACGTGTTTTGTGTTAACATTTTGGGCTTTTTGCAACGCATTAGTTTGTTTCGGACGAATTACGAGGTTCTACCGTACTATACTGTCCCACCGTAAATAATTTGTTTGGAAAAAAAATCCGTTCGTGTGTAATTGACGAGGTTATGCGGTGTTTAATATACTCGAGGTACCTCCAGTTTGGTAGTAAGTAAGTTAATGAGCTGATGTTCATGGCGGTCGCTGGAGCGAAGGTGCATAGCTAACTTTAAGGGCGGGGATGACAACAGAAGTCTGTCTTCTTGAAGCTTTGGTCACTCACAAACTGCACAAAAAAAAAAAAAAAAAGTCAGACGGGCGCTTCCGGGTGACATCAAGGCTCCACTCTCCCACATCATCGGCAAGAAGAGAAAAAATAACAATATGGCCTCTCCTCTCTTTTCAATTAACCCGTACATTTAAAAAAATACAACCCAAGCCAGTCCACGCCGCTCTACCGTCTCTGAGTACAAGCACATTCAGCAGTCGCTATAGAAACCATTCGCTGGCATAAACACGACCCCCACCCCCCCACACACCCCCAGGTGAGCACTGTGCAGGACAGGAGGAAGATGGCGGAGCCCACCAGGTGTACAGTATTCATCGCGTAGCACGCACACGCTCACTGATAGTCATATACACACACGTACATCCTCGAGAGGAAAATAAACGACAGAGGCTACTATTGTTTACCACAAACTTAGAGCACTAACTTGTCTGATGATTCATCATTATTATTATTATTATTCACATTTGTCTCCTTATTTACATCGCATTAACACCGTTACAAAAAGCGTGTACCTGCTGAGGACGAGGAGGAGTTGGGAGGCCTTTCCACAGAGCAGCTGTTGCATAACGTGGAATTTCAACATGCATCGCTTCGTTTTTGGCATTTTTTTTGTGTGTGTGTGTGTGTGTTGAGTGACAAAGAGGAAAGCGATCCTCATCCCTGCAGAAAAAGTCAAAAGGGCGCCAGAGGGGCAGGTAAAGAGTCAGGGAAGCGGTGCTTCTTACGAATATATAAAAAAACAAAACAAAAAAAAAATAGACATCCTCCTACTTTGTGTGTGTTTTTGGGACCAAACGAGACGACGGGACTGGGAGGAGGATGGGGGGCAAGGATGCAAGGATGCAGAAGTTACACTCTATGGGCAAAAGTATCGGGACACACACCTCTTAATCGATCTCAAATCTTCATCCTAACAGAATATTAGGGACACTTTGGGTGCGCGTGGGTGAGTTTGGTGTGGAAGAACACCGTGCGCGAGCTAGTCCCTCCGTCAGGTGCAGCGTCAGTGACATCTGACCTCGCAAATGGACAAAAACTGGCACGGACACACTCCGAAGTCTTGTGGGAAGTCTTCAACTGCTGGGAACACTTCCTGTCCCAATATGTTTGTCCATACAGCACAACCTCCAGGTCAAACTTTCACTATCGGTACGTTAAAACAAACAAAAAAACCCAAATAACAAAGCATAGAGATGATGTGAGTGGAAAAGGTCCTGAAAAGGTCACGCAAGGCTTTAAAAAGAACTTCTCAAGCTGGGTTTGCAGGGGGGGGTGGTGGCGGGTTCCATTATTGTCAGCTGGGCGATTGTCCTAAAAAAAAAAACATTGTAAGCTACTTTCTTCATCATTTCTCGGACTAAATTAACGGCTTCTGTGTTTATCATACATTTATGTGAAGCAGGGGTGTCCAAAGTGAGGCCCCGGGGGTCATTTCCCCCTGCAGCTCGTTTTTTATTGGCCCTCAGCATATTGGAAAATAAAATGAGCTCATTACTAATCAGATAAACGCTATATTAATTTGCTTTGTCAGCTATATTGGCCTACACTGGATTGCTTTTAACATACAAAATGGATCAAAGTAGCCCCCCACCCACGTGGAAAAAGTTTGGACACCCCTACCATTGAGTGTAAATCCATACTACGCCAACATGTGACGCATTGTAGAAAGTTGCATTTGCAATGGAGTCCGGAGGAAAAGAAGTTTGGGAAAGCCCTAAAATGAGGTCAAAGGGCACATTATGGTTTCCTGGATGTACTGCATGAAACAACAACAAAAAATAAAACAAATAAAAAGCCAGCCAGCCGAGTTCACAGTGTGAAACGAGGTCCAAAACAGCCAAACGTTTGGAAAAGATGATGATGAGGTAATGAAATAAAGTAGTCTGAGGTAGGACTGGGAATGAGAGACGCTGCAGCCATGATCTTTGTTAGGAACCAGACATACGTACGTGTGTGTGTGTGTGTGTGTGTGTGTGTGTGCAGCCCAGCGCTTGGAAATTACCACCATCATAAACATTTATCGCATTAGCGCTTGCCTAACCAATAACCTATCGCAACATTCCACCAAATGTTTGCTGCTGAGCAGAATTACGCAAAAACCAGCAAACATCTCTACAGGTGGTCCTCCTTTCATAACGTTCTGTGCTTACGGACGCACTCCCATGTATGAATTAAAAACCTAATTTTGACTACAGTGTATGCCTGCTCAGCTGCAATAAGAACAACATTGCTTATTAGTTCACTTTTTGCGCTTCAAAAAGTTCAAAAACTGTCTCCCAAGCACCAGTGTGCCAAAGAAAAGGAAAGCCACTGCCACAGAAGTTAAAATGACCATAAAAAGCCCAGGCAGAGGAGACACGCCCACCAATATTGGCCGCTGGACTGTGGTGAAAGATGATGCTCGAGGGGTCGTGGATTCGGTGCGCTGTTACAAGGACATCTGGGAGGATAAGCAGTTGTCCTTCCAGTCTTGCCCGAGGCAATATTTTTAAGGAGGTAGAACAACCACTGGGATAAAAGTAAGGATTTAATTTCATTCCTGTATTTTGTCTCTTTGTGACTGTACTTGATATTCCATGTGTTCTACGTACAGTGCAAGTGATTTAGGATTCATTTAGGAATAATTTATGTGCGTGTAAGTTCCCACTTACACTAAAACTGGACTTACATTCGAGTCTAGGAACAGAACCCGAGGACCACCTGGACTTTATAAAAGGGGAGGGGCGTAGGCCAAGGAAGACAATGTTGGAAATTTGTTGCAAATCCAAGTTTTGATTGAAATTGTGTTTTAATTTGTACGCGGCCTCAAATGGGGTGCACAGACATTTAAATGGCATTCCCTTTAAACGACATTTGACTATTGGAAAAATAAACCAATTTATTTTAGTTGGGTTTTTTTATGTCAAAAAACATTTCAAAAAGTATTTTTCTATTTTGAAAAAAAAAAAGAATTAAGTCAAATATTTTTTATTTTGGGACATTTTTTTTTTCCACTTTTCAACAATATATATATATATATATTTTAGATCAATCAACTATGGTTTTGACAAGATTAACAGTAATCTTTTATCAGTTATGCAACACTCTGATTGTGACTAGAGATGCACGATATCTTTTTTCCCAAACCGATAACTGATAATTCTGCTTCTCAAGACCGATATGGTACAGATAACTGATACTGTATCTACTTTTTTTTTAACATTTTGATTTAAGTGTAGTTTGTGCACACCTGGAGGTAAGTAGGACTGGACCAGATTAGGATTTGACCAACTGTACCTGTTGATTTGTCCTAATGAAATATCATGACATTACTACTACCAAATCACTACTATCAGGAGAACCAGAGTGTAGAGCGGAGGGAGCCACCTGCTGTGGCCCAGCAAGGTGCACTGTATTCAGGCACACGCTCCCGAGCAGCCGGTGTGACGCCACGGAGGTCTCTGGCAAACCTTCCGCGCTTTTCAAACGCTGTGGCGCTGGTGTTTCAGGTGTGCTCGGTGGATCTTTTTTTCCCCCCCTCATCGCGGAGCATTTGGTAGACCTACCACATGAAATGTCTTCCTCGGAAAGTGAATGTTTGTTTACAACTGAGCTCAGGGAAATTCCGACAGGTCGTTAACGTTACAGGCAGGAGAAAAAAGGAGCGCTCGATTTGCTCATCTGCACCACACGGGCAATCTCGCCTCATTGGAGCATTTTTTTTTTAAATTATCGGTTATCGTAGCTACTTTTAATGTTCTCTGATTGATCAATATGACATTATAATTCCCTTCATATTGGACCAATAATTTTTATGCGCCCCTAATTGTGACGTATTATGAGTTCTTCCAAGCTTGGCTGCACACAGTGCTGCTTAAAACAAAGTGATTCTGAAGTCATGTGGTTCTGCTGGGTGGAATGTGGATTCTTGCATATGTGTGCAGGTAGCAGAGCCCTATTGGCGTCATATTGGGGGGGGGGGCTTCAATAAGATCATTCAGGAAATCAGAAAGATAATACACTGAGTGAGAGAATGTTTTTGTTGACCAGCCCGAGCACCCATCACCAATGCGCCCCCCTTGGCCGCGAGTACCATTACTAGCATCACCAGAAGGGGGTGTGGTCATGGTAACGCAAAGTTTGAAGGCGTTATTGTTGTCTATACATACGCATACAATGACATGTTTGCTAGGGGGAATTAAAAGTACATAAGAAACAAAAATAGCGAGGTAGGGGAAAAGTTGTTGCTCAGAGAGGGTGTGGGGCAAGGCCGGGGTCGGGGGCGAGGTTAATAGAAATAAAACAAAAATCACATTTAACAAGGTTTTGCTGCTGCCAAGTCATCAACTGTTTTTTTTTTTTTTTTTTTTCGAGGGCAGCCAGTCTTTGTCCTTCTGTACTGTACAACAATACTACACGGCTGCATGGCAAACAACACTGATAGGGCGAGTTAGCATGGGAGACACAGAGAGAGAGAGAGAGAGAGAGAGAAAGAGAGGCCGAGCGGGCCTCGTATTCACAGCTGCTGAGTTGAGGGCTAAAATGACAGTTAAATAATCCAAACAGAGTCTTGTTTATACTTAATAAAAACAAAAATAAGAGAAAAACACAAAAGTTCCAAAGTGAGCAGCATCCCGTCTGTCTCCCATCCATCCACCCGTCCGTCCGTCCGAGCTGTTGTCAAAGCTTGTTCTGATGAGCGTCAAGATGAAGATGATGACGATGAAGAGAGCAGAAGTTTTACAAAATAAAAGACATTTCAAATAAAAAAAAAAGAAGACGCAATAGTGTGTTGAAGAAGAAGAAGCAGAGCTTGGGAACAAAACTCAAACTTCCACCAGGCACTGTAGATGATAGAGAGGGACCGTCGCAGAACCAGCTGATACCGAGCTTCTATCCCACAATGCCGCTGAGGTCGCAAACCGTTGACATTCCCACATCGCTGAGAGACAGGTAGACAGAACACCAAACAAAACCAAAAAAAAACAAACAAACAAATGAAAAGCCAGAGAGGTGCTGCCGCGTGAGGCACTCCCGCACCACAACTCAATGGAGGGGGCGGTGCGTGCGGGAGCAGGAAGTAGGTGAGCGGGGAAATGAGCAGCGAGACAACACTGCCTTCAATAGGCTGAGGCATACAGACAGGTTGTCAGACAGATTCGACAGGCAGCTTCAAACAAACTGCTCATCCTTCTGACTCCAGGCTCTTCTTCTCAGAAGACTGGCAGGAAAGTGGTCGAGCCGTTTCAACTCCACCCACAGCTAGACCGCCGTTAATCGGCGGCGCCGCCGTCCCAGCGTCTGTCCTAAAAGGTGAGGCCGAGACAGCAATGGGTCCGGTGCATCAGCGTAGAAGTGAAGAGGGAGCAGCAGCGCCAAAGTTGGGGCAGTAGGAGGAGGTGTCGTCACTCTGTGAGCAGCTGCTGCAGGAGGCTCTTCTGCTGGGCCTGGCTGGTCTGGGCGCCCTGCGGTCCGGGTCCCTTCTGGGCAGCGGTGGCGGCAGTGATGGTGCCTTGATTCAGGTAAGAGTCGCTCCCCACCAGGTTGACGGTGCACTGGACATCCGCGAATACCTGCACCTGCTGCACCTGTACGCGTGACAAAGGAGCTTTACATGCATGTCCAAAAGTAACGTCACAAGCTAGAAGTAAATTCTACGTGATGGACCTGCTGCTCGCTACACACAGAGCCCGCGCTGCTGCTGTTCAAGCCCACAACAGGTTGCCCTATGGGAGGTAAAGATTCCACACTGCCAGAGCCCCCAGCCATGGACACAGTGATGCTCATGTTGTTGTACACCCCCTGCTGGCCAAAAGTCTGTCCTGCACCATGCGCCGATGGACTGAACAGACTGCAGGAGAAAGTGTGTTACTTTCAGTGCACGTGTAACATTTAAATACACGCATCACTCACTTGTTGCTGCCGACGCTGGCCTGCTGCCAGCTCTTCATGTCCGTAGACTGGTACCCAGGAGGCGGGGCTTGCTGGAGCAGAAGACTCTGGGAGGTGGGGTTCTGAGGCGACAACAAGGGACTGGTGGGACTCATCTCTGTGGGGAAAGGCGTTTCTGGCTGCACCATGGCTGAAAGCGGGAAGGAACACACTTGCAATTACAGTTGATTGTTTCAGCCAAAATGCTCATGTTTGTGTGGACATGGCGTCAAGCTGGGAGATAACTAAAGGTGTCAAATAAAATGTCCTGAAATGCGTAAACAAGTGTTTTCAATTAAACATACTGCAGGCCTGCGTGAACTCACCAGCACCCCCAAACTGTTGCATCAGACTTTGCTGCAATGAGGAGTTGACGGCACCGCTGAACTGGGCTTGAACGCCCCCCAGTAACGTCTGGCTATTTAGAGCGACACCGGTGGGCAGTTTGCTGTCCAGAGGGCCCCCCGGCATGGGACCGCTGTAGTGACTGGGTGAGGTAGGAGGGTTTCCCGACACCGGACTGTAGCCGGCAGGGAAGTTGAACTGCTGTTGCTGCAGCGGCGCAGCCGTGTTGGCGGTGGCGCCCTTCGGGACCCTGGGGGCTCCGGTGGGCCCGGCGGCACCTATGTTCTGTCTCATCAACATGACCTTCTGCTGGAAAAGCTGGCGCTGGCGATGCTGGATGCTGTAGAGTTCCCGCTGACGCTGCGCTAGCATCTGGGCGTTCAGTGGAGGCTGACAGAGGAGATAAACAAGAAGAAACATTGGTTAGTCTAAATGTTTGTTTTACTTCATCATCACCACGAGGGGGGCATATTTGTATGACCCCCTCCCTCCATGTTTTGGAGTAATACGAATACAAATTGTTCAATAAATAATTTTTTACTGCAAAATAACAAATGACATGACTCATTAACTTTGCTTAAATACTGTATGTATTGTTTGTAATTATGTTCTACAGTTTCTTTTTTTGTTTTGTTTTTTGGAAAGTGAACAGTAAATTCCCAAAAATTACATTTATAGTTGATGGCACCAGCCATGACCAACTAGCTCACAGCTCATCCTCATTTCCGGAAGTGACGTCATCGGGTGACACCTCTCAGCTAAAGCAGAGTACATAAATGCTTCTCGAGGTAGACTGTCGACTTGGTTCAATATATGTTTCATCAAAATAGTAGTCATGCCAAAAGGTTGTGTTGCTACTGGATGTTCGTAGCATCCGAGTGCTACTGTAAGTTTTTCTTTCCCAAAAGAGGAAGGTTTAAGACAATAGGTGCAGAGAACGAGAGACAGATGGACACTCACCTCGGGTTCTGTTCTTTGCAGTGATCGTTTCACTGACGACTGCTTCGAACGAACACCTTTAAAGAAGCATTTGGCTTGAAAGTACAAAGTATAAAGTATAAACGCATTTTGAAAAAGGATGCTATTCTGTCGGTACAGAGGGGAAAAAAAGGACAACGAAGAACAACAACTGCATCAAAGTTGGCACAAGAGTAAGTCGAGTCTTGTTTACATAATGTCTTCTAAACACTATTCCACGATAGCGACAAGGCTGCAAAGCTTTACACAGGTTATATAAACATCTTTTCACATCGATATGTTTAGTGTGGGAGGGGGCGACGAACATTTATCCTCGACGTGCGGCCACACACATACAATCAAACAGGCTATAAAAAGCCCTTTACGCTCATTAAGAAGCCAATTTAAAACAATAATTGAAGTATAAGCAACTCCAAAGTCATTTACACTTACCATTCTCTGTTTTCAAGGTGACCAATTTTCACCTCCATGTCTTAAGGCTTAAGTCCATGTTCTGCAAGTTCTCTATTTCATCTCCAAATGTTTCTTCCTCCTTGCTATAATCACTATAAACATTCTGTGTCTCGTACGCCGCCATGGTTGTTTACCGGAGCAATATACCCCGATGATGTGACTTACGGAAATGAGGCGTAACTGTGAGAGCTACAGGTAGTTCGTCATGGCTGGTGCCATGAACTATCAATGTGATTTTTACCAATTTAGCATTAGCTTTCAAAAATCTAACAATGTAGAACATAATTACAAACAATATATAACATATTTAAGCAAAGTTGATGAATCATGTCAGGGACCCTTACAAAAAAAATGTCCGGGGCTGGTATTAAACCTGTACCCTAAGCCTTAAAAGGTAGCACCTGTACCACTATGCTGTGTGCTGTCAATTAGTGCCTCGGGCTGACTTGGTGCTTTAAACCTCACGGCAGCGATGCGCTTCCTTTGCACATTTGCCCAGAATGCGCCCCTCGTGGATTACTGGGTCCCACACACAGCGCATGTTCTGCGTGAAGGGAGGGGTGGTGCCATTTGTACGCAATCACAAATTCTATTCACTCTTTTTTGCACCAGTCTTTTTAGTAGAAACACCTGTTCCAAGTTTCTGGGAAAAGTAAAGACAATGATTCAAATCGTGCGAAAGGTGAAAGACACAAACAAACTCCATATTATTTATTGCTTGCTGATCATATTTGCAATCAGCTTTCATTATCATTCATTAGCTCATTTTACAATTGAAATACATTTAATAAGTGTGTGAGGCATATTATAGGGCTTAGAGGGTCAAAATATGTATTTTCATGGGTGGGTCCATTATGTGTGTTTGTTCGCTATTCGCCGTGTCAGCGGGGAGATACTGTAACGTTTCGCCGTGAAAGAAAGGAGCTGGCTCTGCTGCTACTGTGACTCACTTGCGAAGGAATTTGAGGTTGCTGGGCCCCCAGACGAACCCCCATGTTGACGTGCTGCCCTCCTCCTGGAAAGGCGTTCATCGCCAGCCTGCTCTGGAGCTGAGAACGGAAGGGAGTAATGAATTATCACAATGAGGAGTGCGGGAGCGACAACGATGATGATGATGATTAAAAGCTGAGGCCAAGACAAGACCTTTGAGAAGTAATGGGGAAGGACAGAAGAGGGAAGTTGAATAAGAGCCATGAGGGAGGAGGGAGAAACAGAGAATTCCTGTACGAGCCTTTTAATCAATGCTACCGAGCGTGAGGCTAGCACAGATGATTATTTATTCATACTGCTTTGCTCTGGCCTTCATTCCTTTAAATAGCTGAGGAGGCTCAGTGCGAATGTGATGATAAAAGCAAATGGACTTATTGATGCAGGGCATTTGAATGTGTAGGTCTCATCTTCTCATCAAAGCACTAACCGACCTTGCAAGCGAGCATCGTCCATGTTTGTGTGACATGGTTCAACAGAATGAAAGGACAATGTCTTTCCTCTCACCTGCTGAGGACCTTGAAGTCTTTGCTGCAGCTGCAGTCGAAGCTGGTTGGGAGGCAGCCTGAGCTGGGTGCCCGTCCCTTGCGTACGGGTCATCCCTATCCTTAGGCCTACAGCGGGCGTCCCGCTTGGGAACGGCCCTCGGGCGGCTCCAAAGCCCAGACCCTGCTGCCCCACGGTGGCCTGCAACTCCAGGGGGAACTGAGCAGGTGGACCTGGCGTGAACTGGGAAGGGTAGGAGGGCAGCTTGGGGTCCAGGGACACCGGGGTAGCAGTGACTTGCTGAGTGGGGAAGCTTTGAGGCATGGGGTCGTAGCAGCCGCCCTGTGAGCAGATATGTTAGGAATCAGTGAAAAGAGCCAAGAAACGTCAAGACACTCACATAGTGATTGACATACTTACCTGGACTAATTTATCAATACCCAGGGCTTTGTCCAGCTCAGCTAACTCGCTCTCGTCTGTCCCGCTTAGGAAGGAGACGAGCTGCTCCAGCAGAGCCTTCTCATCGTTCCGGGCCTCAGGTGTGGTGGGCGGGCCCAGGACTTCATCCAGTGTACAGGGCACACACTGCCTGCTCAAACAAAACCACACAGCTTCAGCCTGTGCACTGCTACATCATCATCAAGCATAGAGCGCGCATCCAATACTCACTCTTGGGGTGAGGCCAGGGGCGCTTGTAACGGGGTTCCGAGGGCGTCGAAGGACAATGTTAGAGGCTGGAACTGAGAGTCAGCCAAGTCCAACTTGCTAGGGCCTGGAAGGGTTCATTAACATGTTGGCAAATTAACACAAAAGTGCTTCATTCACAAATGCAGACGCATCTAAACAGAGTGTTATGGAGATAACAACATAAAATACGTATATAATAGTTACACAGAGGTGTAAATGAGTGCTGCAGCTTCACATGAATGTGCCAGAATACACACGCACCCTGCAGCCATCACATGCACAGTCAGGTGTGTGACAGGGTGAATGCGGTCAAGCTATTGAGGTCAACTCCGCTGTGTTTTTGTGCAACATGACACTTTGTGTCAAGTTACTCCTTAAAAATTGTAAAGCTGGGAGACTTTTCTCCAACTGTTTGCCAATGCTGACTTCCAGCTCCAACTAGGACCGTTTCCCGCTGTTGTCAAGGAATCATTTCCCCCAAAAGTGAGCGTGCCAGTGTTGTGTTTTCGTTGCATACCAGTGCTTGAACTGAATGGATTGATAATTTCTGCCTCGGGGAAAGGGCTGCTGTCTTTGGAAGTCTGGAAGAGGTCTCCCTGGGTCTGGCTGGGAGTCGGGGGACTGCAGAACTCGAAAGATGACTGACTCTGGAGACTGCAGCCTGAAGCGGGGCCGCCGTCATTGTGGCCTGGGAAAGACACATTTTCACACTTTAATGATTTGGAATGTGGAGCGCTGCAACACATTTGTCTTTGTCACTTACAATGCCCCTACACGCCACAAGGGGGCATACACACTTTGACACAAAATCAGTGTGATTATTGCTAAAACCACCACCACTAGTCTTTGAGCATGAACTGATGAAGCCTGCTCGGATGAGAGGCGAAACGGCTTCTAAGACAACCTGAACAGTCCAGTTGCGATTGATTGAATGCCCTGAGAATATCACCAACGTAACTGCAATTAAAGTTTGCTATTGAGGCTACTGACAACTTAGGAGTTGACAGCTCGTTTGCAGCAAGCTTAAGCCCCGCCTCACCTCTGTTGGGAGTGCCAGGAGGCTCCCTCTTCACATTTACACCACGTGGAGCACTGGCCTCGCCAGGCTGGAGCTGAGTGGGGGACTGTAGTATGAGCTGGGGGGAGGGGGAGGGGAGCTGAGGTGACGGGGACTGCAAGTGGGGAAGGGACAAGGGGGACTGGAGGGAAGGTCCCGGGGACTGGAGCTGAGCCGGGGGCTGGGCGGCTGAGTCGTCACAGCCCTGCTTGGCGCCGCTTGGGCCTCTCATGCCAGGCAGCAGCTGGGTGAGGTGGTCAGTGTCAGCAGGTCCGCTGGACATCTGATGGCGGGGGATAAAAAAGGAGGTTTGTGAAGCAAAACAGAGGGTGAAGGGTGTAATCGTGTGAAAAACAGCAGCATCAGAGAATAACATGTGAGAGAAAGAGAGAGACGGGAGGTCAAAGGCTAGTCGCAACTTCTGGCTGAGGCGACAATGGAGTCAAAGTCCAAGAAAACAGTCCACGTGATTTACAGTGGCAATAAGGCAACACTAGATCAATACAATTCATAAATCACACTTCTTGTCGAGATGTTTAGAAGCACGACTGATGTCATGAGCCGTCCTCCAGGGTGGAAGCACACTATTATTAAAGTGCCTGTGACGCTTGCACCAGCAACCGTACCGTGGACTCTCGGCTATTCCTGCGGCTGTCTCGGCGGATCTCCCCTGCGAGGCCCGACTTGGGGCTGACGCAAGTCGAGGTGCTGGAGACACCTGCGGTCTTCGCTGTGCCACCCGTCACCACGCACGCTTCGCCAGTCGCTCGCTTCTCCACCTTCACCCGAACGGTCTGCAGGCTGAGCGCTGAGGGAGGAGGCAGGTCTCCCAGGTCCTTCAGAGAGAGATCAACTCGGTTAGGACTGTGCTCAACAGATGGGTGCTGGGTATATTTATGTTTTGTTTTTTGTTCTTAGTGTGGGTGTGTTGCCCTTTAAGAGCGCACAAGAAAGAGAGAGGTTCATATCTGAAGTCTGAAGTGACCATCGTTAGCTTAGCGATAGCGGTGTGCTTGTGCTGTCAACAACATCAAGTGTTCAAATTACGACAAGGCTCAAAGGCGGGGGGGCGTCCGAGCTTTTTCCACCCAGGGCCGCAGACAAAAAAATTGAAGGATGCGGGGTCACATCCAATGTAGATCAAAATATGCTAAGCTATCCGAACGAAACATCCACATCTTAGCTTTGTGTCGTAGGTGACAAAGCAAATTTGTGGTAGATTGGGGTTCTTTCACTCGCTCTGCTAAACATAGCCTGTTGAAGATGACCACACGCCCCCGATGTTTGATTATGAGGACGTCATTTAAAAAATGGCCTCGGAGTGTGCCCTTAACGGACTGGATGTTCTCTACCATTTAGCCATTGGTTTTGCCTCTGGTGCGCCTTTCCCAACCCACTATTGTGATCTTTACAAACTGACGGCCCTCCCTCCACACTCAGCGACTTCATTACTGGCTTCTACTTGTCTATAAGACTCTTCAAGGGAAAACGCCTAAATACCTCACCAAGCTCTTGTACCTTTCCCGTAACAACTATCACCCAAGATCCAGTGACATCGTTACGCTGTCTATCCCCGCACTAAAAGCCTGCACTGTCTTTGGCAAAAATTTGTTCAGTTTTGCTGCAGCGACTGACTGGAACTCCCTTCAACACTTGCTTAAACTTTCAGCTCTTCCTTCACTCCACCAGTTTCAACAGAAACTACAACAGTCCCTAGCTGACTGTTTTAAGTGTTGCGTCATTCTGGTCTGGATATACAGTACATTAGCAATTAGGTATGTTGTCGTTTTTTACTTCAATGTTTTTTTGATTGTATGGTTACATTGTGGATTCCTGCATATGTTCTGTTTTTACTTTATGCTGGGGCCTCTTGCCAGGTCATCAATGTAAATGAGAAGCTGTTCTCAACTGATGTTACCTGGTAAAATAAAGTTGTAATAAAATAAATAAATGAATAATATATCTCATTAATAATTAGTTAGTTGTTAATTCATTATTAATGTAGTGGTAGTGAATTATTTTTATTTATTTATTTATTTTTATGCCGAATATGCCAAGGGCCACACAATCACTCTCACAATATGATGCCACTTATGTAACACAAAGCAGAGTTTTGTCCTTAAAACATTACTTTGGTTTTCTACAGCAACCCGTTTAGGCAGCAACATCAACTGCATCCTCAAATCTCACGATGAGTCAACTAAGAAACCGGTTGCGAATGTAAAAGGCACATGAAAGAGTCACCTTCTCATCAGTGTCGAGCAGAAATCGGAGCAACTGGTGGTCCTGCGGCTCTCTAGAACCGGACTTGAGCGATGCCATGCTCACCACCGGACTCGATGGCGGCTCCTTCTTGATCTCCAATTCGTTTCTGTTTATTCCATCCTCTGAGGAGGAGGTGGTGGTGGTGGCAGTGGAATCACTGGGACTGCTGTCCTGGAGCAGTCTGTGTAGGATCTTATGTCGTTCTGTGAGAGTGCTGTGGGAGGCAGGACACTGCGGACCTGGAGAGGGTTTGGCGTGAGGCAACGAGGTGCAATGGACACCGCTGTTGGCGGATTCAACTCCTGTGCCATTGCTGTCCAGGGGCTGATTGAGTCTGAGATTACCCAGTGGTGAGGAAGAGGGTACGGGGGCTTTCCCAGAGTCCTCTACCCCTCCCTCCGCTCCACACCGAGAGGAGGAGCCGGTGGGTGTACCGGCTTGTCTGGAGAAGGGTCCTTTTGGAGCAGTGTTGGCGCCATTACTACCGTCACCACCATCGCCACCAGAATGCTGTCTGCTCAGTGCTCCAGCTGGAGAATGGAGGCCTGGCACCCGAGGACTCCCTCCTAAACCAGGACTGGCCCGTGGCATGGCAGATGAAATAAAAGAGGTAGGGGTGGCTGTGACAGGGCTGCTTAAGGGCGAAGGGCTGTTACCCTGCTGGGGTCGCGTCCGACCTGGCGTCAGGTATCCCGTGGGTGCGGCGGGGTTTAGTCCTTGGGGGGAGACGTTGCTGTTGCTGAGGTGAAGGCCCGAGGCGGTGGCGGTGGCGACGGAGCTTGAGGTTTGTGTTGAGTTGCTGCCAGCAGCGAGGACCGGTGAGCGCGAGGGCGTCTGGGCAAGGCTGCCGAGGGTTGGCGGAAGGCTGGGGTTAGTGTTTTCCTGAGAGCTAGCAGTGTTGTGTTCCCTGGAAACAGGAAATGAGAGATTTATCCACCCGAGGACGTGCAAATAGGAGATTACGCTAAAATCAATGTTACTAGGGGCAAACTAATGAGTACAAACAAACCACTTCCCTTCACATGCCAGCAAATGACCACATGAGCACCTGTCAATAGTGTGGATGCCCATGATGAAGGGCTGAACATCTGGGTTTGGGGGGCAGCAGAACTTGCAGCGGGTCTGAGCACTGAGTGGCGTGCCGTCGCTTATCGTGAAATGGTACAGCGGGCTGATGGCCGTGCCGTGGGTCATCACTGGTGGGAAAATACAGAGATGCACGATGTAAAAACATGAATTTCACCTTTACCTTTGCCTTTTGTGACAGAGCCATTGATAACGTAGCGGCTTACCCTCGTGCAGCAGCTTTTTGGCGTGGGAGGGCTCTTTGCCTTGGGGCTGAAAGAACGCATAGATGCACTTCCTGACAAGGTCCTCCCAGCCAGGCCGGCCTGTCGCTCGCAAAGCACTAGTTTCTATGGAGATGATCTTCCCTGGGAGGATGAACACACAAATCAATGGTAACATCCTTCATTTAAACCTTCAAGGTTCACAAAAAAACACAATTCCAACATGGGTTCATGTAATCACACCACATTGTGAATTTTCACGATGACACAGCACCGTCAGTGGCAAGTCACCTGTGGTGTCCTGCTTGGTGATGAAAGACTCTGTGCTGACAGGCTGGGTGCGAGGCATACGGCAGGCGATGCAGATCAGGCAGCTCTGGAGGTCTAAATACCAAACCCACAAGCACGCACGCACATACACAGTCAGAGCATGTTCTATCTCCAATAACTAATAGTACAATTAGTGTATTGATCATCTTCCAGCACCGTCTCCCTCCTCCTGCACGGCCCGCGGCTGGGACACGGTGAAACACTGCATGATCTCGTACTGCTGCCGGGCCTCCTGGTTCTCAGAGTCCACCTCGTCGGGCGGCCTCTTCAGCATGCGGCAGTTGAAGGTGCGGCTGTTCCTTCGGCCTGGTTCCTGAGGCCATGGCACACCGTTTACTGTACGCACACAATTGGGGTGGGGAGGAAGGAACCATGATTGATGTACTGTTGCAGGGGTCTCCAATTAAAATTGCATAAGGTCAGTTTATGCACATTTTTTTCAGAGCGAAGGTCCAAACCTTATTTTGCCTTATAGTGGGTCGGCCCCTGTGGATTCTGGAAGAATGTATTGGTCCGTCCTTTCATTTTTAAATGTTTGGTTTTCTCGATGAGCTGTTATTACTTTTGGGGAAGCCATGGTTCTCAATCGAAGATTAAGCGGCATAGAAGATGCATGGATGGATGGATGGTTCTCATTCGCTCGGCAAATGAACAAACGATTTCATTGACTCATGTTGAGTGACGTCACCGCATTTGCTGTCACCGCAATAACTCAAGTAATTACGCCCGCAAACTGCCGCTGCCATTGGTCCGCAAGCATCACGATATGTTCTTATATTTGCCATTCACTTTAATTGGCCATTGTTCTGTAAAGGGCCGTCGCTGGGTTCGATTCGGAACCAAGGTGATGGCTGTACTTTTGGAACCCCCTCCATTGCGTTTTTCAAAACATAATATATCATGGCTGTTTCGTGGTTGACTATGGCCTATTATTAGTCAAAAATATTAAAGACAAGTTATACAATGGTGTGAAAAACTGTTTGACCCCTTCCTGATTTTTTTTTTTGGGGGGCGGTTGCACGTTTGTCACACTTAAATGTTTCACATCAAACAAATTGAAATATTAGTCAATGACAACACAACTGACAACACAACTTAAGGTCAGTGTTCATGACTCCACCATAAGAAAGACACTGGGCAAAAACGGCCTGCATGGCAGAGTTCCAAGAATAAAACCACTGCTGAACAAAAAGAACATTAAGGCTCGTCTCAATTTGGCCAAAAAAACATCTTGATGATCCCCAAGACCTCTAGGAAAATACTCTGTGGTCTGATGAGACAAAAGTTCAACTTTTTAGAACGTGTGTGTCGCATTACATTTGGCCTAAAAGTAACAAAGCATTCCAGAAAAAGAACATCATACCAACAGTAGAATATGGTGGTGGTAGTGTGATGGTCTGGGGTCTGGTTTTGCTGCTGCTTCAGGATCTGGAAGACTTGCTGTGATAAATGCAACCATTAATTCTGCTGTCTACCAAAAAATCCTCAACGAGAATGTCCGGTCATCAGTTGGTGACATCAAGCTGAAACCAACTTGGGTTCTGCTGCAGGACAATGATCCAAAACACACCAGCAAGTCCACCTCTGAATGGCTGAAGAAAAACAAAATGAAGACTTTGGAGTGGCCTGGTCAAAGTCCTGACCTGAATCCTATTGAGATGCTGTGGATGACCTTAAAAAAGCGCTTCAAGCTCGAAAACTCTCCAATGTGGCTGAATGACAACAATTCTGCAAAGATGATTGGGGCAAAATTCCTCCACAGCGCTGTAAGAGACTCATTGCAAGTTATCACAAACACTTGATTGCAGTTGTTGCTGCTAAGGGGGCCCAACCAGTTATTAGGTTTAGGGGGCAATCACTTTTTCACACAGGGACATGTAGGTTTGGGGTTTTTTTCTCCCTTAAAAATAACATTTTAATTTAAAAACTGCATTTTGTGTTCAGTTGTGTTGTCATTGACTAATATTTAAATTTGTTTGATGATCTGAAACATTTAAGTGTGACAAACATGCAAAAATATAAATAACAAATCAGCAAAGGGGAAAACCCTTTTAAACACCACTGTATCTAGTATTGTGGTCACTAGGCCAGCAGAGCTGAGCCGACATGCCATGGCTGAAATCGGATGACAAAAAGCTTCTCCTCTCATTGTGAGAAGTGGTGAATTTTTGGCTTCTTTTTACTTCTTCCCCACTCTGTTTGAAACACTTTCTTAAGTTTAGGATAAGTAAATTGGAGAGGCTAACTAACTAGTTAGCTCAGTAGCTTGCTATGATAGCGTCAGCCGTCTTTGGTCCTTGCAGGGAACCCATTGGAACCCAAGTTAATATATGAAGGTAAGTTGTTACTGGGGAGCCTCGTAGTACCGCTAGATGCTTCAGAGCAAGGTGGAGGCGTGTCTCCAATTCATCTGCTGTACCAATCATCATTATCTTTCATTAGTGGGGAGTATCTATACACTTTATAATTTATTTATATATTTATTTTTATAAGTGTGTGAGGCATATGTAGAGCTTAAACCTGGATTGTGCATTTAGCTAGTTAGCTTCAATTGCTAGTGAATAAAGGCAAGTGAAGAGATAAGAGGAGGGTTCTGGAGCTGAATGTAATCTAATCACTTTTATTGCAAATGTGGATCGAATATTGAAGGAGAACGTAACATCAAGCTTCGCAGGAGGGTTTGAAGGGGGAGGAGCGAGCCGTGTGTTAAAAATAGACATTTTTATGGGCATTGGTAGGCGCGTGAAGCAACTTTCACAAAAAACAGGGATCTACTGTACATGTTTTTTCACAGCCCTAATTAAAAAGGGATTAAAAGCTCAAACAAACAATATTTTCCTCTCCCTGCTCTCACTCACTGTCTTTCCTCTTATGCCAACAGCACAGTTTAGTGGAGCTTTGAGAAGTTCTAAAAGTGCTCATTTCCAATTCCCCATCCTCCCTCCTCCTCTTTCCTCCACAGCTCGCCGGGTTGTGCTTTAGCTACAGTATTTGCCATCAATAAACCACCTTAATTATCCGACTGTACACTCATTCTGCTGCCAAAAGCCATTCACTTATTTGCCTCCCTAATAGCTTTCTTCGGCATGGAAACTGTCACACTCGGAAGGTCTAATTAGCTAATAAACAAGCATCTTGGGGGAGCGGTATACATCACTTTGACTGCTGGTACGTTTACATGGCCTAGTAAAAATGGAAAAAAGATTATTTTAGAGTTTTTGACAACATACAGTAGAGACGACAACCATGTCAAAACACCAAAAATGCACTGATACGCCTGCCAGGCCAGCAGGTTGTCTACTAAATGGGACCGAACAGTCTTTTTGTCTCACACTCACCCAGACTTTTGGGCAGCAGATTGCGGACAAACTCGTTGTGGTCTCCCACGTGAAGGATGCTGTAGACACTGGAGGCCATCAGCTCCTCCTGCGTGTATCCCAGGTAACTTATCACATTCTCAGAGACAAAGACGATGCGTCCCTCCCGGTTCACCACAAAGAAAAAGCCATCGAGGGCCTGGGCGTGAAGAAGAGCAACTGGTTGAGTGTGTTATTTTAAGAGAACCATAGTGGAAGGAAGGATGTTCACCTCTAGCAGCATGGGCCCCAGGGCCTCCTTCTCCAGCAGGCCCTGGCTACTGGAGGAGATGTCGCTTTTCTGCACCTCATCATCCGGAGAATGAAGAGCCGATTTTTCTGTCAAGGCGGAACACACACACACACGCACACACACACACACCATCACAAATCCGCAAACATAAAGTGTTCCACGGGAAGTTAGCGCTCTCTCACCCTGCTCGCGCCGTTTCATCTGCTGGATTTGCTCCACGGTGCTCTTGAGGATGTGGCACTTGTCAGGCTTGACGCTGAGACTGGCGATGTCGCCCATGTTGGAAGAGAGCAGCTCGGCCAGCTCGCAGATGTAGCGACACTCCAGCTCTCGTCTGCGCTTCTCCAGACTGCAGAGAAAAAGAACGTGCGTTGGGGATACCTTTACGGTGCAAATCCAAGTGCGCAATTCTGATTCAATGCCCATATCTGGGTCTGGTTACATCTTTGCCTTGGCAGAGGTCTGCGAGCGAATGAATGGCATTCTAGTTAAAGGAAAAATGCACTTTTTTTTGCACATCATCTACAATCCTTATGTGAAACATGAACACACGTCTTTTCTCTTTTCTGTGCATTCTAAAAGTATAAAAACAGCCAAAAAGGCAGCTAATTATTTCATGTAATGGAACACATCTATTTTGCCTAGAAAGCCCGCTCTTAGAACACCTCCAAAAAGGTTTTATGGTTTTATATCCACACTGTGAGCATGTAGTAACAGGTACATTCATGATAACATGGAATACTTACAGTATTTTGCTCATTTTAAGCATTAGCACAACTTCCTTCCTGGGCACATTGACATAGCAACATAGAAAGGAACGCTACATCTAGCGTTAACTTTTCCAAACTCAAAAGCACAGCAGCAGTGGTGGCAGCTGCAATATGTAGCGTTACCTTTCGCTAGTGGCCTGAGGCATTGTGAGCGAGTGTGTGGTGAAGCTAGTTGCTAGCCGGCTAGTAGCGAGCCAGTGTGGCGAGGTGTCACTACACATGTAGTGGGCGTAACAATGTTAATAAGAATAATAATAACAATGTGGCTGTAGCTTGGTTAATATGCAGGTCACATTGTGGAAATGGAGTCTTGTTGGCGCTTTTTGGACGTTTTTTCAGAAGGCTTTACAAGTGGAATTGGTGCGTCCCATTATGTGCATTCTTAGCTGCCTGTTTTTATATCTTCAAAAACACGCAGAAAAGAGAAAGATGTGTGTTCATGTCTAACATAAGGATTGTGGACAATGGGCAAAAAACCCCGACAAAAAAAGAAAAAAAGTGCAATGGTTTCTGAGGCGAATGCCACAGCCGACAGCCCCAGTGTGGGAATATTTCGGTTTTAAACTGTTTTGTCAACTGGAGGGGGAGACTACCAATGAAGAAGCCTCGAGCAGCAGAGCCTTCGTCCCGACAGTCGACGCTTACTGAGGCATTTGGTCGGCAAATGTAAACAAAACAGTGCAAAATGGTGCACGCTCACAGTGTCGCTGGCTACATTGCAAAAACATACACACAGGCAACTTCTGTGTCAAGCTAATGCCTCAAACAGATACACCGTACACTATACTTGAGTACCATCTAGTGGTTCAAATGTGAATTACACCTCATGACAATGACTAATAAAATGGTCTCAAAAAATGTTGATAAAATCGATTACAGACGATAATTTGTAGCACCATTATCGACCAGCAAAATGTGTTATCGCGACAGGCCTAGTGATCGGTAACGCTCTCTCTACGCTGCCGTTGTTGATGAAAGTAGCGTGCGTTGCTGTAGGGTTTGTGAAATCAATGCGCCCAGGAAGGAAGTTCGAAATATGCTTAAAATGACCAAAATACTTGAAGTATTATATGTTATCATGAATGTACCTGTTACTACATGCTCACAGCATGGATATAAAATGATAAATCCTTGTTGGATAGTTTTTAGAGGTGTTTTAAAAGACGGTTTTATTGGCGGAATAGGTGAATCCCATTGCATTGCATTGCATTATTAGTTACCTCGTGCTAGCAGTTTTTCCAGAATTTAGAAGGCACAGCAAAAAAAAAAAAAAAAAAAAAAAAAAAAAAAAAAGACGTGTTCGTTTCTCAAATAAGTATTGTGGCTGATTCCAAAAGCAACATTCCAAAAAAAAAAAAAAGTGCACTTTTCCTTTAAAGTGCTTCTATTGGCACACTATCAGGGTGCAGACTTGCGAACTGTACATCTAACTACATTTTGTAGCCTTTAAGTGCTATACATGTGTTACCACATGGAGGCCTCCTTTTAATAATGGCTTCGCTTGAACTCGTTTTTACCAGACACTTTTAAAACCACTTATTAGGTCCTTGGTCTCCATGCGCTCCACTAACACTCCCGGAGTAAGAGCAACTATGTGGTAAACATGAAAAAAAAGAAAACTCTGATAGTGTGTGTGCGTGTGTGTGCGTGTGTGTGCGCGGGCGTGCAACGACAACAGCAAAAGTAGGTCAGTGCATTGGCCGGCCAGAACACACAGGCGTGGTGGCCTAGTGAGGAGGAAGTGGAGGGAGTTTGGGGGGGAGGAAGGGGAGGACGTGGTGTGAGGGCGCAGGTCAGTCGTTGCTTTGGAAATACGAGCCGGGACGTTACATCAGCTTACATCAGCTATTGGACCTTAAAAGGCTCACAGAGCAGCCACAGTCTATGGGATCTGTGCGTGCGTGCGTGTGTGTGTGTGTGTGTGTGTGTGTGTGTGTGTGTCCTCGCTTACACCCCAAAGCTCCAGCTAACCTACTGCTAACCCGTGATCTCAAAGCAGAGGATTTGCTCCTCCAGTGTCCGCCACAGCTCCACACATGTTGTTAAACATGGAGCCAGCCAGCCTGCCTGCCTGCCTGCTCTCAGGGAGCTTGCGCACACGCACACACTAAAGTAGATCATCAACCTTTTTTTTCCCTCTGGAGGAGCAACAGGTTGAGGAAGCGCTACACGTAGCCCGGGGCCACACTTCACCGCTTAAACTGACTTGTGATTTCTGCATTAGTGAATACTTCAAGCACTTGTCAAGCATTTTCAGGAGGAACTTCCAAGCACCACATTTGTGGTGTGTGCAGTCAAGCAAAGTTGTGAGTTCAAGTAAAAGGAGGGTGCAGGCAGACCCACTGAACTGTGTTTTTGCCAGTATCATCTCAAACAGCAAGGACAATGTTCTTCATTTTTTTTACCTTTGCGCAGACGTGTCGCATGGTGAGCCCTTCCTCTTGCGTGACTCTGCCGTGTCAGGGTCAAGGGGGCTTTCCCCGACTGCACTCATTTTCAGCTAGAATTGACCTGCCACGGGGACACAGTAAATAAAAAAAGAAAAAAAAAGATGATTAGCGTTACAGCAGCACAGTTCTGAAAAAATAAAATAAAATAAAATCTCACACACACACACACCTACACACACACACACACACACACATATATCATGTTTGTTTTTTTTATTATTATTATCATTTTTATAAGACTCCTCATTGTCTTGTTCTGCTTTAAAGAAACTTTTTTCTGATGTTCATAATGAGAGGTCCCGGAAGCACACTTGACTTTCTGGATAGAAATCAATTTAATGCAAAGAATCCATCAAGTCGAAAACACGCTCGCTCACGCCACAGTACATTCCCACACATAATGTTTTAAAAAGACAATTATTAACGGGATTGCTCCTCCTGTGAGCTGATGCCGGTCAGCCATTATCGGCAGTTGTGGGCCGTCAGTGGGTAGAACCAGGGGCCTCATCTATAAAGCTTGCATACGCACAAAACGGGGCGGAAAGGTTTGCGTACGCCGTTTTCCACGCCAAGTATGTGATGCATAAAAACACAACCTTAAAGTGGTGATTTAAAGTTGTACGTTAGAAATAAACATGTTTATTTCTAACATACAAAGTATGCAATGGAAGCCAATAATCAACAATCTCCTTCTCAATACAGATAAAACCAAAGAGATGATCATCGACCCAAGAACAAGGGAAAAGGAGCCGCATAGACCCCTGTTTATTGATGAGACTGAGGTGGAGAGGGTGAAAACCTTCAAGTTCCTTGGCACACACATCAGCGAGAACCTCACCTGGTCTCACAACACCCAACAAACTATGAAGAAGTCCCAAAGGAGACTGTACTTCCTGAGAAGACTGAGGAAATTTGGCATGTCCACCACAATCCTGAGTTGCTTCTACAGATGCACTATGGAAAGTGTCCTTACCGCCTCCATCACTGTTTGGTACGGTAACTGTACAACACGTGATAGGAAGGCACTCCAGCGGGTGATCAAGACTTCACAGAACATTGTTGGGGCAGCCCTCCCCTCACTGCAAGACATTTATAAAAGTAGAGTCCTACGAAGAACACACAACCTCATCAAGGACAGCACACATCCACAACACTCATTATTCACACTCCTACCGTCAGGCAGACGCTACAGGAGTTTGAAGTCCAGGACCACAAGGCTTTTACCCACAGGCCATCAGGCTTCTCACACACGCACACACTCATAACACTTTATTCATTCATTCATTCACTGGTATTCATGTCTCTTCTGCTGTTGTTGTTTAATTTATTGGTATTAATGTTTAAGTTCTTATTCATTTTCTTGTGTTTTCTTTCTTTTTTGGGAGAATGAACAGAACAAGAATTTCATTGCATAGCAGAACTGCCTGTTTTACTGTGCATATGACAATAAAACTCTTGAATCTTGAATAAAGATGTATCCATCATTGCATGAAAACATCATGCCGTTACTGACTTAAAAACATTTGTGGAAAGTGTTGCTATTTTACGTGACACTTTACTTTAATTATAGCGTTTAGGTTTACAACTCTGTTAGTGCTCCGTTGCTCACTTTTCTTTGGACAATTCATCAAATAATAAGATGAGTGTGTCAAGTATGTTCAATTTATTTGCCACAGCCTTTATTTTTGTGGACAGTGTCAGCGCTGTGTGAGTAAACTTTCTCTTCCCTTTCCCACAAATGATGGGCTTTTCTTTTGTTGTGCTTTGAAATAACACACAATATCAGTTCCTCCTAAAATAATAAAAAAATACCTAATATTCTGTGTCTTCCAAATATGTATTTGCATTTGTATTTGTATTTGTACTTTATTTATCCCACAGCAGGGAAATTTACATGTTACAGCAGCAAGCAAGATACGCAAGTAAAGAGTACAGTGTAAAGAAAGCATAGTGTCTACAACATGGTTCAGGTGGTGCAGGTGTTGTAGAGCCTGACAGCGGTCGGTATGAAGGACCTGCGGAACCTCTCCTTCTTACACCGTGGGTGTAACAGTCTGCTGCTGAAGGAGCTGCCCAGGGAAACAACAGTATCATGTAGCGGGTGAGAGGTGTTGTCCATGATGGATGTCAGCTTAGCCAACATCCTTCTCTCCCCCACTTCCTCCACGGAGTCCAGAGGACCGTCCAGGACAGAGCTCGCTCTCCTGATCAGCCTATTGATCCTGCTCCTGTCCCTGTCCGTGCTGTCCCTTCTCCAGCAGCCCACAGCATAGAAGATGGCTGAGGACACCACAGAGTCATAAAAGGTCCGTAAGAGAGTCCTGCACACACCAAAGGACCTCAGTCTCCTCAGCAGGTGGAGGCGACTCTGGCCCTTCTTGTAGAGGGCGTGGGTGTTGACGGACCAGTCCAGTTTGTTGTTAAGGTGAACACCCAGGAATTTGTAGCTGTCTACCAAATCTATGTCCGCTCCCTGGATGTTCACCGGTGTAAAGTGAGATGTTTTCCTCTGGAAGTTAATGATCATCTCCTTTGTCTTGCTGGTGTTGAGTTGCAGCTGGTTAAGCTCACTCCAGCTGACAAAGTCCCTGATGACCGTCCTGTATTCCAGATCATTCCCCTCTGAAACACAACCCACAATGGCTGTGTCATCGGAGAACTTCTGGATGTGACACCGAGTGGAGTTGTGTGTGAAGTCCGAGGTGTAGAGGGTGAAGAGGAAAGGGGAGAGCACCGTACCCTGAGGGGCACCTGTGCTGCAGAGTACCATGTCAGATACACAGTGATGGAGCCTCACATATTGTGGTCTATTGGTGAGGTAGTCTATAACCCATGCAGTCAGTTGTTGGTCCACTCCCACACTCTCCATCTTCACTCTGAGTAGTGACGGCTGGATGGTGTTAAAGGCACTGGAGAAGTAAAAAAACATGACCCTCACAGCACTCCCGCTGTCCTCCAGGTGTAGCAGTGATCTGTGCAGCAGGTAGATCACTGCGTCGTCCACTCCAATCCGAGGCCGATAAGCAAACTGCAGGGGGTCCAGCTGAGTGCCCACCAGGGGTCGCAGGTGCTGCAGGATAATCCTCTCCATGGTCTTCATCAGGTGAGAGGTCAAGGCAACAGGCCTGAAGTGGTTAGGCTCCTTGGGACGCGGTGTCTTTGGTATCGGGACAACACAGGAGGTCTTCCACAGGGCCGGGACTTTCTCCAGGCTTAGGCTGAGATTGAACAAGTGCCTGAGAACTCCACAGAGCTGGTCAGCACAGTCCTTGAGGATTCTAGGGCTGATGCCGTCCGGTCCCGGGGCCTTCCTTGCCTTGATCTTCTTCAGCTGACTTCTCACCTGATCATCAGTTATGGAGAGGGGGGTAGAGGATGGCTGGGATGGGGATGTGACACCGTTTACAGTATTTCCACTTCCGTTTCCGTGAAAGCCTGCTTCTTCATCCTCGTCGTCTTCCTGCCAGCCGTGATTCCAATGCAATCAAGGCTCTTTAACTTGTTCAATCCCAGCCATTTTTAAAAAAACAACCCCTTCAATACCGGCCATTTTAGACGATGTTGACTAATCTTTCAAGGCACACAGACTATTGTGTTCTATGGCTACATAAACATGGAACAGACCAAAAGAAAGATTAGACTCCCGGTGTTTGATTAGGAATAAAACAAAAAACTTTCTACCTTCTTCCGTTCTTTAGTCATTGGCAGTAGAACATAGGTAAGGTTCGGGAAAATATCAGTTCCCGAATAGAAAAGGGAGAAAAACAGCTTTTCGTGAAAAGATCCATTTCAAGCAAAACGTTCACTTTGACACAAATACTTTTTGCTTTTGTGACAGCTCAAATATCTAAACAACTACACCACAACAAAAACAACACAAAAAAGGGGTTGTTTTACATCAAATATATATATATATCAAAATAAATATATGTATACATATATATATTTACAAATATAAGACCATGACCTAGTTACAATTTTTACATTTGGAACTGAATTATGAGTGTGCACGCGTGTGAGCATGTGTGTGCGTGGGCATGCGTTAAAGTTTCCCTACAATGTGTAACCTCCTGCACGCTACACTCCTCCACGCTCTCTCACTTCCTCCATCCTGTCATGTGTGATTTTTCCATCCACATGATCTCTGCCGAGCTCTTATCAAATGCACTTCTGCCACCTTGTGGCCGTTTTTAAGGCTTGAAATTGCTCTGAAGTGAAATCCAATAGTGGAGAGTTGGGTAATCACCTCTTTTTGCCTCTTGCGCACAATAGAGTAAAAGATATATCAATACATTGTTGGGATCAGGTGTTTGGGATTATAAAAACGTACATATACGTCTTTGGTATTGTATGAGTTAAATATGGACGCCACATTCAGGAGTTACTTTACGTGACGGATAAACCAATGTGACCGGATGACAAGCGAGAGATGCGGCTGCATCGGTAGCAGCCTCTTGGATGGATAAGAATCAGCTATAAACCTGCATGAATGGATTGTGTAGACATGCACCGATTGTCGCGCATGCTCCATGGCTTAGCATACCTACAGACCAGAATGGATGTAAACAGCATTAGCGGTGCTAGCATTAGCATTACACTACCAAGTCATCGGGAAAGATTTAACACATTAGCAAAACATACATACATTATTGCGATCTAATTGGTTTTATTTATGATGTATTGTGTAAAACTAAGACAGGAACACTATCAAATTAAAAGCACTAAATGGATACAGAGCCACCATTGTTTTTCAGAGAGGTTGCGCACCGAACAAATATGGACATGAGCACCCAATAAGGTCATCAAATCTTACCTTTATGCATTTGCACATAGTATCAGCATTTGGGAGCAAATATGAAGTGAAAGAAAACAGGGGAAAATACAGTATAGTTGTCTATCTGTGCAGCGTAGGAAAAAGTTAGATGGTGTGTTCATGTACTGTCAAACAAAGTGGGACAGGTCGCCGCTCGCAACAAACTTAAACATGCTGTGAGATTTCTAAATGTATATTATTTTTAATATTTCCAAAATTGATATCCATTAACATAAAATTGTATTTTTTAAGTGTTTTTTTTTTTAATCATTACGCGGCCTGGTGGTTGGGGACCCGTGCTTTACAACATGCTTGGGGATATGATGTGCTTTGACACGTACTGTAAGAATGACACTTTTATATAATTCTTTATTTTCTTTATTTTATAATGTAAGATTAATGTCTACATCAACAAATGTAACTGTAGAGTCGGACTGAATTTGATCGTTCGTGCACTGTATCACATCATATCGAATTCTGTTTTTAAAATATATCGTTTTTGAATCGTATCTTAACCCATGTATCTACATGGGTATCGAATCGTCTCTCACAGAGATATTTACATTCCTATTAATAGCAGAAGGAATGATCTTGCTCTTAATCGGGTCCACAAACAATAAATATGGTCCCCTACTACCATGATACGCACTAAACAATGTCATTTTCTGTGTTCTGTTGTCCTACTTTTGACGTGTCATTCCGTTTTATCAACGTCTGCTTTCACGGGAGTGCGCAGGGACACTTTGTGCCTTGTCAAACACGACCGTGTTCTGTTGGACCGTAACCACGGCTACACCGATTCAGACACTGATAACAAAGCAAACTGTAGACTTTGCAAGGATGGTACCTGCAGAAAGAAGGACATTGTTCCCTCCAGCACAGTTCCCATCCCTCCTTAGAGGGGTTGCCGCGACATAATGATACCTAGGATTCAGTTATAATTCTGTTGTATTAATACGTTTAAAGAAGGTGAGAACTGCTGCTTTAGAACATGTTTGCTTTCCCACCACCCTCGCATAAGTGTTTGTTTGCCCTGTGGGCAAAGGGAAGACAATTTAAATGTTACGGATTAACCTAAACATCCTGTAAAACTAAACAAAACATGCATTTATAAAAACTCTGTGTGCACTGCAGGGAGCACGTGCGGCAAATGAACTGAAATGAAAAACGTCACCATGCTACTAAGCAACTGCTCAGCATCACACACAAAACAATTATGACTGTATCTGCACGCGAGTAATGCTTGCTTCCAGTTGTCAGTGCAGTGGAATGTTCAAGCGGTGTTTAGGAGATGACACGTCTGCATTTATTATGTCAGGTCCATGTGAGGGAAACACACAGGCGTGCACGCACCAGTGCAGGGCAGTAAACACAGCAGTGTGACAAAGATGTGGAGGGAATAAAACCTTATCTGCACACCTGTAGCACAGTTCCTGCACCTGATGACCCCACCCTCCCCCTGCCAGTGTGAGATCCGGTGGAGGGGATGGACGGGGGTGGGGGATCAAGACTTGAGCCGCCAAACAGGAAGGAGAAAGCTCGGCATTAATGTAGCAGAGCGCTCGCAAATCCACTCAGACGCCTCCGGTGGCGTTCCGTTACAAGCGCCTGCCATCTCCAGGTTTGCCTTTTCCCCCTGCGCTCCCCGTCTTTGTTATCTCATCCCGAGATCTACACTGATCGCTTCCCGCTCGCAAACACACAAGAGTGCAGCAATGTATGTATGGCCAGTGGGGCGAGGGAGCGAGGACGAGGAGGAAGAGACCACCTGATACATGGTGGGGAGTTGATGGAGGCAGAAAATACACACACGCACACACACACACACACACACACACACATTGTCCTTATCAATCTTCCCAGTGTACATTCAGGCTTTCAATAGGTCCTACTTAATTATTTAAGCTCCTTTGGGGCCCTGCATCACGTTGGTAGCCTGGCTGGGAATGTGAGGAAACAACATTGTTTCTCGCGAGCTCGAAGACTCCCTCTATAGGCACACACTGACATGCTGCCGATACTTTGGGGGAACATGTTTGACAGGGGGGGGAAAGGACAGCAAAGGTACAAGGTTTGAATGCAACACACTCGTGTCATGTTTGTCCACCAGAGATCAAACTATCAAACCTGCTCCCACACCAGGCAAGTTATTGGGCGACCCCCATTTGTGTATAAACGTAAATTAATGTTTGGTTGGTGTCGGAAGAAGATGTTGGCAGCCACGTTCACTGACGTCTACCTCAAAGGCAGCTGTGGCTTCAGATGGAGCGTACCACCACCAGTGTGAGTGACTGCAGAGTGAATAATATGAATAATAGGTTTGCGGTATCTTGACAGGCACTATATAAAACCCATTCACTGTTATCAGGATGACTTCCAGCCTACAGGGCGCGAGAAGGATTAGCCGGCCCACAATCATTCGGGCTTCATCACGTTTACGTGTGCCATCACTGTACAACACAACAGCGCACGACTGCGACTTTCTTGACTTTGCGTGTATTGTCAGTACATGCAGGGTGCAAGGGACAGTAACACTGTAACACAATGGAACCTTGGTCCAAGCACATGCCGGTTAGCATGTTTTTCGGTTAACGTAAACAAACTACGCCAAATTTTCCGCTTAGCGTACAATATGGCACGCATCTTGTCGTGTTATTAATTCAATGCCTGTGTCCAACTGTGTTCTTGATGTATTTTTGTTAGCAGCCTATTAGCTTGCTAATACATGGAAACAGGAAGCACCGTCATCAGAGATTGACTGCAGTTCTTTGCTAACTAACACAGTTACGCCACAAGTGTCTGCCCTTTTGATAACGAAGGTGAGAAACACTACTGAATGAAGAAATAACTCAAAGCAAAAATAAGGTGGATCTCGCTGCCACATCCTGACTTTTGTCAACAGGTCATCACATCTTCAATCAAGGTAAAAGTGATGTTAAATGTTAACTCATCTCTTTCGTTCCTCATTTATAGGCATTTCCACGTGTTTTCTGCATTGTAAAACTATAACATATGTGCTTCCTGTTAACAGTTTTGGCTTTCTGGAATTGGATTTACATATTCCTTACAGGAAAATTTGAGTATGTTTCAGTTAGAAGCGGACCTTCTGGAACGGATTCATGATGCTAACCAAGGTTGCACCGTATAATCACTTACTGGCTATAACCAACATGTTGCATTTTAGAAGCAACTTGCCAAACATTGCAGGCTAGGTACAGAACACGCTAACACTAGAACATCAGAACGGACTACACAGCAGAGAGACCTGTCACTGCAAGGATACTTCAACACCACATACAACACATCAACAGCCTCAAATATTGTTGCACCAGTTGGGCATTGAACTCTACAAAAGAGATGTGAGTTGGAAAAAAAATGAAGAAAAAAAAAAACAAAAACAGTTCAGATGTTTGTTTTCAACTGTGATAGTGTCAGTCTAGGCACCCCCCTGTGCTTGGGTGAGATGGTACAGCCCATGAGAAGCTGCTCAGTCACTGTTGCTAAGGCCCACCCTCTCGGATATAGGACATGGCCAACAGAACATACACAGCCTCAGTCAAATGGGGCTACGCTGCACCCACTGACTCCTCACTCAGAGTGCTCCAGTGCTGCATGAACGTGCTAGCGTGCGCTGGGGTCACAGCTATTGCGCCACGTGGGCACTAAATTGCCAATCAACTGACCGTGTTGCATGTGAGACGTTTAGATGGAGGGACATACTGTGCTGCACATACAAAAGTCATTCATTGCTGCAGCAGGAAGCTGCATGGTATTTGCATGCACTCAACATTACAACTACATCATAAACATGTCACAAATGATTTTGTAATCTTCTCTGAACAAGCCAATAAAACCATCTGTTTTGATTTCCTCATGCTCAATTCTGATGCAATGTTACTTAACCAGACCACTGTAAGGCCTGCCCGTCCACATGTATAATTCAGCAGCAACAAATTATTCAAATAGCACAAGAGGAGGTTTCCCTTTTTGAGGGGCTTTTAGCTGACAGTGAGCGCATTTTGAGAAAAATACACTTTTCTCTTAGAATTTAGCACTATATGGGTTCTTGGAGAGAGACAACAAAATGGCGACACAATCTCATGAGAGCCACAACCACTTTGGAACTTAACTGATGCCAAACTCTCTTCTACATGTCTATGGTTCCACTCCAGTCCTGTAGGTGGCAGTAATGGCAGTGCGTTGTGTGAACCTCGCTCTCTGATGGCCTAAGAGCTACGCTGGACAAAGAGTTAACGCCGCAGGGCTTTTAGCTCATTGGCTAATGCTGCTCGAAGTGTGAAGGATGGATTTGGGACACCAATGACCAGACCAGATATCTGGTTTGATAAGCGAGAGATGGGGCTTCATCGGTACCAGCCTCCTGGATGGATAAGAATCATCCATTAATTGCATGCACCGAGTATCGCAAGACTAGCAACCACTTGACAGTCCGTCTCTTAAACGACACGAGTGCCTGGGCTGCTGGCGAAACGACTGTCACGCATGCTCCGTATCTTAGCATGACTGAAGACCAAAATGGATCCAAATAGAATGAGCATCGCGCTAGCTAGTCACCTGGCGAGATTTTCAACACATCAGCAAGCCATGCGTACATTATTGCGATCTAATTGATCTTATCTATTATGTATTGAGTAAAACTATGACAGGAACAACAGTGAATTAAAAGCACGAACCACCATCCACCAGGATGAGCCTGAACTTTTTTCAGAGGTGCACCGAACAAATATGCATATTAGCACTCAATAAGGTCATTAAATCTTACCTTTACGCATTTCCACATCGTATCAGCATTTGGGAGCAAATATGAGGTAAAAGAAAAAGGGGGAAAATACAGTATAGTAGTCTATCTGTGCAGTGCGGCAGAAAGTTAATGGTGCGTTCCAGTACCGTTCATCAAAAACTTAAACATGCAAAAACGGTGGGACTGTACCTTACTTTTTAAAATAAAATAAACACCATATTTCCAAAATTGATATCCATTTACATGAAATATGATGTAGTTATTTACAAATTATTTTATTTTTGTATGACTTTTTTTTGTTTGTTTGTTTTTGTCTGTTTTTATCATTGCACCTTTAAGTTCCCCGCGGCCCGTCAGTTGGGGACCTCCGCCTTACAGCATGCTTGGGGATATGATGTGCTCTTTTAAACATTTGAAAATACTGTAAGAATGACACTTTTATATAATTTGCTTCTCTATTTTATAATGTAAGTTTCATGTCTACATTAACAATGCAACCATTGAATCGTATTGCTTGTACATTGTATCGAATCGTATCAAAACGAATCATTCTGTTTTTAAAATCTATCCTTAATCGTGTCTTAACCCGTGTATCTGGATGCGTATCGAATCGTCTACCACAAATAGATTTACATCTCTAACACCTACCATGTTGTGCCGTTTCTGAGAGTTTTAGCCTTTTTTTCGGAGGTGGAAAAAGTCGCAAATGAGACCTGTTTATGAAAATCCTTAGTCGAAGACAGCCCCACTCGCATCATTCTCAAAACTTTTAGCCGTGACTGTACAATGTTCTGACTGACGGAAGTATTCCATTTGACAAACATTAGCCGTAAACACCAACAATGAAACAAAACAACTTGCCTGAGTTTCCCTGAATGGAAATAATCAAAGACGACAGGAGAATAAACGATTGCAGTCGATATCCCTTTTCCTGGAGCTTGGTGCCAGGACTACGCACACACCGACAACAACCTTGCACGTGTAGCTGCTGCAGCGAGACACAGATGTGAGCTAAAGCCAGCACTGTAATTTGTGTAAAGACGTGGAACGGGTGTTTACGATCCATATGTTGTTTAAACATCAGGAACAATGTATAACCTTCAGGCAGGAATATTGATTTTGGTGCGTCAAAACCTGCAGCGGCCCGACGGTAGCAGGCGCATTAACACACTAACACAAGTGAAGGAATATCTCTCCAAACAGATCAATAAACAAGAGATTCTCATCCATTTAAGTTGTCAGCGAGGAATACGAGTCTCTCTTCTTGCTGCCGCTACTCATTTATTCACACATTCTTCCTGACACGTTCTCTGGCAGACTGATAATTCCACATGAATATTCATCACTTATGTAACACGGCTGGTCTCTGGTGTGTGTGCGTGTGTGTGTCCTCCATTGAACCCCAGAGAGGCGGCGGGAGGCATCGCCCGTCATGCCGCTGTCTTCAAGGGACGACATTAACGCAAGAGAGGAACGCATGAGCTTTCTTCTCTCTGGAAAGTGTTGAAAATTTAATTGGCGAGCTATTAAGAGGAATTGGGACAATGAAGACCGCCATCTATATGTTTGGTTTTCCACAACAGAGAAAGATGCCTGCAAATTAGAGGCCTGTGACTCTCATACAGGCGCATCTCTATGAATTTGAATATTTTTGAAAGCTAATTTATTTCAGTAGTTCGGTTTAAAAAGGGATTAACTCAGGAATGTATTTCTTATATTCTTAATCATTTTTATGATGATAGTTTATAGCTAATTAAAACCCCAAAGTCAGTATTCGAGATTACCGTAATTTCGGGTGTATAAGCCACTACTGTTTTCTCATGCTTTGAACCGTGCAGCTTGTACAATGCTTGCTGAAAACTACATTTACCAAGATGCTGCACCTTCGTCGAGTGCAGCTTCAGTAAGTAGTGTCATGGACAAGTGGAGTGGAAGCTATTATCACTGTCACAACGCATGTGCAGAACACGTCTACATCCGGTCGGCCTATTTTTTGTCAGTCACGTGTTGGGCAAGCCAATTTGTACTACTATGCATGTGAAATCTACTTCTGTTTTATCGTCATCTATTTTACGGCAGTTACAGAGCGTACACGTCAGGCACCAAAATTTCTACTACGCATGTGCAATATAGGTCATCCCCCCACTACCAAAAAAAGTTATTCAGATTTGAGAAATTACAACATTTTTTTTCTTATATCATATCCATGGTGCGAACGGTTCCTGGTTCCATAAATTATTATATATATAATACGTTTTTTTGCCATTGAAAAAATACAGACAAAAGCATTTGCTGGCATGATATGTTTGGATGGATGGTATTTCTCTGTTTAGAAAAAAAAAAAAGGAATCCTCTAGAGCAGGGGTCACCAACGTTGTGAGAGCTACTTTTACAAAATGAAAATGGCCAAGAGCTACTCATTTTTGTAACATTTATTTTCAGAGCTTATTTTAAACCCAAACAATGCGAATATGTTTGTTTTGCCAGAACATTAACAAAATGCTGGTGTCCACAACTCACATTTTGTATTTCACAATGCATTTCTTTCTACTGTTCTTTCATTATTAACTGAAAACCTGAATGAAAAGCAGGCTTGCGGGCACCTCATGTGGTCGTGGGGGGCTACCTGGCGGGCGGGCGGGCGGGGGCACCCCCCCCCCCCCCCCCCCCCCCCCCCCACACACACACACACACTCCTCCAATATACAGTATTCCCTCATCGCGGGGGATAGATTCGCAAAATAGTGAAATCCACGAAGGAGCCAACTTCATTTTTTTTACAAATATTATACACTCCTGATCAAAATCTTAAGACCAGTTGAAAAATTGCTAGAATTTGCATTTTGCACATTTGGATCTTAATGAGGTTTTAAGTAGAGCTACAATATGCAAAAGCAAGAAGGGGGAGTGAGACAAAAAGCACTTAGAAAAAGTAATTTATTGAAAACAACAATTAAACTGAAGTAGGCTGTTTATCAGCTGAAGAAATACCAAAAAACTCTCCAAACCAGAAGAAAAAATGTTCTCAGTAGGACTCAGTAATGAGTTGCTCCACCGTTCTTGTTAATCACTTCAAAAATTGCTTGATGCGAGTGTTTCCAGGAGGCTCGTGGGAACATTGCTCCAAGTGGTGAAGATGGCTTCACCAAGGGCATCAACTGTCTGGAACTGATGGCCATTTTTATAAACTTCCTTGGCCATCCATCCCCAAATGTTCTCCATGGGATTTAAACCAAGGGGAACATACAGGATGGTCCAAAAGAGTGATGTTATTCTCCCAGAAGAAGTCCTTGGTCAAGCGAGCATTGTGAACTGCAGCGTTGTCCTGTTGAAGAACCCAGCTGTTACCACACAGACGAGGGCCCTCAGTCATGAGGGATGCCCGCTGCAACATCTGCACGTAAACATCTGCACGTAAGCATCCGCCGTTTGACGACCCTGCACCACCTGAAGCTCCAGTGTTCCACTGAATGAAAAAGCACCCCAGATCATGATGAACCCCCCTCCACTGATCCGGGTAGAAAACATCTCAGGTGGGATCTCCTTGTCATGCCAGTAACGTTGGAAGCCATCTGGACCATCAAGGCTACATTTTCATCAGAGAATAAAACCTTTTCCCACCTTTCAATGTCCCATGTTTGATGCTCCCTGGCAAAGTCTTAACGGGCAGTTTTATGGCGTTGAAGGAGACGAGGTCTTTGAATTCCTTTTTTGTTTTTTAAACCCTTTTCCTGCAGATGCCGTCTGATGGTAATTGTGCTGCAGTCGGCACCAGTAAGGGCCTTAATGTGGGTCAAAGACCGCCCTGTGTCTTGGACAGCCAATCGGATGCTCCGGCTCAGCGCAGGTGTGATTTTTTTTTGGGTCTACCACTTGACTTTTTTGTTCTATAATGGTCAGGATCTTTAAAAAAAATGTAGAATAGAATGTAGACTGTCTTACTGCTCCCAACCTCAGCAGCAATGGCACGCTGCGAGAGGCCTTGCTTACGCAGCTCGACAATCCGACCACGTTCAAAAAGAGAAAGCTTCTTAGCTTTAGCCATCAGGAGGGCATGACAGTGTGAATGCCTGATAGAAAATGAACATTTTGAGCAGATTTTGGCTTTTATAGCCTGTGGTCTTAAACTTTTGATCAAGTGATAAAGAATCTATTTCAGTTTTGGGTTTTTTTTTGTTTAAATTACAAGTTCCAAATGTTATTTGTCTCACTCCCCCTTCTTGCTTTTGCGTATTGTAGCTCTACTTAAAACCTCCTTAAGATCCAAATGTGCAAAATGCAAATTCTAGCAATTTTTCAACTGGTCTTAAGATTTTGATCAGGAGTAAACACTGTATATGTTTTAAGTCTGTAAAACCCCTCACCATACATATTAGACACTTCTCTCTGACAGGCAATAACATTTTCTCACATTTCTCTCTTGTTTAAACACTCTCAGAAAAGTTCAAACCTCTCGTTTGAATTTTAATGGTCAACCTTAATGATCAACACAAGAAATTATTACGTCACTCATTCATATTTCACTCCTGCGAGCGTGCCTTTTCGTCCTGGCGCCGTTCCACTGTACTGTAGCATTTTTCTATCCTTGTTAAAACAGCTACCAGTGACACAGGAGACATTGCAAGGCACGAAGGAGATTGATTGGCTGTAGAAAACTGTCAATCAGGACACAGAAAACAGTGGGCGGTGCAGACAGACGAGAGGGGAGAGACATTCAACTTCCCACAAAGCAATTCTTCTTAAAAACGTTCATATGCTGTAATAATTTTTTTTAAATAAAAAAAAAAAACACTAAAAATATCTGCGAAACAGCAAATCCGCGAAGAGTGAACCACAATAGAGCAAGGGAACATTTTATTACATATATGAAGTATGGTTATTGACCATTTATGTTATAAATTTAAAAAATAATAACTACCACAGCATGTGACATCACAGAAGCGCTGTCGTAAAAAATTGCGAAAGGAGGAAGTGACGTAGGTCTCACAGAGCCGATCTCGTTTCCGGTGCGGATTGCGTAATGACAATCACCTTTTCAAGTCTGTCGTGATGATCTCTTATCTTATCGTCTCTGATCGTTTATTCACTAACCCAAAAAGCAAACACTCTATGCTGGTAAAAATACCTGTAGATGGTAAAAAACAGAATTCTAAAAAATTGAAACAGATTTTGGGAAAAAAATAAAATGAATTTTCATAGGGCCCTAAGACTGGCGATCAGTCAACAAATTGTAATCGGTAAGACCCCCGGTTTTCGTTCATTCTGGTTTCCGTCTGATGTTTTGGAACGAATTGTTACAAAAACTGAAGTTTGACTGTCTTGTAAATGTGTTCAAAAATACATGTTGATAACGTTTTTTTTCCGAATAATCTTTTATCTGTGTTTTATTCTGATTACGACCATGATTATAAAATTACAGGCAAAAAAAATTTTTATCGGTTAATTATTATATATTATCAGTGAAACATATTGGTACCAGTATCAGCAACACAGCTCTGTATTTATTTGGTATCTGACTGATAGCAAGATTTGCATTATCGGCCCGCTCTACTCCTTAGCTAGTATGGCTGATGGTTTGAATTTCATTGGCTCCGCACAATACCACGTGCCAGGCCGTCAGGTACCTATGTGGTCTAGGTCTCCAGGGGATGAGTCATGTGGCGGCCGGCCGCGTCCAGGGCACACAGCTGCGACAAAGCAAGAAGGCGAGACTGGGAGAGCTTCTCGTAGATGGAGTGGAGTGGCGGAGGCAGGCTTACGGCTCCACAGTCGCTCCGTCACATGGCATTATCACAGGCACAGCAGGGAAGCCTGCACCTGCAGGAAAGCCAACGGTGTTATCAAACGCACATGATTCTGTGTGACAAAAGAGGAAAAAATACACACTTTCTACAAAAATAAACAGACATTTTCGTAAGACATTGCAAATGACCTTGCTTTCTTTGCTAGTTCATGCCGTGTTTTCTCGTACGTTGTTGAAATGCATTTCCTCAACACACTGGCACCGGAATCAATGCTTCCGCGGTTCTTTATTAAGCTAATTACAGCAGACGAGGCCTGTAATTACTGTTGTATGCGGCCCATAATGATGGCGCTTTCCATCAAACTGAACTTAATGGAATCTTTCTGAGCTATTGTTTGTGTACGCATGGAACTTAGTCGTGGATATATTCAGTACAACAACCTGGCTGACTTAAAGGCGACTACACTGTTGTGCTTTTGTTTAAACAAGGCAGTTAATAGTTCATTACAATCAAATTATTTCATTGTTTCAGTGATTTCATTAACTACAACAACTGCAATTAAGATAAAGAAGAGCAACAGGTTTGTAGCTTGTAGGCTCAGCCATGTTGGACCACAGTGGGCTGTCGCCCCGTGTTGCCTGGAATACAATTACATTAATAAAAATGGCTTCCATGCACTCTATTAAACCAATCTAGTGCGGTTAATACAAAAGCGAGGCTTTTGTCGGTGACGTCAGGATGCCATCATAACCATTGCATAATGCTACTAGTCAAGCAGACATGCTCGCATCAGTAATGGGAGGTGGAATAGCCTTCCTGTAAAGCGACCGTACAATTTATTGAGTTTCTGGCATCTTCAGAGAATTTCGGGGTCAGCGAGGGTCGACAATTATAATGATGCCTCCCACCCCACCGCAACATACGCTACACACGCAGTGTACTGATCCATGACACATCAATCTGCATCGACGACAAGGTCGATATCGACAACATGGTCAATAATTATGTACTTAACATTTATTGATACTGTCAAGCAAGCACCACCAACAGGGACACACACACACACACCAATTCAGAACTTTACCGTCTACTGCTACTTTTAATGTTCCCCCCGTTACTAAGAAAAATGCAGAAACGAAGCTTATTTTGTGTAATGACTTGCACATGTTATTTTGAACACACGCTTTTGTCATATCTGCAACAGCAGGGGGAGAAAATGTTCAGAAAATTGCACAAATATAGCAACAATCTGGTTTTGTGAATGACCATTACTACTTTTTATTTGCAAATAAGTCAACATCCATTAATGCTGAACACGAAACACCTTAGGAGTGTAACAAAATATCAAAATGGTAAGCTCGGGGTTTTTTTTTTATTATTATTTACTGTAAATTCTAGTGTATCAGCCACATTTTTCTTTTTCTTTTTCTTCAACTTTGAACCGCGTGGCTTATACAGCAGTGCGTCTAATTTATTTATCAATATTGCAATTAAAAAAAAGGTTCCCTCAGTGCTATTAAAGTGTTAATGATTGTTGCGGGATACACAGTAAGTTACTATGTATATTTCAAGAGATAGTGGTACAATGATATATCTATATTTTCCACCGCCTAGCATTCTGATCGAGCCCATTCAACGCCTTCCATGCACACGTTCAAGTAAAAAGTGACTCATTTTAGGGTATTGCTGCCTTGGAGGCAACAATGTCTTGCTGCTATTCTGTCATCTCACTCGGCCGATTCATTTCTTGTCGTCGTTCCTTCTCCTTTCTCCGAGTGCAACACACTTGCGCTGAGAATGTCGGCCACTCTTGACAGAGGGAAAGAAAGTCACAAAGCTGAGGTGCTCCATTCTTGTTCTTAGCCCGCTGTGAGGATGTGTGTGTGTGTGTGTGTGTGTGTGTGTGTGCAATGACAGGAGTGTCACTGCCTCATACCAAACTTTGCAAGCCTCAATATATCGATATATGCATGTGTGTTTGCTTTCCTCCTCTCTCTGTCTACCAAACAGGTTGGATGACAAAAAGCTTCACTCCATGCATCTGTCTCAACACAACAACAAATGCAATTTTCTTTACAGAGACTTGATACTCCATTTTATTTATTGTTTTTAATTGTTGTGTGTGTGATTTTTATTGGAGTGCTTTTTTGTCTTAACAGAGACAGGGTCTATTTGTTATTGTTTTGGTTATGATTTTTATTTAAGTGCAATTTTTGCCAAAAAGAGAGCGTCCATTTTATTTTCATTGTTTTTTTTTTTTTATGTATTATGTTATTTAAAAGCTCTTGACATTCCAATTGCAATGTTAAATACTCTTGAGAAATTAAAGTTTATCGCTTTTGATACAGTGTACTCGCATTATTATGCCATATAATATCATTACATGAATGAAAAAATTGTCTCACAATAACGTTCACAATAATATCGTTTATGTGCAATAATTTGTAGGACAATTATTGTCCAGCAAAATTTGTTACCATGACAGGCCTAGCTGTGAAGACAGCAAGTTGTCACACTGACACTAAAGCACAAAGAAAGGCAGCAATTCATTGAAAGATAGGGTGTCACGAGACACTCGCTTCACGAGACAAGACCATACAAAAGACTGCGTCTACAGGAACGAAACGAGACAAGATTTTAGCTATACTTTTAAGAAAAGTACAGTAAAAAAGACAACATATTGCAATCTACTAAGATCATTTCTACTACTTTACACTCTTTTGTACTCTGTGTGTATGTTCATGGGGCTGCCTCAACCCACCGAGATTAAGACTATATGACGAAAGGGCTCACTCTGTTCATACCATTGTTCTATGGAACAAATGTGTCAAGGTACTGAAACCAATGCACAGAGTGAACCCTTTTCCTTCCTGTTTGGAAGTGAGAGACGAGGAAAACAAACACGCATGCACATGGCAATATACTGAGGCCGCCAAAATTATCAAGTTAATTTTCATGTATTGAGTGATTACTTAATCAATTAATTTATTTAATTATTTAGAATTGTCCCAGACCTAGTGCCCACGTTTATTTGTTCTGAATGAGAAATCTTGTCACATTTTAATCTTGTGAGATCTTGTGACACCCCTATTGAAAGATGCAAAACCACGTTTTAAAACAACACAAACCTGGGATGACATTTAAAGACAAAAGGACCTTTTCGGGGATTCACACATCAGCGGAACCCAGCGCAGGCATGGAAAGGCACACATGTTTCTGCAACGTATAAATAATACAGAGTGAGAGAATCTATGGCGGGTTCATACGAGGCCTCTGTAGCCTCCAGTTACGTCATCTCAACTGATGCCATTTTAAACGCAGATCATTCAAATATTACAATAATCCTAATGGAAAAACACTTTAGTCAAATCAGGACCCGCCCACGTACAGTATATCAATGACTGCCTGAGTATACAACTATTAACTCTTTTGGGGGTTTTCCTGCAGAAACTTCATCACTCTCTCACACTGAAATCAAGCATCACAACATTTTCCTATGCTGGCTGCAGGCATGTCACCATAATCAATACATCGACTAACTGCACAATAAATAAAAACAAACTCCGTAATTTTGCCGGCCTGGATATATTGACATGTGCATGGGTGTTTGTTTTCCTCCTCTCTCTCGACCAAACAGACGGATGACAAGAGAGTTCACTCTGTCCATCTGTCTCAACACCAGAGCGTGTTGGTTCTCTAGCAGAATGAACAGAGTGAGTGAACCCTCCTGTCAGTCACTCAGTCTCTTTGTCCCAGGGGAGTGGGAGGCAGGGCGTTAGCGAGTGGAAGTGAGGAGTAACAAGCATGCAAACGCAAATGGGTGATTCTTCTGAAAGGGGTACCAGCGACAGTGCAGTTACTTGGAGGGTCATGACACACAGACTACAGTGAAGGGAAATCGTGTAGAATACTTTATTCATGCGTGTTGAGACAATGAAATAAATAATACAAAACGATGGAACCTAGGTTTCAGCTGCCGTGATTCCCAAAGTATAACACCTCATTGTGCACCAAATGCATTTTGCTGCATCCAAAACATGTACTTTAACCAAACGCCCACAAATTGTTACACCTCATTAAATGTAAACAGTGTATTCCAGTGTATATGCAAATGAGCCCATGTCTGCATTGACACAATGTGAACTTCAAAGTATTTCTACTTCTTCATGTTTTTTGTGGCTATTCAGACAACCAAAATCAGAAATATTGTGATTGCGATTCTATTGTTTTTTTTTCTGTTTAATTTATTATGTTGTGTGTTTACTTTATTTGACATTTCAATTATAATGTCAAACACTCTTGACAAATTAAAGTTTAAACTTCTTCTCCTTCATACTGTATGTAAACTTATTTACTATTGTTGTACTTTAAACAGAGAGTGACCAGAATTAAATTCATAGTGTGGTAACACACAGTGAATAAAGCTGATTCTGATTAATTTATTTTGATACAGTATACTGGCCTTATTTATGCCACATATTATCATTACATTCATGAAAACAATGGTCTCAAAATATTGTTGACAATAATGTCGTTTTTTGCCAATAATTTGTAGGACAATTATCGTCCAGCAATTTTTTTATTGTGGCAGGCCTAGGTGCAGGTGTCCGTGAGGTCCCACACCTAACCACATGGACCCCTCCCCCTCAACCCTTGTGAGTGCGCATTGACACAGAAAGTGAAAATTAAAAAAAAAAAAAACATCACAGCGTCGACTAGCTACATTCCAGGAGGGCGATAGTCAATCTCAAAAGGATCGAAATCACGACTGGTGAGCAGGATTGCGTGGACCCAGAGGGGGGATCGACTTTAAAACAAATCTCACATGCCGCCTGCCCCCTCCCTGTTTGCAGAGATTAGCGGAGAGGAATTCCACAGCAGATATCGTTTACCCACTCAAGTTCCTTCAGTACGGCATTTTGGTCCAAGCAGATAAAGCGTAGCCTCGAGTGCGAAGAGCCTTGCAAACTTTTTGGCTCAAATCCCTGAACCCCGCATTGCTTATCTGACTACATCTTAACCTCCAGAGGCCCTTGCTGTCACACACGATCAATCAGCATGGAGCAAACCAAACAAGTCAGCTGCAACATGCATACACAATTTATTGGATGCACGGGCTGTATCTATGATTTGTGTAATTACTTGGTCATATTGTAGGAGCGACTGTTCCTCTGACAAATGCAACTTTTTAGAGAAAAACAGTGAGTGCAACATCCAACCAGTCGTACAAGCATGTCACTAATTTGTTTAGCTGAAGTCGAAGTGCAGAAGGAAGTCTGTTTGTCCGCAAAATAACTTTGCTTTAGATCGCAAAACTAGTTGATGCAGAATCGAGAGTGCCTCTGCTGGTTGCAGCCAAGTAGTGCACTCCACCTTGCCGTGCAACAAAATCATCATCCTCATCATCATCCAATGACATCCTGTACGGCATAACAATGCGACTATACCACATCAGAAAAAATAAACTTATTTAACATTGCAATTGGAATGTCAAGAGCTTTTAAATAAAATAAATGAAACAAACAACATAATACATTAAAAAAACAAAAAGACAAAAAAACAGTGAAGCAAAATGGATTTTTAGCAAAAATTGCACTTAAATAAAAATAATAACCAAAAACATAAAAAAATAGAACCCGAGTATCAATGCGAGAGAGACCCTAAGACGTTGTAAAGCAAATTGCACTTGAATAAATAAATAAATAATGAACACTGGGTATTATTCCTTAACAGGAAGGCTTAGGTGGAGGAGTTCAAATGTCTCAGGGTCTTGTTCACGAATGCGGGAGGGTTGGAGGGTGAGGTTGACAGGCGGATCGGCGCAGTGTCTGCAGTAATGCGGTCGCTGTACCAGACCGTCATGTTGAAGAGAGCTTGAGCCGAAAGGCAAAGCTGTCAATTTCCCGGTCAATCTGTGTTCCCACCCTCACCTATGGTCATGAGCTTTGGGTCGTGACCGAAAGCGAGATTGTAGATACATGCGGCTGAAATTAGTTTCCTCCGCACGGTGGCTGGACTCACCCTAAGAGATAGGGTGAGGAGCTCAGTCATCCGGGAGGGGCTCAGAGTAGAGCCGCTGCTCCTTCACATCGAAAGGAGCCAGTTGAGGTGCCCAGCCGGGAGAAGGCCCCGGGGAAGACCTAGCACCCGCTGGCCTGGGAACGCCTTGGTGTCCTCCCAGTGGAACAAGAAGCGGTGGCCAGGGACTGAGAAGTCTGTACTTCCCTACAGAGACGGATGCCCCCGCGACCCAGACCCAGATACGTGGAAGAAAATGGAATGGGAAACAACTTTGCTCAAATACTTGGTTCTGACTTTGTCTAAACTCACTTTGTGGAAAATATATCGGGATATATATCATATATAGATTTTCAACCTAAGTATATTGGAATATGAGTTTTGGTCTATATCGACCTGCCCTCGTGGCCGGTGTGTCAATGTTGTGCCTTTAAAGTCTTTATTTTACAAACAATCAGGACAAAACGGTCTTGAAAAACAAGATAAAATTGTCATGAAGCCATGGAACTTTATTTGCAGTTAGTGAAGACTTGGGCCAAGTGTGACCAAGGGTCTCCAACACCTTTGGAACACCTGATGCTAACTTTAGAAAAACCCACGTAAAATACTCACTTTTTGTAGCATCATTGCCAAATTTGAAATGAGATTAGGTAAGAACTCAAGCTATGACCACATTGTGTTTTCCGGTCCACACCACCAAACTAATTATTTTGAAGTTACATTCCATTAAGACACATTCTGAGCATTGGGGATTAAATTCAGCTTTCAAAAAAGCCTAAAACTATGGCTCCACTCCAAATGTTTCAATGGCAGCTTTAAATTTACTTTGAGTATGACTTTTGTAGGCGTTTCCCGGAATGCTATAAGGCCTAGGTTCCCAAAGTGGAGGACACGTACTCTCAGGTACACCATATGGGGTACGTGAATAAAAATGAAAAACAATTATCGCCTAACACTCACAATTATGAGTACGCCTGAACGCCTCACGGCGCAAGGACAAGGGAACAGAAAGGAGACATAAGTAAGTTTGATGATTGTGCATTAAGAGTGTTTCATTTTGAACATCTCATTTATATTGATGTTCTAAACCCCGGCATGGCACAGCGGTGAAAATCTGTCACTGTAAGTGGACATTCCCCCTAAAAGTAGGCTTTATCACTGGTCGTATGTTTATTTGTTTTTTTTTACTTCGGTTACTGCTTTATCGTGATTGTTAAATATTCCCCTTCAATTTGGTATTAAAAAGATAGTTCGGATTTTTTTTCATGAACTATGACAGTGTATGGCAGTGTAGTGCATGAACAGTGACTTATCCTCCACTTGGTCCTGTGAGCCCAGTTCTGGATGGATTTCGTTGATGAGGAAGACAGTTCCAGTTAGTTGCTGGAGCCATTTAAGTAAAGACTTTGGCTTCTCAAAACAATATATTTGCATCACAAAAATGTGTCCTTGAAAAAAAAAAAAAAATCAGACCTCACAAATCGCTCTGCATTACTTTCTCTCTGTTCGTATCAATGCGCGCCATCACCTGTACATCACTCGTTGTAAAGGGTTCAAGGTTCAAAAGGAACCTGGAAGCTGTTTTCATGTTAGCATTGCTGTTAGCATTTGTCCTTGACCACTCTTACATTTGTCGATAAATGTTAAAGGAAAAGTGCAATTTTTTTATAGTTTTGCCCATCATCCGCAATCATGTCAAACATGACTACACATCTTTCCCTTTTTTGTGCATTCTAAAGAGAGAAAAACAGTTTGCAGGTGGGAGCTAACAATGCACTTAACGGGACCTAAAGCGCTTTTAAAAAAAACTTTAAAAAAACAATTATTATTGTAGCAGCTAAACGAACAACTATTTTTCTGACGTAGTGACGCACGCAGTAACATGCCCACTCCAGAACAATGCAATAGAATGCCAATTTAGTACAAATTGGTGTCCTGTCCGGGAAACAAGAACAAGCATATGAACAACTACCAATAGACAACCAAATGGTGTGAAAAGTATCAGCCTACATTCCATGTTTTGTTTGTACACAGCTAGATGGACTGTGTTGTGATATCATGTGCTATGTGCTCCATGTATCACAATCAATATCATGGTGACAGACTGGATGTACAGCTGTCCATCTGGTCCAGTTGGCCCAGGGAGCCATTTCCAGTTGATTTTGAGTAGGTGGGGAAAAAAAGTTTCTACCACTGCAGGGTTTGTTAGCACTAACCATTCTTTTTTCGTTGTGATGCAATCTCTTGGAGCAATGTCCTCCTCGCCATCGATGGTAACACTGTATGCCACTCAGTGCAGCATAAACACTCCATTTCTGTCGGCATGGCTTGACAAGCTCCCCATCTACACCACCGAGTCATGCCGGTCTTGAGTCGCCCCCGTCTGCTTCGAAGTTTCACTCTCTCTTCTTGCCCGCTCAGCTTCTGAAACCTGTAGCTCATTCTCCGTATACTCAGGCTCAAAAAGATAAGGTTCTGGATCCTAATCTGTCCAAAAGTAGTCGTCGGTGGCGGCTCTCAAGAAGTCTGCCATGATTAGTAGTTACAAACAGACACGTGCGCTTTCTGTGCTGCTGTTGTTGACGGAGGAAGCATTAGTTCCTATCTATGCACTCAGTGCGCCCAGGAAAAAAAGGTAGGGGTTTAAAATGATCAAAATATGACAAAATACTGTAAGTATTACATGTTATCATGAATGTACCTGTTACTGCATGGTCACAGCATTTACTGTATATAGAACCATAAAACCTTGTTGGTTTTTAAGAGGGTTTTATAGTAAAAATAGGTGTGTCCCATGACGTGCATTGTTAGCTCCCTCACACTAACTGGTTTTCTCTCTTTAGAATGCACAGACAAGAAAAAGACATGTGTTCACATTTCACATAAGGGCAAAATTCCAACAGAAGTGTACTTTTCTTTTGAGTTTTAACTCGTCCATCGCCAGTGACTTGCTTATGTCGTATGCCATGTGATTTAAAACCAACTTTGAACGTCATACATTGTAATACCAACTTCAGACACAAAATCACAAAGAAAACATAACTCAAATGAACAATGAAGACCAGGCAAGACGTGAATAGTCAAGTTCCTCTTGTTGTGTCAGGAGTGAAGACTCTACCTCCACAAATGATGATACTGCTGCTGATAATACACTCATCAAAAGTCAAGCATAATGCTGCTGCGGGTCATTATTCCTCTGCTTGTTGAAACAATCCCGCTCACATCGCCATCTTTCTCCTCTTTGTGCTTCCTTTGAAAGGATAAAATGGCCTTTGTCAAATATTAGGACTTAATAAGAAGAAAGTTGTGATGATGGAGGGAAAGGGACTGCGGCATTGCTGGCAGATCGTAACACTTAGTATGCGCCCAAACACACTGGCTGTGATATGAAAGGAACGCGGCTGCTATGATATAATAGGAAGACAAAGCTATTGTGTCCCCCAAAGCATCTGGGTCAAGTTAACATGTTCATACGTAGTGACAACTCTTTGCAATGCCACGCAGCCATCTAAAGTTAGAATCCAGATACATTTACAATGTTTTCTGCCACTTTTAGAGGTGTCAAATTATGAATGGTACCATCTCAAGCATTTGAAGGTCCCAATACATTACAGTGCATGACATTTCATACTGAGTTAATACAAATGTGCTATACAATACACAAACAAACAACAATTTGCAGCACCGTTGCTATTTGACACTCCTCCTTTTCAACACGACTGCAAATAGTAATATCACAACCTATGTAGACCTACAACGCATGGGTAAGCGTCACACACAGCCCCTCTGGTGGTCCGAAAAAGACAGACATGCTGCTCATCAGGGTTTCCGTGACATGCAATTGATTGTGGCATTACAAAATTAAGCTGCTACACCTTATAAATTATGTTGTTTTTTTTTAACTTGAATACAATTTAAAGTAATATATTGTATGAATGCATATATATATACTGTATATATATATACAGTATATATATATGTATGTTATATAGATACATATATAGCTTATGATTTATGTCCATATTGACCACAGTTAGTTTGAAAACATTTTTAAAGATAAAAATGTTTCACTGCGCTTTATTTTGATAAGCATGCACCGGAATCACCTGTCTGCCTTGCTGGCATTTGTGCATGTGTGACGATACGCAACTCGTCTTGTGTTGACTTTCACTTTGTTTCTTATTATCGGGAGAATGAACAATAGCCTGTATAATGTGTAGTCAATTGACGACAGCTTGTCACATGCTAAGCCTATCTATGCCAGCGTGGGTGATCGCTCACGTTTCAATCTCATTCCACTTTCTGGCATTTTTGTTTACATGCCTGGCTGGCGGCATCTAGCTAGCTCGTTTTTGTCCCACGGGCGAGCTACGATCATCATCACAACTTACTTTTTTAAAGTGTCACTTGACAATCTTGCTCTCGTTATCATTATAATACTTATGGCTTGTCTTCAAAACACTGGTTGTGTGTCGAAGCTGTGCAACAGAAACACATAGTGTGCACAGCTTTAGACAGTGATGCTATCACAGTGGTCTCCAAAAGGTATCTCACCAGCTGATGTTGAGTAGTTCACCAAAGAATATTTGCTTCACCTCTTAGTATTTTTATAAGTGTTCCTTTCAAACATGACACCACCTGTATTTAATGGCAAATGAGCACACTGAGTGGGGATGTGCTTTGTAAATGAAGTGCAATTTAAATTGTGGCACTGCTCTCTTTGCCATTAAATTAAGTTTTGCAATGTTCTCGCTTCATGTTCTGCTAGTTGTTGAAAAAGGTTAAATAAACAAGTTAATCAATAAACAAGTCATAAAAAAATTGCTTTTTGTCATTGAAAAAAAATGGGAGACGCAGCAGGGGCAAGACACAAGAGCGGCAGACCAGTCTCCCATGCAGCCCACCACCACAGTTTCAAAACATCCTAGGTGAAATACTGCACATTCAAACCTGACAGCTTTCTAACGCATGTAAATAACCCTCACTGCTCCGACGGCGCCTCCAGCAGCACTCCCAAAAAGGTCAAATTTCAGTATAACCCTGGTCTTTACTGCAAAAACCACCGCTATTATCTAACAGCTGCAGCTTGCATAACCATCATAATAATGCTTTGTAATTCTTAATCATGTTCAGTAGGCCATAAGTTTCACTCAAGGCAGACATTGACATATTTGGGCATCAATGCTCGTGAGCAAGGTCACTTAGACAACGGTTTGAGTTTTTGTCTCTTTAGCACTTTGTCTTTAAAAGACGCAATTTACGTCAGTTCAACGAAGAGCAGCAGGCAGGTGTGTGCTCCTACATCACGAGTGTCCAAACTTTTTCCACCAGCGGCCACATACTGACAAAACAAAGGATGACAGGGTCACTTTTACATTTTTTAACTAATTCACGCAGATATGCTGAGATGCTTTTTATAGTTAAGGAAAAAAGTCTGCACCTTAGTTTTGTGTCAGCAATAACAAGCATATTATTAGTAGGAATTATTTTTTTCTCCTTCCATTAGTAGGGCTCCAGACTGCAACTAAATGGTCGCATTTTGCAACATTTTGCAACTACAATGTGCACATTGCGAGTAAATTCTTCATCTACTCGCATGCGAAACCAGATAAAAAGGTACACATCCAATTGACAAGAGATGCATTTTGTCCCGTATTAGCATGAGAAAGAAAAATAATGTGTCATATGTGGAGTCAATTGACGACACCTTGTCACGGTCTTAGCCTATTGATGCCAGGTGCAAACAAGGTGTCCCTTATTTCATTTTGCAGAAGTTGGCAACCCTACCAGTTAATTTCCATCCATCCATTTTCTATGCCAATTGTCCTCATTAGGGCTGCAGGTATGCTGGAGTCTATCCCAGCTGACTTTGGGCGAGAGGCAGGGAACACCCTGGATTGGTTTGCCAGCCAATTGCAGGGCACACAGAGACAAGCAACTACTAGTTAAATGCAAATTTTATTTCATTATTATTGAATATGTTTTTGTTGCTGACAAACACGTACTCCACACTTCAGTACAGTAGTTGACAGTAACACGCAAATGAGCTAGTACGCCAACCCACATTAACTCCCAAAGAAGAAGAAAGGAAACCAAACACCAAAGAAGAAGAAGGCAGGCTGAATGTGTGAAAAGAGGGCGGAGCTAATAGTCTTCATCAGTAATATGGTGAAAATGAGAGGAAATGTTTATTTTCCATCCATCCATCCATTTTCTATACCGCTTCTTCCTCATTAGGGTCGCGGGGGCATGCTGGAGCCTATCCCAGCTGACTTCGGGCGACAGGCGGGGTACACCCTGGACTGGTCGCCAGCCAATCGCAGGGCACATATAGACAAACAACCATTCACACTCACATTCATACCTATGGGCAATTTAGAGTCGCCAATTAACCTCACCTGCATGTTTTTGGGAATGTGGGAGGAAGCCGGAGTGCCTGGAGAAAACCCACGCACACACGGGGAGAACATGCAAACTCCACACAGAAATGCCCAGGGGAGAATCGAACCCAGGTCTTCCCGATCTCCAGGCTGTTCCTGTATTGGCCAACGTGCTAACCACTAGACCACCGTGCGGCCAAAATGTTTATTTTAATATATATTAAAAATATATATATTTTAATATATATTTATTTTAAATATTTACTTTACAAGTTGATTTTGATGTGTTCCCCTATATTTTCCACTTGCGCTCCTAAAATTTTAAGTTGGGGTAACTGTGTTCCTAGTAAAAAAAAAAAAGAAAAAGTCTGGAGCCCTGGTTACACTTTTTTGCCTGTTTTTCTATTTTTGCTGTATTTATTCCACCTTTCCAAACATTTCACCTTTCTCTCGTACCATTATGTCTTTAATGTAATAATATTTTGACTAACTTTTACTCAACCTAATTTTCCTAAAACTGCACCTTTATTGTTCGTTTTTCATAAGACAGTATTACGACTTTTTTTTTTATTACATACTTTTAGTCTTTAACATTTCAACTTGATGCTATTTTTTCTCTTAATATTATGACTTTACCCTCTTAATATTTCATCTTTATTCCTGCAAAATTATTGCTCTTTTTTTCCCTTTTTTTGGTTTTCTTGGTTAATAGTATTTCTAGAATGTGCCAAGGGCCAATACAAAAACAGCCCCGGGCCGCACTTTGGACCCCCCTGTCCTACATCAAACTATAATGAGTCTACTTATAGATTTTAAATCAAAGTGGATCCCTGCACATTCACCATAGGCCAACAAATTCAGGAATTTAAAGTCAAAAACAATTTTTTTAGCTAATTTAATAATTGCCAGTCACCTTTATTGCAAAGCTGATCCAAAATCGGAGGAGAACGTCAACGTCAAGCTAGGAGAAGGTCTGGGGGGAGAGGAGCGAGCGAGCTGTGTGTCAACAATAGACATTGGTGTATTGTGTTTTTTCGCCATTCGTGGGTGGCCTCCGAACGTAACCCCCACGAATCGCGTGGATCGACTGCAACCTCATGCATTGTTTGGATGACACTTCTTACAGTCGACACAAAGCATGGAAACGAGGGTCGTGTTCTCCTTTGTGTTCTGTTGCATTGAAGACGCTGTTGCCATTCCCATCCAATTACTTGCAGACGGGACGGGACCCTAGACGATCAAGTTAATTGCATTTTTTGATATAGCAGCAGAGCACCGCAAAGTCATGTAAGGACACATTTCTTCCACAACAGCTCTGTACCTTCATTCCGTGTTATTATTTTCCAAATACAGTTTTTCGGTTTTAATCGTTTAGAATTCCATTTTTTTTTACCTCTCCTGAGAGGGAAAGTTCGCGCTGAGCATGCTAGTGCAGCTGTGTGGGTGCGACTCGGGCCGGATATTTCCACCCTGTTGTGTTTCACCGCTTTAAGGTAAGAATCATTTTACCATGACTGCTGACGTCGTACAGGTTCTGAGTGAAAAAAAGATGAGAGGCACGTCTTAACCGTCAACGCACAATCTCAACACACACACGACACACTTCCGGCGTTCAAAATAAGAGCGCTGGTTTCCACATGTTGTCTAACTGTGTAAACAAAATAAGGGTGTCATAAAAATATCTTACATTAATAACGCAGTTGGAATTACATCTGTGGCTGCATCTTCCTTCATCACAAGTATGGGCATTTGTTGAGGATATAGTAAAAATGTGTACAGAGGCTGACATCCCATTAGAAAAGCTAGCCAGATTACATCCATTTCTCTATTACTGGGCAAAATTGGCCAATGATGTATTCCATCAATAAATGGAAGGATTTTTGCATTTCATTAATGGACACTGTATTCACTAACTCAAATAGCACACACTATACGCTGGTAAAATTATGTGGAAAAGTTAAACAAATGTCATTCAAAAAAATTTAAACGGAAAAAAACGGAATTTGGGAAAAAAATAACATGGATTTCATAGGGCCCCATACATCATTAGATAATTTAACCAGTAACTGAGGAATGAATGTAACTTGGCTAACTTTTCCAATGGGATGTCAGCCTCAGCGCAAATCCTCAACAAACTGTAATGCCTGTGCTTGTGATTAAGGAAGACGTAGTCACGATGCAATTCCAATTGCGTTATTAATATGATATTTTTTTGCGACACCCTTATATTTACACAATTAGACAGGATGTGGTGAATAGCGCTCTTATTTTGAAGGACAGAAGTGTGTCGTGTGTGTTGAGGATGTCTTTTGAGGGTTAAGACGAGCTGGGTGCAAGAATAAACATGCCTCTCATTAAACGTGTTCTTTCATTAAACAACCTAAATAGCCTTACCTTATTTACACAACAGCATGTCATTTCTGTCTCTAATACACAGTCACATATTTCCAATTGTCCTCTACTCTAAATATCACACACGACAGGAAGCGCGATCACATTAACTATAGTGCACGTCTTTGTGTGAGCGTGCCGCAGCTTTTGACTTTCTATATTGTCTTTCGATTGATTTGTTTTACAAAATGTGATGGTTAGGGTTGTCACGAGACGTGACGAGATTTCCCGTTCAGAAAAAAACTGCCTTGCGATAATAAGTAAATGAATCACACAATAAATGAAAATGAGCTGGATAATTGTGCTGGCCCGCATACATTGCCATGTGCATGTGTGTCTGTTTAGCTCGTCTCTTGCCTCCAAACAGGCTCTCTGTGCATTGGTTCAGCACCTAAACCAGGGGTAGGGAACCCCTGGCCCAGGTCATCTTTTGATGACTGCATCTGGCTCTCAGACATTTCTTAACACGATAGAACATTTCTGATTTGTTTTTCGCTGACATTTCAAAGTAAAACATGACAGAAATCACAGTGTTAAAAATCATAAACATTATAATGCATTTTAATCCATCCATCCATTTTATACCACAACGTGGGTGGCCAGAGCCAATGCCAGCTGTCCTGACAATGTTTTCCGGGTCAGACACCAAAACCAAAACCCGGGTCATTGAGAGGGCAAGAAGGAAACTTCCCTCCTTAAATCAAATAGTCAGGCTAGCTAATTCTGCAGAGTCAACCCTTTTGAAGAAAGACATTGCGAAAAGAAAAAAGGATACGGAGTGCGGTGCACAACCAAGCCCCACCAGAAGTCGCATTAATGGTAAGAAGTGTTTTATTTATGATTGGCTAGTGTCAGTAAAACAACATTATTAGGAAGGGTACATTCAGAGACGTATTATATTCTAAAATTGTTTATCTTGCTTAAAAAGGCACGCATTTAGTTGTATTCAATGTTAAAAAATATGACATGGCTCTCACAGAATTACATTGCGAAATATGTGGCTTTCATGGCTCTCTTGGCCAAAAAGGTTCCTGACCCCTGACCTAGACGCTTCATAGAACAACGGCGAACAGAGTGAGACCTCTTGTCCGTCATATAGTTGCTTTGTCTCTGTGGAGGGAGGCGGGGCCCCATGAGATGGAGCCTAGCGAGGAATAATGCAAGGTAACGTTGTTGACATTACTAGGGAAAATGACGCTCGCAATGCCCAAGGTCACTGCGTACAAGGCAACAAAAACAACTTGCCCGGTTTTCCCATCGGAAAATTTAGTACAAACGGAACAGCGGAAAATCGTGTGCATTCACAGAAAGTCATTGCGGAAGAAATGCTGCTCTTTAATACAGTTGAAAAGTCAGGATTTCTGGAAATGCTGCAAACGTTTGACAGGCCGCAAGGACTGCCTGTGAGAAAATACATGTCACAAATGGCAATTCCACAACTTTACGGAGTAAAAGATGACATATTCAAGGAAATATTGCATTATTATTGTTTTTTTATTACTGGGCTGTCGCGAGACAATACACAATTTTAACATTACTTTTAAGAAAAGTACAATTAAAACTTTTTTTTTAAAATACATAACAATATATTGCTATCTATTCATTTAATTTCCACTACATTAGATTGCATTGCTCCTCACAAGGCTACACTCTTCTGCACTTTGTGTGTATGCTAGCGGCCCAGCCTCCATCCACCGAGACAAAGAGACGGCATGACTGAGGGCTCACTCCGTTCATGCCACTGTTCTACGGAACACATGCGCCAAGGTGTTGAAACCAATGCACAAAGTGAACCGTCTTCCTGCCTGTTTGGAGGCGGGAGACGACGAAAACAGACAAGCATGCACAGGGCAATACAGTGAGGCTGGCAAAATGATTCAGTTCATTTTCATTTACTGTAGTGTGTGGTTAATTTATTGATTATGCCCATGAGACAGTTTTAATCATGTGAGACCTTGTGACACCCCTGATTATTATGTATCATAACATTATTGATTTATTTGGGCTTAAAACATGTTGACAATGATATTATTTAGCATCAATTTGTGGAACAGCAAACATTTCAAAACGCACCTACATTGTTTTGTAACTCGGTTAAAATGGTCACACATTTCCAGTTGTCCTTTTCTCTGCCTATCGAGCATCACAGGAGGAGCGATCACATTTTTTCTATTACTATACTATTTATTACTATTTATTACGTGTTTCTTTGAGCAAGTTGCTGCAGGTTTTAACCTGGGTTGCTTTGGCATATTTCTGTTCACCACTTTCAAAAACAGAGACGGTCATTTATAACTGGCGAGGAGCGATCGCGTGACTGACTGTACGCTACACTGCGCCACCACCAGTTTAATATTTGTTTCAGACCATGTCAGTGCCCACACCGTGCAGACCAGCCATGATGAAGAAGAAGACAAAAAGGAGGTCAAGACTCAGGTAAAAATCAGAGGCAGCGACACCTTGAGGGGGATGCTTACGTAAGGGCTTTGAAAAATGTTCAGGTGGCAAAGAAAGACCAACGCGTTCAACTTAACGTGCTGTCAGGCACGGTGGTAAGCACGCACACGCGCACGGCAGCCAGCGACGTGAGGCCGCGCCGCAGCGGCCGGGTCCCGTCGTGGCTTGACCCGGCGGCACGCTGTCATCAACAACCCACAGCTACGCTGCTTGACTGGCTTACCTGTTTTTTTATGTGCCGCTCGCTGGCCGAACAAACCTCCAGGTGGGCTCCTGCCGCTCCTCGGTTACATCCCACAAGAAGTAGCCGCCTCCCGCTGGGCGTCCAACACCGCCAGCTAGCAGAGTTAGCAAAGCAGCTAAGTTAACTTGCTGCTTTTAGTGTCCGCTGCTATAAGTTTACATTGATAACTTTGTGCTCGGCAGCAGCATCCGCTGACACATGCATCCACGCACGTCACGCAGAATGCAAGCACAAGTAAGTGTGTTGCTGGTGCCAGCTGGCTGGCTAACAACTTAAGATCGGCGTGTGTTGACAAACAAGCCTGCGTGGAGGAGGTGGAGGGGAGGGAAAAAAATCACACACGACTTGAAGCCTCAACGTCAGGCTGCTAGCGCGGCTAGCATAGCATGCTAGCCAGCCTGGCTAATCCACACCGCCTTCGTCCAGGTATCCCCGTCAGACTAGGAGTCCTCTCGGCGGCGGCGGCTGGTGGTGGATTTGGTGGTGGTGGGGAGCCCGGCGTGTCACTCGCAAGCGCTCCTTGCTTGGCGAAGACGGCGCAGTGGCGTTCGCGTAGTCAAGTTGTCGTATCTCTCTCCTCTCTCCGCCATTTTCAGCCTCTCAACACAAACAAACAGGGCTGCTCGGGGGCGCGCCGAACGTGAGGGCGCGTCCACGAGGGGGCGGGGGGGTGTTGGGGCAAAGCGCACGACGAGAAGTGTATTTTGTAAACAATACACCTACTGTATATTGTATTGATATAATATATGTATCCTACCTGCAATAACATAGTATATATTCTATCTATATAATACTATATATAGTCTTCCTACAATGACACACTATAATACAATATTCTATCTATATACTATATATTGTCCTACAATAACAGTATATAATACAATATATTCTGCTTCCAATAACACTATTTGATACTGCTGTACATAGTCTACCTACAATAACATGATCTGCCTCCAGTGACCCTATTTAACAAGAGCTATGTGCAAGGTTATAATCGGGTTTGGTATTCATTTGTGTTCTTTAGAATTTGATGTTTGAAGGGCAGTTAGGGATACCATGTCATTGGTGTGCCTGAAAAAACTGAGGAAATCTCCAGACGAGTCCCACTTGACCACGAAGAGAATCCAAACTTGTGGCGCTTGGATTTACGGTGTGAAAGACGCAGGCCTTATTCAAGGTATGCAAATGACTTTTCATTTGCTTCCATTGTGCTCCACTTGGCTGGAGGCCCAGACGTGCTGGTGCTGAGACACCACTGGACCTGTCAGTCAAAGATGCACATCGCCATCAACCGCATCAAGTACTACTACACCATACATGGCACGTCATTGTACTGCAAAACAGATCAAATATCCATCAGCGGCCTCCATGGAGTGCAGCAAGCAAGTCATGCCGGTGTTTACGGACACGTGGAACACAGTTTTGACTAATGACGTCAAAGGTGAGACGATTGTGAGATCTCACACTCGTGCTCTGCCATCCTTTACCCAAACAACAAAGTCACAGCTGTTGTTTGGAGGCCAACCTTTATATTTGGCCTTGAGGGAGGTCTTTGGCCATTATGGTGTGCGCTCTCTAGGGGGCAGTAGAGGAAGGGCTTGGACATCTGTCACGTCATGTCTAAATAACATGTCTAATCTATTTACAAAAAAAACTGCCCTACCTCTGATTTGTTCTTATTAAAAAATTTAAAAAACAAACAAATTAAAATATGAATATTGTTTACTCTATTTAACAATTTGTGTTTGAAATCATTTGTTCCAGAGTCAAGCCTCATGAAACTTACAGTAAGTGTAACGGATGCCAGCTAGTGCAGCTGTGGGATAATACGTTAAGTCAACCCGGGGGCTTTTAGCTTTGTGCGGGTGTGCGTAGGGCCGGGCTGGACCGCGCCGACGGCCGCTGTTACGCAGGCAGTGTTTTAAACCCGATAATTTTACACCGACACGCTGCAACGCATCGTCACAGTAATACAGTAGAATGCAAAAGTTCGGTTGTCATTTTCATGAATAAATGAATGGATATTTGGATCTGTGATTTAATTTTGATGTATCACATAACTGATGGACAAAGTAGTATTTCAGATCTGAAATTAGTTTAATTGGTTTAACACAAGATACGCAATATGCATCGGAACAAAATTAGACATGTGCAGAATCATTTTGTTGATTTGTGAGTACCTCGATCTACCCAGCACTGCTGAATTAAAACACAAAATGGGGTTTGTGAGCTCATGCAAAACGGTAAAGGTCAAAATGGCAAAGTATTTTATCGTTTCAGCCTTTCGTCAACACGGAAACAGCGTTTTGGGTGACCTGAAACGGGATTTTTTTGAGAACGGCTTCCAGAGTGGGGAAATGTGAAAACGCCGGCTTGTCATTCTCATGTAGACAAGCGGCCGACTTTTTTTAAGACGATGACGTCACCGTCACGTGACCAGAAGTGAGCGCTGCCGACAAGCCAACATAATATCTGAATATTTCGACTAGCATGACTCACCCCAGTCGGCATGCTCCTGATATTTTGTTGTCTCGTACTCCATAATCATCGCAGAAGTACTCCCACTTCTCCTAAGTCTCGATGAGCCTCGGAAAGCGGAAGAAGGCGCACTTCTTTCTTCTTCTATGGTCTGGAGTGTCACGTGGTTCCGTCCGCGCGCCTGTTCACACACGCAGGTGTGACTTGTGTATTACATTGATTTCACGCAGTGATCCGTTCCCGTCTGGATGCAACCACAACCCCTGGCATAAAGGATGGAATCACCACCGTCGGAGGATGTTCATTCAGTTGTTTCATTTTGTAGAAAAAAGCATATGACAGACACGACACAACACTAAAGTCATTTCAAATGGCATCTTTTTGGCTTTAAGAAACACTGAAAGAACTTAAGAAAAAAAATGTATAGTCAGTAGGGAGAGGGAAAGAATTATGGAATTACTCAATTCTGAGGAAAAAATGATGGAATCATGAAAAACAGAAGAACACTTTATCAACACACCAGGATAAGCGGCGTAGAAGATGAATGGAAACTAATAATTCAATAATTAATTTAAGTAATTTATTTTAAACCCTGAAGTATATTGAGGTAGCAGGGTGATTTACAATAGTGTTCCCTCTTTTATCGTGGGGGATAGGTTCCCAAAATAGCCTGCAATAAGTGAAACCAGCAAAGTAGACAACTTTATTTAATTTTCTTTTTACAATTATTATGTATGTTTTAAGGCTGTAAAACCCCTCACCTCTGTACTGTAGCGTTTTTATATCTTTGTTAAAAGATATTGCTCCTGTCGTGGTATTTTGCTCCTCCTTGAACCGAAGATTGATTTATTCCGTAATGGCACCTACAGCCGCAACTCCTTGCTGTCTTTGTAGGCGGCACAGGTGGATCCCATTACATGCAGCACTGAGCTGTCTCTTTTTATGTTTTTATATCTTCAGAACACAGAAAAGAGAAAGACGTGTGTTCATGTCTCACATAAGGATTGTGGATGGTGGGTCACTTGTTAGCTCGCTCTAGAGCCCCTGCACCATTAACAGTTGCGCTATGCGATGTAAACAATGGACACTAGGCGCATAAAGGTGACTATAGACGTGTAATTGTATGTCTACAAGGCTCTAATAATGTCAAAACCCGTATTTAGAAAGTCATAAACAGGTTTTCTATGCCGTCACTACGAAAATATTCCATTCATTAACAATGAGTAGAATCCACCGCAAGGTGCATTCAACGACACTCGGAAGATCACAACAACGTCTTTGTTTTGCGTGTGTGTGGTCTATCCATCCAATCCATTTTCTATGCCGCTTTTCCCCATTAGGGTCGCGGGGGTATGCTGGAGCCTATCCCAGCTGACTTCGGGCGACAGGCGGGGTACACCCTGGACTGGTAGCCAGCCAATCACAGGGCAGATATAGACAAACAAGCATTCACACTCTAAACAAAAATACAATGAAAAACAATACTGTAAGTGGATATTCTTAAAACTCACTTTGTAAATCTTAATGCGGAAGTCCAATTTGCTGCATGTGAGTACACTCGGAAATCCCATTAAATACACTCAAAACATGTGCTCTCGACTGTAATGACGTAGTGTCTTTGAATGCAACCCTCATCGCTCATAACAACGCTGTAGAAGTGTGATTCAAATGCTGTGCTACTACTAAAGAAACCAGTGTTAGGTGAATGGATTTTCAGACATGCGTGCTATCGTTTAGCTTGATTTCAATTTCCGCTTCATTTGGAGCCGTTAATACATACAAATATATAATATATAATCCTGTCCTGTCATTTATCTTTCTTTCAATAAAATAGTTTTAAAAAATGGGCATGTTTCAGGCATAGTTGCAAATGGTGATTTATTTGAAAACAGTGATTGATATGATTAAACATTATATCATTAGACATCCCTACTCGTGATATGTATCGTTATTGCAAGAGACAGCGATGTAAATGACAATGTGAATTTCAGCCTATATTGCCCAACCATTTTTTTAAAACTGTTTATTTACTTTATTGAAGTATATGCGAGGCATCAGCAGAACCTCTACAAACACAATTCTACCTCTGGTTTGTTTGTGGTCCAATATTACCAAAGGAACCAGAAATAACGCGTTCCAGGGTAAAACTGTGGCCATGGTTTAACCTTTATTGACTGTACAGGCAATATTTAAATAACATTCTTTTCTGCTGAAGCTAACCGGCTCTGCGGGCGTGTTTCCTTTTACTGTCAACTTATAGTTGACTTGTACTGAGCAGCCCGGACACAGATGGATAACTTGTGTGGGAGATACCATTCATATCTCATTTCCATCCCAGTGGATGCAGAAGAAACAGTTACTGGCTGTCCTGTTTGCAGTCCTCTTTTGTGGACTCCCTCGGGAGTCGACGCGGTGCGAGTTCACTTGAAGAGCTTGAACTTGCGCAGCAGCGGCTGCACCTTCTCTTTAGGGTACGGCCTGAGAGCCAGACAGGTGGGGATGTTCTCTGGCTGCTCGATCCAGAGCTTGTGGGCCACGTCGGCCTGGGTCAAAGACTCTGATAAACCCGAGAGGGCGGCCTCGTCTGGAGCCTGGAGAACACAAGCCGAACGACTGAATGAATGACTGACGGCGGTAACTAATTTATTTAATTCACAATTATGTTAAAATGTTAAGTGTAACTAACACATGCACATCATGTCAAGCCACACCTCTCTGTTAAGCGTAGTTTAGTGTCCCCACGCACTCACACAGTCTGCCGCTCTTTTATAACTTTATTCTGACCTGAACACATCAACAGCAGTGCAATGCCAACACCTTATACTCTATGTATCTCCGAGCCACAAACACGTCTCTAACCCTCCTCAGAACGACACTTTGACCGCGAGATGCTTTCACGGATACTCCCAAAATCACAATAATGTCGTTATTATGCGTGTATGTGTGATCTAAATAAGCAGAAACACACAAAAAAATAAGAAGTGGATATCCTTATCACTCACTAACGTAACTCTTACTGTGGACGTACAATTTGGTGCACTTAAGTGTGCTCGGAAATCCCAGAAAATACATCTACACTCAAAACATGTGAATTCAACTTAAATTGCTGGGTGTCTTTGAGCAACAACTCTTCATGGCTCACAATAACACGGTTAAAGAGACGAGTGGTAAGCAAATAGATTTTCAGACATGTTTGGTATCTTTTAGCGTGTCCTGTCAATTAGGTTTTTGTTCATACAATACAGTAAAAACGGGCATATTTCACACAGTTGCAAATCGTGATTAATCGTGATTGATTCATTTGAAAACTGTTATTAATTTAATTAAAATTTTCAATAATTTGACAGCGCTACTGAAAGTTAAAACCAAAAGACATACACACGAGAGAAAGATATGATCGATTTCAGGAAGCAATTGACATCAAGCCTTTTTTTAAATGTTTAGTGGCAAAACCTAATGTGAGAAAAGTAATCATCTATACCGCTCCTTACCGAACTCCTTCCGTAACACAGCCACTTTAAGATCCCCCACGTTTGCCGCAAACTCATGTATCAAAAGGCCAGCAATTTTAGAAAGAATCGTGCTCCTTAAAAGTAACTTTTGTGTTCGGATTTATTTTTACATAACAGTTTGGATCCTCTTAATATGCAAAGCGGCAAGTTGTATTTTCTAGGCACGACGTGTCAGGTCCACATTAGCGCTGTAGCTTCCAGCTAATTCGCTAGCCAGAAACATAATAAACCTATTCTAAAGTAACATGAATCACGCCATTTATCACCGGTTTCTTTATATCAATAACAATAATGTGTGTGAAACTGTATTACGTGGGAAATCCACGCCCAAGTGTTTAAAAATGCCGAGCGTTCTGAAATCTAACGTTATTTAAACGGAGATTGGAGCACGGCGCCACTCACCGCGAGCACTACTTTGTGCATGGCGTCAAGCTCCGCCAGGTAGTTCTGCGTGTCACCGTCAGCGTAGTGCAGGTGGATGGCGGCGGTGGCGGCGTGACAAGCCTGCGTTATCACGGCTCCCAGGGGCCAGGACAGCTTGTGGACCAGGTCCGAGCGGACCACAACGTACTGGACCAGGCGGCCAGGAGAACCGCCGGCAGCGCCAGAAGCCGCCATCATGCTCAGGCGGTGGCGTGACGTCAGTTCGTGTTGTGTTTATCTTCCGGGTCAGAGGATTACTGGTTCAACAAACTAATGGATCTTCTGCCCTCTGGTGGTGAGCATCATAACTGCAGTACACATTACTAGCCGTATGAGAGACGATGGTACAAAAATCTATTTGGATATTTTGTTTAGCTCATTTAACTACACGAGAGGGTCAAAATATAAGCAAGAGCTCTCAATATGATGCACTGTAAAAAAAAAAAAAAATACTGTCACCAGTTACAATACTTACAAACAAGAGATGCACACATAAATGTCACAACAATCATTTATTAAGCATACACATTATAATATAAATATAAAATGCTATTTTTCTTCTTAAAATTGGTGAGACATCATTGTATCTGTGTTGAGACAGACGACCATACAAACAAGGTTTTATTTCGAGTCTACCAAAAAAAATCTGCTGAGGGCCAGGTAAGGTCAGGTCACGCCGCCCTCAGGTCTAGCAAAGCAGCTTTTTAACGCACAGAGAGCAACGACAATCTCTACCGTAGATATTTCTGGACGAACGCACGTCTATGTCTCACCGGATTCCAAAAACGATGGCAGCATGAGAATGTGGACTGCAACGTAAAGATGAGAAATGAACATCCAACCTAATGTGATCATTGTCACTGTACTAAGAGAGGAGCTCGAACACAGTGAGACAATGCACCGTCAAATCAGAGCAGAGTGATGACGGCCCGTTTGGGCTCACTTCACCGACAACTCAGCCAATCAGTCAACTGAGCCCAAACGCTGGCGTTTTCTAAATGACAGCAAGAAAACAAATAGTTTCAACATTATTCTCCTTCTTTTTCGGAGTTAAATCCAGTGCTATTGTTTTTTTTTGTTTTTTTTTTTCTTCAAAGTTTGGCTGACATGCTGAAAATCCTGGTGTGTTTCTGCAGGTTTGCGTGTTGGCGATCAAAAGGAAAAGTACTGAGCGAACCACTCCTGCCGCTGAGCGTCCGGAAGGTCGATGGCGGCATCCTTTGTCTCAAGAGGGCTTGAAGGGACACAGAAAGAAGCAAAAAGAAAAAAAAAAAAACGTTAAATTTATATATTTAACTATATATATATATATATATATATATATATATATATATATATATATATATATTTAATGATTATTTTTACTATTATTTCTTATAAAAGTTATGAATAAATTATAATTATACTTAGAATGATTAATTAATTATAACATATGCAGGACAATATTAGCAAAATTAAAGACGTAAATTCATGTGAGCGGGAAAAAAAAATGTCAGAACGTCAAAATACTGAAAAACATGAAGTGGTTGGCTGCATGCTATAAACGTGGAAGGAAAGTGCAGCTTTGCTTCGGCTGCACATCCGGTAAACGTCCCTTCAAAATAAACTTCAGAATAAAAATTTTGCGCATTTAAATGTCAACTCTTAATGGAAACATAAATGCAATTTATATATGTTATGGTTATTATAATTATAATGTTCTAATTTATAATATATTAATTATATAATATTGTATTATTATTTATCATAACTGTTATAATTATTAATTATACATTACAATTATAATCAGAATGAACAGAATAAGATTTTCATTGCATAGTATAACTGCTGTTTTACTATGCACATGACAATAAAACTCTTGAATCTTGAATATTATCTTTTATCAAATGTCAATTATTTCTTCTTTTTTATTACATTAGTTACTTTTTAAAATTTTATTTATTTTGTTCACAGCATTTTATTTTTATTTATTATTATTTTTATTATTTTGATCAGTACAGCACTTTGGGGGAGCACAAACTGTTTGTTTAAATGTGCTTTATGAATGAACTTAACCTTAATTATAATCATAGCTGTTATAATTATAATATGTTGGTAATCCTTTTCAGCTAAAAAACACAGTGGAACCTCGAAGGCCCGAAGCAGTACAGTCGTAATAATACACACATTGTAAAACGAAGTGAGTTGAATCGCCCATTTGGCCTACTTTAAGCATGTGAGGCGCAGTGCTCCCCACCAGGGGGCAGCAGAGCCCCGTTTAACACCGACACGACAAGCGCTGCAATACTTAGTATTTATTGGAGGAGCAAGAAAAGTGCTTTATTTCATCATTTTTGACTTTTCATTAGGTTGAAACACACCCTTGTGCACCAAACACGCCTTCATTTACCATGTTGTCCCTCCTGGATTTGTTTGCTTTGGGAAAAATGAGTGCCTTTTCTGACAAAGATGAAAGTGCATACTTGAGCGCTAATAGCGTGACAGCGATTTAAAGACAAAGAAGAAGAAAGAGCAGAGGGACTAATGGTTTAATAGAGTGTGAAGACAGAGGATGCATTAAATGTGACCTCATACTGTCAGTGCTCGGCTATGTTGTGTGTGTGTGTGTGCGTGTGCGTGTGCGTGGCCATAACGAGCATGCAGCAGGACGGATGGATGAAGTAAAAGCATGCACACGTATGTTACCAACCTGCTCACCAATGCTTCACGCGTGCCGTGTGGTCATGTGACCTTACGTTGATGAGCCCCTCCACTTAAAGCTGCAGTAATGAATGTGCAAGGATGTGCGACAGCACCTTTGGTAAAAGTCACAGAGAGCAGCGCTGGACAACGAGTTGACAGCTCGGGCTTTTAGCTCGTTGGCTAGCGCTGCTCGGCTCTCAATCATCATGGAGGCGAGTCAGCAGAATGTGAACTTGACACCACAAACAAGTTATAGATGTATGGCGCATAGAGAGGGTGAGCGTGCAAAACTACCAAAAAAAAACAAACAACCAAAGCAAACCAAACATGCTCCTTTTTGCATCCCAAAGCCATTCTTTGATGCCCCCAATTCATAAGACACCAGCCTGTCAATCAATGACCCCGCCCATCAAGAGCAACCATCCAATCACATCGTAGCAACTGTTACCCGGCAGAGAGCTAGCTAACGGGCACTTCCTCCCATACAGGAAGTCAAAGTGGATGTTGCCACGTTGAATTATGGCAACATTAGCAGCCGCCATCTTTTTTTTTTTTTTTTTTTTTTAAGTCCGCATTCAAAGGAAACTGGGAAGACCAAGAAGGAAAAAAAAAAAAAAAAAAGTGCAATCAAACGCGGAATTCCAACAGTGGAGTCTCAGCAAGCTCACCCGTTAAGGTAAGCGATGCAGTTGTAATTCATTTTATTATTATTATTTGGGTTTTTTTTTTATCACAAATATAATATAATAAATATAATAAAATCTCATAAATAAATGCATTTATTTATAGATGTATATATTAAACGGTTGCATTAATTTAATTTATTTTTATTTAAATATATATATATATATATATATATATATATATATATATATATATATATATATATATATATATATATATATATATAGTTGCATTTATTGTATTTAATTTTTTATTATAAAAATATACTAACTAAATCAAAATTTTAAAATATATTTTATTATTATTTAAAAATTATTTAAATTCTTTTAAAATATATTTTTATATATACATATTTATTATACATACAGTAGTTATTATTTATGTAGCATGCAGCCAATGCCCTTCATGTTTTATGTATTTTGACGCCATGACACTTTGTTACGGCTTTTGTTTTCACTAAGTTTTCACAGTGGATTTGGAGGACAAGCTTCGGATGAACCCGCTGCAAGAAAGTCACGTGCGTCTGAACGCGCTTGGAACGCCACACAGTCACCTGCATTTTTGTTACACAACTGCAGAGGGTACCAGGAATTTATTGGCGGTACGCGGTCAATTATCTGTACAAGTTGTTCATAACATTTGATACTGTAGGCACATTTTATTTATTTTTTCCGCTCAGCTTTACAGATGCCACGTCGGCAGTGCAGCCATGGTATAAAGACGCCCCTCGTGAGGCGTGTTGCTATCAGTCATAGTAAAGGTGATTGCACCACCTAGTGGCAGCTACTTTCACCTGAAGGGGAGAAAGAGGGTGTTTATTTGAGGTGAGGCGTTCATTTGTGGAGGCCAGTATTTACAGGAAAGAATGTCTCTAAAGTGCACTTCAGTGTATTTAGTTGTTAGCATAGCATCATTTCAAGTTGTGCGCTTCCAGAAGGATACGGCCAACCTCCCAGTTTTCTGGAATGCAACAAGTTAGGAAGAGAGGCGTGGCCACCATTAGCCACGCCCCGAGGCGTTTACAAAAAGAACGGCATCCCCCTCTGCCGGCAGGTTTCAGCCCGATCACGTTTTAGTTGTCTAACTAATGGAAGCTCTGTGATTGGATGATTGCGGATGGGCCGCCGTCCGCGGGGGACCTGAGACGCTCTCACCTCGTGAATTTCTTGGGTTCGGTGGGAGGGGTCGGCGGCGGGGGAAGAGGTTTGTTGGTGTTGAGCTCGAGGTGGTGGTGGAGGAGAAGGGGGGAGTGGGGGATGGGCTCGAGGCGGGCGGGCTGGGTCGGGGGCGGCGGCGGCGGTGGCGGCGGCTGAGGAGGCTGCCCGCCCCCGGGCAGCGCCGCGCCCGAGCCGGCTGCCTCCAGAACCCTGACACTGGCCGAGCTGCTGAATCTGCTCGCCGCCGCTTTCTCATTCTTTCGCTTTTGCTACACAGGAAGACAGGAGGGGAGGGGGGCACGGGGGTCAAGGGGGGACAGAAGGGGGGGGTGGGGTTCAAAACAAAAACATGATGAAGAAAAATAAAAAAGGTCAAACTGAATGAGGTCAAAGAAAGGGTAAATGGAGCCGGGAAAGCTGGAAAGGTCGCAAGGAGAGCCTGGCCGAGACAACACAGCAGCGCGCTAACGTGATCATTCCGACTGGACGCCCGCCGCCACTCGGGGGGGGCGTGGGGGGCGTCGCACCAGGCAACGATCGCACACCAGCAAATGGCTTGGAAAGCAAAGTGAGGCTGGTCGGGAAGCTGACAAAGATGGGAAATAAAAACACTGAAATGCTGTGAGCATGCGGTGAAACAATGACGCCCCCAAAGTTCCTCTTTCTGACATCACCGCTTCCATGCACCAATCAGGATTTAGCAACAAAGCAGCCCCAAAAAAAAAAAAAATCGGGTTTTGGGTTCACATTGCTAGTTTGAGCGTCACAAAAACAACTTGTAACTGTTTTTAGGCAGCTGATGTCTAAATCAAATGTAAAACAAAATGCTGAGTGCGGCCCTGAGGAGGTGAGAGATGAGATGGCGGCCATGTTTGCTCCTACCTTGATGAGCGGGTTAATGACTCCTACGTTGGGACTGGCGTTGAACACTTTGTTGAAGTTGGTCTCCCGGTTGACCAGCTCCAGCTGGTAGAACTTCTTGTCGTCCTGGGAAAGAGGGAAAGAAACGGGTTAGTCTATGACCAGACTGGCATCCAAATGTTGACATTTGCTGCCATCTTGTGGCCATATATTAATACTACACATTAGCTAGCCGCATGCAAACGTATTTTACTCATTTGTCCTCCCTCTCTATTGCCGTTATATGTTATTGTATCAATCTTCAGGGCTGTGATTGGCTAAAAGGGGCTTACGCTGGCACATGACAGCCCGCAAATGCAGTTTTTATGTGCACACGTATTGTCGTTGAAGACCAGTGGTGTGAACAAATACTTTTTTTGGCAAGAAGCAGGAGAAAAAACTGTTTTTCAGGGCAAATATACTTACATACTACTTGAAAATAAGCAAAAATGAACATAAGAATCACAAGCTTTCTCCCAACCAATCAACAAATAAAAGAACAAGTGAAAAAGTCATGATTAAATTTAATGGACGACAAGCCTTACGTTGCTACATCCTAATTGTAAAGATGATTTAAAATTGTGCAAAAAATATTTTAAATGTTAATGTATTGATTTAAAATTTTAAATCTAATTATTAATAAATCATTGCAGTAATAATATTTACATACTAATTAATACAATTAATTAATTAATACAAATGAATATTTGTATTTATTGTTAAATACAATTGTGAAATGTTTGAAAACTTTTGTATTAATTTTAAATTACATGTATTATATAGGCGGCATAGAAAAATGATGGATGGATTTAATTTAAAATAAATTTAAAATTAATTCATATTAATATATACTCATTTAGTCTATAAAAATAATATTTATATTAATAAAATTGAAATATTAATACAAATGAATACATTTAAACTGTTTATTTTAACATTTTAAATGTATTCATTTTAAATATATATATTTTAAAAATCATTAATTTAAAATAATTGTTTGCGGTCTGTTATAAAGTGTTAAAAAGTGTGTACTTTAGCTGCAGAATTACAAAATGAGACTATAAATTATTATGAGTGCAAAATAACAAATTAACAGAATGTGGCATTGAACCCGCACCGTCTGCCTGAAAGGGAGCAGCTGGATCGCAAGGTGTGTGCTTACCACCAGCTTCTTAACGAGAGATTCCCTCTCAGACACCATGTCCTTCAGCTCAGCGATCATCTGCAGATCTTCAGGACGACTCTCCCTGTTCCTGAACTTCTCCTCTGTTCCTTCCAGCCTGTGCGACAATATAACACGTGACAAATGCGTAAAAGTGTTCCTTTTTCAGTCGAGACCACCAAAGTCCTGCTCCCTGGTGAACATCCCTTCAAAGTGCCTCTAGATCCTGCTGGAGTCTTCAATTTCCCAAGGCCTCAAATGCACTTTCATGTCATTACAGCTCAATTAGCGAGCTCCAATAAGCTCCTGTTCTTGCTGCGTCCATTCCAGGCATTACGGTCGTGAAACTTCCTTCAGCTTATGCCAGCTTTTCGTCAGCTTAAGTGTTCATTTCAGCAGACTGACAGCTTTTTCATCAACGTTTGATCAAGCACTTCCTTATAATAATCATTAACAAGTTGGAGGCTTCAAAGCAGAACTTCTTAAGGCACTTTCGCAATCTTTTAATGGGATTTTCTCACGCTGATGGTTTCTGGGCGGCCTTGGGAGAAATCAACGCTGGTCTCATGAAGTTTCCGTGACGTGTTGACGAGCACGGTGAAAGCAGCAACGCATTGTGATCGCTGATGTCATGCATATACGGTAGAGTGTCTGACCATTGCATTTCGGCAGGTATTTCATGTGTTTGGATTTTTTTCTCACTCAATGAACCACAGCTCCCCACTGCCGGCAGCACTCATGCACGCCAGCAGCGCCAACTGTAGGAAAGACACAGTGATCTTGCTGCTCACTTGTGTTGCCAGATGTTTACACCATACTGGCTGTGTGTCGACTCACTTTCAGTGGCTAGTACATCGATGCAAGCTGTACACGGACTACTCCGCCAACGTATTACTCCGCCTTCGCCTTACTCTTTGCTGTTTATGACAGCAACATGTAGCAGGTAAGTAGACACACATGGGGCAAATACTACTACTGCGGTGCTGCAAGGCATGCTGGGAAGCAGGAAGCACACCGGGCAGTGGGAGGAAGTGTAAGTGCTGCCAGGTCAGCAAGGAGCACTTGTTTACTTTTTTTATGGAATACTTGATGTGACCCAGCCTCACCCAGACTCCACCTCCAGCGCTCCCCCCTCCTACCCCCCAGGTAAAATGAGTTTGAGACCCCCCTGATGAGGAGTGTGAGGCGTGTACACGTACAGTATCTGCAGGGCGGAGATCTTGTCTTTTAGGAGTTCCTGCGCCTTGTTGAAGTCCGACAGCATGTTCTGGGTCTCCCTGCTGTGCGCCATGTTCAGCTCGGACAGTTCCCTCTCGTGACGCTTCAGCAGCTCCTGCTCGTGAGCCCTGCGGACGCAAAACACAACACGACCACACATGTTTAGAGACGCTAATCTTTAACGACAACACCGCTTGCCGCTGTAGAAAATCTTTGGAAGACGATCCAATTACAATCACAACAACAAGAGCTCCTCCGTCAGCATAGGAGTGCTGCTCCAACAACGGCACACAAAAGGCAAAGTAGCAAAATAAGAAAGTAGGCGAGCAGGCACAGCTAGGGCTGACATACAACTCCCCATGGGAGTCCAATCAAAAGCAGTGAAACGCGTAGTCCAGGCCAAACACAACAAAAGACGCAAATGGGCAGCTTGGAGTACCAGAGAAAACTCGCAGAAGCCCCCGCTGAACTAACAAGCGTAAAGGTACTTACCTTCGCCTTACTCAACCTTCACATTTGCTTACTACACATTACACATTACTCCGCATTACCCCACCTTCGTATTGCTCCGCCTTTGTGTTGCTAGGTAGTACTCCACCGTCGTCTTACTGCGTCTTCGTATTACTCTGCCTTTGTATTACTCCGCCTATGCATCACTCTGTCTAGGTATTACTCCGCCTTACTCCGTCTTTGTATTACTCTGCCTTCATATTACTCAGCCTACGTATGACTCCACCTTCATATTACTCCATATTATGCATTACTCGGAATAGGTATTACTCTGCCTTCGTATTACTTCGTCTACGTATGACTCTGCCTTCGTGTGACTCCGCCTTCGTATGACTCCGCCTTTGTATTACTCTGCCTTCGTATTACTCGACCGATGGATTACTCTGCCTTCGTATGACTCCGTTTTCATATTACTGTGCCTTCGTATTATTCCGCCTATGTATGACTCTGCCTACATATTACTCAGCCAATGTATTACTCTGCCTTCTTATTACTCGGCCAATGTATTACTCTGCCTTTTTATTACTCGGCCAATGTATTACTCTGCCTTCTTATGACTCCGCCTTCGTATGACTCCGCCTATATAACACTCCGCCTTTGCATTACTCTGTCTAGGTATTACTCCGTCTTCGTATGACTCAACCTTCGTATCACTCCGCCTTCATATTACTTGTCCGATGTATGACTCTGCCTTCGTGTTACTCTGCCTTCTTATTACTCTGCCTTCGTGTTACTCTGCCTTCTTATTACTCTGCCTTCGTGTTACTCTGCCTTCGTGTTACTCTGCCTTCTTATTACTCTGCCTTCGTGTTACTCTGCCTTCGTGTTACTCTGCCTTCTTATTACGCTGCCTTCGTGTTACTCTGCCTTCGTGTTACTCTGCCTTCTTATTACTCTGCCTTCGTGTTACTCTGCTTTCGTGTTACTCTGCCTTCGTGTTACTCTGCCTTCGTATTACTCTGACTTCGTGTTACTCCGCCTACGTATTAATCCGCCTTCATATTACTCTGCCTTCGTATGACTCCGCCTTCGTATTACTGGGGCCTGTTTTTGCAACACGGAAGCTGGTAAAACAAGGACCACCTGTACAGTAACTGAATGAATTGCGGTGTGGGGTATACATGCATGAAAAGTGTCATTCATAGCAAATACTTGAGCTTTCGTATTTAGCAAGACGAGAGAGTGAGCAGAATAGAGACAGCGCTAAAAGAGAGACGTGCAATGCATTGGCGCTGTGCTAAATATAGCCATAAAAAGTGTGTCGATGCAAATGAAAGCACGGTGAAAGCACGTTTGAGGCTCCGAGGAGTGGGAGGAAGGATGTATGGAAATGCTGGGATTTTGAGCTGATGAGGAGAAGACGGCGAGGGAACATGGCCGCCCGCCTGTCCTCTTCCCGCTCCTCACGGCTTTCTCTTTATCTATTTGTTTATTTATTTAGGAGGCTATTTTTATCCGTGTGGCCGCCATTCAGACTCGGCGGTTACATAACGCAGACGGAAGCATGCTGCAGACACACACGCTGCAGAACAGAGGCTATTGGCCCCGCCCACCACTCTGTCACCTGATCTGCTGGTTGGCCTCGCTGCGTATCTTCAGCACCTCCTTGCCCTTGAGCTCCAGCTCCTTGGTCAGGCTGCTGATGTTCTCGTTGAGCGTGTGGATCTGGTGGTCCAGCTGAGCGATGTGGTTCTTCCTGCGCGTCACCTCCTCGTGGAGCTCGGCGATGCGACCCAGCAGCTCGCGCTCCTGCCGGGAACCAGGAAGTCAGTCAGTGGGACAGAAATACCGACATGTTAGCTAACGCTGTCCTGCTAACGTAAACAACCTGCATGAAAACACAATCACAGTTTCTCCAACCGGAAGGCCTTTTTAGCCAATCAGACGCCTGAAGAAAGTAATTTGAGGAAAAGATACACTGGAATGCCATCATAATGCACTAAATAATAAATAATCAGGTTTGCGTCAACTGAGCATTAAAAAAAAGTAATTTTAAATGATTACTTCCTCTTGTGAACAATCTAATCAAATGATGTTAATTAGATGTTGTTTTTCCAAGCAGATGTGGCATCTTGCCGCCACATCTGGACCCACTTTCTTTCTCGCACTCCACACACGACTTACTTCCCTTCAGCGAGACACCGAAATCTCAACACACACGTCTTCTTTTCTCATTTTTTACTGTCTTTAAAAATAAAAAAAGCTTGAATTATTCATCGGATGAGGACATTAGTGAGCTCAGACAAGCGTGGATGAGAATAGAAAATGAAAATGCTCAGTGGCCACTTCATTAGGTACACAATGTAAAGCAGCCATCACCAAATGGCAGACCCTTCACGGACCCGTGACCGATTAAAGTGAATGGGAACTATCATATAATAATATTAACCAGGGATGCCTCGATCGATCGGCCACCGGTCAGTATCGGCCGATTTCCATGAAAAATCAAGTGATCGGCATATGCCGACAAATGCTCTTCAAGGCCGATCCCAAACGCGATCCCCTGTGGCTAGTACTATTGCAGCCCGCAGCTATCCATGCGTGCAGTGTAGTGTCTTGCCCTAGCTAACGTCATGGGCAGCGTCCTCCTGCTACTTCCCTTCACAGTGCGCAGGCGTGCCAAACAAACAGTCATGTCTGCCGTGTAGAACCTTTAGTTTTTTCCAGATGTGACATTAATTTCAAAAGGTTGCAGCTTGAAAATGGTTCGAGATGAATGCATACTGTAAATGAGAAAAATCATCACTATGACCCAAAGTTTGTGATGGGAGTAAATGTACTCATCTAATGTGCATGTTATGACGTCACCAGACTCAGAAAATGTCAAATGACTGTCTCCGCGATACCGGCCCATCGACAGGCTCATCAGAATGTCGGATCCACTTGTGATACTCCTCATCTCTCAAGCAAACCCAGCCATCATCATCGTCGGTTACAGTGGGATCTTGAACACCACTGCTGCCTCAACTAGCTATGATGACATAGATACTGTAGATGTAAAGTGACTGTCTATTATGCTTGTGAATGTTCTCATTCATCCAGGTCATTGTATTCTCAGGTCATATCAGTCTCCCGCAGATTGCACCGCGTATGTCGCTATTTCTGCATTTCTGCGGTCTTTTGACAACCCACCACGTCCCCCTTCCGCCACCCCGAACATGGTGAAAGCAAAGCATCGGCTCAAGTATATGCTGCGTGTGGACTGTGGCGAGCGGACTCGCTTCCGCACGTACGAGGTGGTTCGGTGGTCTATAACCTCGTAAACTTTGCATAAAAACACGCCCACAAATGTTGCTCACATTACAGATGTCCGCCATCTCCTGGTGTAAAGTACTGACTACACGAGGCACCATATTTGCAGAAATGTCTCGTTGAATTCAGCGGTGTTGCTTGTCGCAACTTTGGCGGTTAAATGGCTATCTACCGACACATGCCACGAAAACTATCACGTTAAAGAGTTTAAATTTAATACGGCATTTGAAGAACAAACACTTGACAGAGTATGGTGAGTTTCGGAGGCTTACGGTGTGATCATCAGCCAACGCAGGTGTGCAGCCAACACTCGCCCATATATGACAGAAGGCTAAGCTGATAACCCAAAACATGATATTATGATGACTTTTTTTGCGTAAATTTACGACTTTTTTCTCTTTAGGGGAATGAAGTCGTAAAGTACGTGTCATACGTGTCAGAGGGAAAATAGAGCATAGCTCTTCAGGAAGGAAAGAAACTTCCGTCTTTCTTCAGGCAAGCTTTTATTTATAACGTGGCTGCACAACAGAGCAGATGAGCATTTAGCATTTAGATTAGCATGTCTAGCCCTTCTCACTTCCGCCTTCATTACTCTGCCCCCTCCACACGGCCAAAGGTCACGTAAGTCCGCCCTTTTCATAGCTGTCTCAGGCAATGCCTGTTAGGATGGAGTGTTGAGATTAAGATGTCAGGTATGAAAGGGGGGACTTATGTAACCTTTGGCTTTGGAGAAAGGTAATATTGCAACCCTTTTTTTCTCTTAAAATGTAAAACTTTTTTCTTGTAAATTCACAACTTTATTCTTGTAAATGTACAAATTTGTTCTTGTAAACTTACTAATTTATTCTCGGAATCTCAGATTTTTTTTTCCCAATGCATTTAATGTGTTTATTATTGTGCTTGTAACGCATCACAATGACAACAACCTTATTTAGCAACGTGAGAAGCGCAAGGGTGTCCAAGGTGCGGCCCAGGGGCGGTTTGCCACCCACAGCATCATTTTTTATGGCCCCTTGCGTATTCTTAAAGAATAACAAATACACAAAAAGACGTAAAAAAGTGCAATGTTAGGAGAAAAGGCTGAAATGTTGTTGATAACACCGTAAATTCTGGTGTATAGCTGCTACTTTTTTCTCAAACAGTTTCAGGGAGTGCGGCTTATTTGTGTTTCACTGAATGGCTAACAGCTAGCGTCCCAGATGCTAACGTGGTGAGCTAGCCGACTTCAGGGCAGTCAGAGCGGACAGGAACACAAGAGCCTGTGGAAAGCGCAAAGGAGGTGGGCTTGCACTGTATGTGAACAAACTGTGGTGTCCACCTGGCCATGTGAACATTCAAATTCCATCCACACAGCATTTCTTTAATATCAGGAAAACACCCGATACCGAAATCTACCAATATCACATTTTTATGCCAATATCGTGCCGATAATATCGGTGGGCCGATAATATCGGACATCCCTAATAATAAGTAGTGATGTAAATGTCTTTGTAGTGAACAATTTAATACGCATCTAGATACACGGGTTAAGGTACGATTCAAAAACCATATATTTTAAAAACAGAACGGTTCGATAAAATTTGCTACAGTGTACAAACAATGCGATTCGATGGTTACATGTATTGATGTAGACGATCTTAAATTATAAAGTAAATAAGACAATTGTATTTCCTGTGACTAGCTAGTGCACTGCTAATGCTAGTGCTGCTAATGGTATTTACATCCATTCTTGTTTTCAGTCATGGTCACATTGGCACAAGCCCCCAAATAGTTGTCTGCGGCTATGCCTGCCAGCAAATAGCAGCTCATAAAAAAAAAAAAAAAAAATCAGTCGGCTCGCATCTAAAAAACACTCGTTAGTTGGGACACTTGTATGCCAAGGTACCTGTACTGTATAAATGACAAGAACAAATACCAGCAGTGCTCCACCTTCTCACTTATCTCTGCCAGTCGACTCACAGCGACAGTAGATGCAAAGGATTTTGGTCTTGTTGCGAGAGCCATCCGCCAGGGCTGTGAAGCTAAAATTTACCAATTAAAATATCCTTTTTCCTCTCTATTTCTGCTCAATATTTGATCCCCCTTGCGGCTCCACTTCCGCCGCTGTGTTTCCTCACTACGGTGTGGGCCGAGGGCATGTTAATCGTGCGTCAAAAAAAAAAAAAATGTAGGCTATTTTTCCCCTTAAATATATTTACAGTAACTTCTTAGCGTACTGGAGAAGTTTTAGTCTTTTTTTTACACAATGAAAAATAACAAAATGGCCGCCGGCATTCTTTGGTTTTTCAGTAGGCGGCCCTGGGTGGAAAATGTACCTAATGAAGTGGCCAGTGAGCGCGTGAGTCATCAAATAAGGACACACAAGCGCATTAATGGCAAAATAAAATGAAGTTATGTGTGTTCATTAAAATGAGTTGTGGGAGGCCTCAGGCTGAGAGCCCAGAGGCCAATTTAACACATTTATGCAAACAACATCGTGTCCAATTAGCACAGTCACAGCAAACACGCTTTTTTTTTTTTTTAATGGCAAACAACAAATTATGCAAGCAAAACACACAACCCAAAAGTAAACACCCCATGTGCTTTTGGATGTGACGTACCTGGAGGTGGGTCTTCTCCACCGTCTTGTCCAGCTCCACCTTGGCGGCCGCCACTTCCTGTTGATGATTCTGTCTCAGGTGCTCGATGGCCGACGCGTGGATGTGATTGAGCTCCGACCTCAGGGATGCTGATGGATGGCGAATATAAAAGACCGGCAGGAAGACTTTCTTACAGATATACTCTCGCTTACACAAACACACACACACACACATGCACGTACACACAGAGGAAGCGAAAATTGCAAACTGACTCCATTTTAGAGTCCTTGCAAGAAGCTGGCCATTAGAACATTTTATGAGAAAATAAATAGAAGTCTTCTTTACTTTGCACATAAAGCTAAGTTCTCCCGGGAGCCCGACAGTAGTCACGACAACAAGCCTCTTTTATTGCCTCTTTCTCACACGCGCGCACACGCACATGCACACGTACACACACACGCACTGAGAAGAAGTAGAGAGAGGGATAATAAAGGAGTGTCGGGCATGTGGGCGCTCAAAAAAGATGGATGGAAGCGGCGGTCTGGTGTCAGGACCACGAGCGTGAAGGTTAATGGAGGAACATTCATCAGTGCTGCCGCCCCCTGCTGGTGACACTTGGCACTGACTGAGCTCAACTAGTCCTCATTGTGCCTCATCATTGACCTTGAATGAGTAATCTCTAGAACAAGGGGAGGTCCAAACTTCTTTCACAAAGGGAAAAAATGAAAGGATGCGGGAGCCCACTTTGATATTTTTATACATTATTTCTGTAAAAAGGCTAATATGCATACAGTGGTGTGAAAAACTGTTTGCCCCCTTCCTGATTTCTTTTTTTATTTATTTATTTTTGCATGTTTGTCACACTTAAATGTTTCAGATCGTCAAACAAATGTAAATATGAGTCAATGACAACACAACTGAACACAAAATGCAGTTTTTAAATGAAACTTTTTATTATTAAGGGAGAAAAAGATCCAAACCTACATGTCCCTGTGTGAAAAAGTGATTGCCACCTAAACCTAATAACTGGTTGGGCCCCCTTAGCAGCAACAACTGCAATCAAGTGTTTGTGATAACTTGCAATGAGTCTCTTACAGCGCTGGGGAGGAATTTTGTCCCAATCATCTTTGCAGAATTGTTGTCATTCAGTCACATTGGAGGGTTTTCCAGCATGAAGCGCCTTTTTAAGGTCATCCACAGCATCTCAATAGGATTCAGGTCAGGACTTTGACTAGGCCACTCCAAAGTCTTCATTTTGTTTTTCTTCAGCCATTCAGAGGTGGACTTGCTGGTGTGTTTTGGATCATTGTCCTGCTGCAGAACCCAACTTGGTTTCAGCTTGAGGTCACCAACTGATGGCCGGACATTCTCCTTCAGGATTTTTTGCTAGACATCAGAATTCATGGTTCCATTTATCACAGCAAGTCTTCCAGGTCCTGAAGCAGCAAAACAGCCCCAGACTACCACACTACCACCACCATATTTTACTGTTGCTATCATGTTCTTTTTCTGAAATGCAACGTTACTTTTACGCCACATGTAATGGGACACACATTTTCCTGAAACTTTTGTCTCGTCTTTCGAGTATTTTCTCAAAAGTCTTGGGGATCATCAAGATGTTTTCTGGCAAAAATGAGACGAGCCTTAATGTTCTTTTTGTTCAGCAGTGGTTTGATCCTTGGAACGCTGCAATGCAGGCCGTTTTTGCCTGCATGGCATGTCGTCAACAATTCTGCAAAGATGAGTGGGCCAAAATCCCCCCACAGCGCTGTAAGAGACTCATTGCAAGTTATCACAAACGCTTGATTGCAGTTGTTGCTGCTAAGGGGGCCCAACCAGTTATTAGGTTTAGGGGGCCATCACTTTTTCACACAGGGACATGTAGGTTTGGATCTTTTTCTCCCTTAATAATAAAAAGTTTCATTTAAAAACTGCATTTTGTGTTCAGTTGTGTTGTCATTGACTCATATTTACATGTGTTTGATGATCTGAAACATTTAAGTGTGACAAACATGCAAAAAAAATAAGAAATCAGGAAGGGGGCAAAATTTTCACCCCACTGTGTGCAAGTTTACTTCAAGACATTAAAATATAAATTCATGAAATAAATTTAAAAAAAGACATATATAAAATGTGTGTTATGACTACGAGTACATTTCAGCTTCTTCTACTTATATTGTGTATATTCATACAATAAAAATGGCCCACAGGCTATTTTGGACATCCCTATTGTAGAAGATTTTATGTCACATTTAGAAGGACAGACTAGTTTGCACGGATGAAAAGAATCCTCAGCTAACAGCCCTGGTATGTAAAAAAACATTTTATGTTTTTTTACATGCTTTCAAATGTTTTCTTATGCAACAGTTTCATTGCTGGACACTGGATATTGTCTTTTTCTTTAATATTTCAACTTTACGCTGCTAAAATGATATTATTTTTCCTCATAATGTTGTGAAATTTCATCTTTTTTCCTTCTTTGATTAAATTTTTTTCTTTTAATGGTTTGTCTTCATTCTCGTAAGAGTTCTGCGGATGCTTTTTTTCTATAATTCTTCAAAATATTTTGACTTTCTTCTTATAATTTTTGTTCACATAATTACAATTTTATTCCCATATTTTGACTTTATCCCTGTAATATTATCACTTTCCCTCCAACGTAATTTTCCCCAAATTACACCTTCTTTGTTTTGTTATATTATATTATGACTTTTTAAAAAGTGTTGTCTTTAATATTTCAACTTTTAATATTTAAATGATATATATCATAATATTATGAGTTTACGCTTGTGAAATTGCGACATTTTTCCTTGTCAAAATACGCCATTTTTCTCTTCATATTTTGATTTTATTCTCATAAGAGTTCTGCAGTTTTTACCATTTCTACTGATACTTAAAAAAAAAAAATGTTTCAAATATTTCAACTTTCTTCTTGTAAATTTTCTTTTCACAATCCCCATCATATTTTGACTTTATCTATTATATAAAAACACAATTCAAAAAATAACAATAGTGTATGCAAATACATTTGAAATCATTAAAGAAGTGACAGAAATGTGTTTCCATCTGTGCCCTCCTGAGCTCCACTTGTATCGTAAGGCGTCAAAAGCTGCTGTGGGCGGGGCTTCACTTTGTGAAGAGGGTGGGTGACAGACACACACACACACACACACACACACACACACATATAGGCACACATAAAAGAAGAAGGGAAAAGAGGATGTACCCAGCATGGCCTTGCCCTCGTCCTCCAGCTCAAAGCGAAGTGTTTGCAGCTCTTGTTCAGACTGCTGCTTGAGCGTCTCCACGCTCTGACGGTGAGCCTCTCTCAGGGACTGGAGCTCGGCGTGGTGATGATGGCGGAGGCGCTCCTCCAGGTCCTGATAATGGATGCAAGGACAAGGAGAATTCAGGTCAAACGAAAGACGGAGGACAAGCAGAGAGAGAGTGGAAGTGAATGAATCATTTTAAACAGAGACGTTACAGTCATTATTATTATTATGATTATTACAATGATTATTATGTAGCACCTCGTCAGCGAATGACTGTAATTAGCAGCACTCTGCATTCGCGTTAACTGCTGTGAGACGTGCGGCATTTTAAACATCAAGTGTGACCTCATTCGACGCTTAGCCATTCCACCTGACGCGTTCGCTGCACACAAGAGAAAACTCCTCGTGGCCTTGCTGATGCCAATCGTAGACGCCGACAAAAGCAATTTGCACTTCACATTCTTGGCCTGCATTTTCATTAACTGCCGTTCTAATCTTCCCCGCTGCAGTCCGCTCTTATCTCGGAGGCCGCGGAGGATGGGTGTGAGGAAAGCATATGAGGAGGTGAGGATGTTTGGTTAGGATGCGAGATGCGAGGATTTTATGCTCGGATGCAAGGTTAAGTCATCAAATAACGCAGCTGTTGATGAGTCAAGGATGGACGTTATTATGATATTATTACAGGGGTGTACAAAGTGCGGCCCGTGGCTGTTTTTTTTTTTTTTTTCATCATTCTAAGAATATTATTTAACAATAAAGCTAAAACAACAACAACAAAATGGAAAAATCATCAGTAATTTTACAAGGATAACGTCAAAATATGAAGAGAAAGAAGTTGTAATCTAACAAGAGAAACAGGTCATTTTACGAGAATAACATTGTAATATTATGAGGAAAAGTGAGAGGATTAAAGAAAAATAGACATTTTATTTAAATTCATTATATGAAAAACAAACAAAAGAACAAATACATTTTCTGGAAATTTAGGTTTCATTCAGATATAAAAAGCTAAAATATTATGGAAATAACATCAAAATGTTATGGGAATAAAGTCCTAATGATGAGAACATTTTCAAGAAGAAAGTCGAAGTAGTTGGAAATAACTTAAGAAATAAATGTTTTTGTCTTTAATATTTCAATTCTATGCTACTAAAATGATGTTATTTTTCCTCATAATATTATCAATATTTATAAGTTTATTTTCATAAAATAGTGACTTTTTTCCCGTTAGAACAGGACTTTTTTTGACGTGATACCCGTAATATTACAACTTTTCTTCCAAACTAAATAAAAAAAAACAAGACATTTTTTTCTGTTTTGTTTTGTCATGATATTAAGACTTTAAAATAAAAAACTTGAATCAGATTAATCACAGCTTTTAAATTAATTAATCATGATTAATCACCATTAGCAAGTATGTCTGAAATATGCCCATTTTTAGTGTATTTAATGAACAGAAAGATAAATGACAGGACATAATTGTATATATTTGTATGTATTAACAGCTCCAAATGAACTGAATATGTCAATCAAGCTAAAAGATACCACACAAGTCTAAAAATATATTTGTCTAACACCATCCATCCATCTTCTACAGTTTATCCGAGGTCAGGTGGCGGGGACAGCAGGCCTCTCTTTGGCTACTTCGTCCAGCTCCTCCCCGTGGATCCCGAGGCGTTCCCAGGCCAGTTGGGAGACAGAGTCTCTCCAATGTGTCCTGGGTCTTCCCCGAGTCCTTCTACCGGTTGGACGTACCCTGAACACCTCCCCAGGGAGACATCCGGGAGGCAGCCTGACCAGATGCTCAAGCCACCTCATCTGGCGGAGGAGCAGCGATTCTACTCCGAGTCTGTCAGTGGTTCTCACCTTATCTCTAAGGGAGAGCCCAGCTACCCTACCGAGAAAACTCATTTCAGCCGCTTGTACCCGTGATCTTGTCCTTTCGGTCACTACCCAAAGCTCATGACCATAGGTGAGGGTAGGAACGTAGATCGACCGGTGAATTGAGAGCTTTGCCTTCCGGCTCAGCTCCCTCTTCACTACATCGAACCGAATCAGAGTCCGCATCACTGCAGATGCCACACCAATTTGCCTAACACTTGTCTCATCACGCTTTAAACCCTGTTATTATGAGCAATGAGGGGTTGCGTTCAAAGTACGTACCAATTTTTCAACTGGTCTTAAGATTTTGATCAGGCGTGTATGTTGACTTTATTCTTGTACAATTACTGTTGATTTCCCCATTTTTTGTAGTTGTGTTTTTTTTTTTTTTTTTAGTTTTCTTGTTACATTACATTTGTAGAATGAGCAAAAAAACAAACAAAAAAACAGCTGCGGCCACAAATGGCCCCCGGTCCACACTTTGGACACCCCTGTTATAGGGCTTTAAGCGCCCAAAGTTGGCATTTTTCTGGACTGTTGGCGGGAGGACTTGCAACATGAAGACCATGTTATTTGCTCTCATCGATCTCCAGTATTTCTTTGTAATGCATCAAAAAGACAAGTTTTATCCCTGGAAGAGCTCGAGGGCGGCACATCAAGCGTTCATCATCCATGTAGCAGCAAATGTTGCTCTGTTCCTCCTAGTCGTCATCCCATTAGCAGACTGTCGATATTTGTTGCAAAAGCACTGGAGGGAGTCCAATGGGAGGATGTTGGGATGCTGCATGCAGTGAGGGGAAGCACATAAGGACCTGCTGGAGAGGCGTGCCCTCATGCATCCTCATCCACGGGCAAAATGGAGGAAGCGAGACAGCGGGAAGCGTTTAAAAAAGTGGAACGTGGCCAGCAGGTGGAATGTTCTGACTCAGCATGATGTTTATGAAGCCAGCACTCGGGCCCGCCTCCAAATATTCAGACGCAGGATGCAACAAGAGCGCAGAGAAATGATGTGTTCTTTCCCGCATCTTGTTGAGGATGTGTTTGCTCCTTACACATCCCCCTTGTCATCGGGACAAACAGTTCCCCCTCTAACACGAGCGGGCTGGACGATAATACGCATTGTGATGGATCCTTGCAGGACTGCATTTATTCAGTGTGCAGAGTTGATTTTATGAGGGACATCACTCCCTGCATGCACCTCACAGCACTGCGGATGCTGCAGTAATGTCCACACAAGCAGCAAGAAATTCAAGTCTAAAAATATATTTCTATGCATAATAATGGTATTATTTATTTTATATGATAAATTATTTACATGTAATCATTCATATTTTAGATTTTTTATTTAATTAAATATATTTAATAAGTTCAGTCTTGTATGCATGTTCGGAATAAATGAAACCATTAGCAACCATATATCAGGGACTTACAGTATTTCTCTCCACAGGAAGATGCAGAGTGGACAGAAAATCAGTGATGTCATGGCATTGCCAGAAGATGGTCACTTCATTGAACTCTGTTTGCTTAACTTGTACCCGAGTTTTGGATTGTAAGTTACAAAAAGGGTTCATGACACATTTTTACAATGACACTTTTTGAAATGCCAGGACGCCAAAGGGTTAATGATCCTAAAGCATGAGCGGCGTGCGGTGGCCGTCTAGATGAGAGCGAGCGTGGGAGGAGAGAAGGTGTTTTATTTATCACTGGCTTCTGTGTGCAGGCACGTAATGACGTTAGCATAAAAATGAGTACGTGTGAGTCACAGAAGACATTTTCTACTTTGGGAGTTGACGAAGATGAAGCTGACTTCAGCCTCAAGCGTTTTCTACAATTCCGTCCAATTCTCTGGCTGGGAGAGAAAGCTTTACAAACATCCTAAATGATGCAAATGCTTTTATTAGGAATGGAGTGTTTGAATGTGTTTGTTAGCGCTGGAGGACTGGCACCAACAGAAGACTGTTTGTTTACACTGAAACTCCACGGGGTGTCCTTAATATTAGCACTTCAGCTATTCCCTCCTTTGTGTTGCCGGCGGCGCCGCCTACCTTGAGGTCGCGCTGGCGGGCGTGCTCCAGGTCCTGCAGGGCGCAGCACTGCGCCTCCTGCAGACGCTGCTGGCGGCGCTGGTGCTCGGTCTGCAGCTCGTCCAGCTGCGTGCGCAGGTGCTCCCTCTCCTGGCTGAACTGGTGCTGCAGCTGTTGCAGCGACGACTGCGACTGCGACAGCTGCATCTCCAGACTCTGCTTCAGCAAGGAGATCTGGAGGTAAGAGAAAGGAAATGTAAGGATCAACTTTAAACATCTTGCCTCTCGCCCGATGTCAGCTGCGATAGGCGCCAGAATACCCACGACCCTTATGAGGATAAGCGGCATAGAAGATGGATGGATGAAATTTCAAACTTTAAAAAGTATTTGTCAGGTAAAAATTGACGGTGTCGAAGGATTGTGTCCAAACTCTGCCTTCCTGACTCTGTTGGTGAGGGGCTGGGTTGCATTGTCGATGGAGTTTTACAGATTTCGAACGTGCACTGCACGGCGGTACGAAGGCAGAGCTCACTCCCACGCACCTGCTCGGCGGATACTTCACCTTTGTTGATGGCTTGTGTATAATTACAGAATAAATGCATGACGCAAGAAACACTTAAATGCACACCCTTGCTTGCTAAATATATCGACAGTGTCGCTAAATTGTCAACACGGAACTCTTCTAGGAGGTGTGTTATGAAACGGAACCGGTGATGGCCGGTGCTCGAAAGCTGGTGCTCAGCTAAATGCAATCAGCGTCAAAAGAACTGCTTGGTGATTCAGGGTGCAGACAAGTCCGAACATCTACGTGGGTTGATCTGACAAATCTTAAGTAAAATTGATCAAATGTAGAATTACTCCAGCTTCTGCTTATATATCAACAAGTAGCAAGCAGCTGTTCAACTCCGATTGAAAAAAACGGCCACACATCACAATTGGATAGCAAGTTGTGCCTAAAGCACTTCCAGTAATACTTTGCGCACTGCCACTTCCATATTATTGTATTATCATTCATAGTGGCCATGCCATAATTCACAGTCCTGGTTGGCTTTTGGCTGCCCTGTTCTCACAATACAGCTTTTCTCCAAACGAGAAATCTCACATTTTAGCGACACCTGCAGTATTTACTGTGGTAGACTGTCCGAATTGTGTTATATTTCATTTAAATTGAGCATTTTTAACATCCATGTTTAACTCATTCAATACCAAAGACATATTTATACGTTTTTAGAAACCCGAACGACCGATCCCAACAACAAATTTAAAAGGCTTTTACATCTTTGCGACAGGCAAAAAGAGGTGATGCTACAACTCCCTACTCATGGATTTCACTTCAGAGCAATTTTAAGCTATAAAAAAAGCTACAAGGTGGCACAAGTGCATTTGCTAAGAGCTCAGCAGGGATCATAGATGGAAAAATCACACAAGACAGGAAGGAGGAAGTGGGAATGCAGTGTGCAGAAGGTTACGCACTGTAAGGAAATTTTAACGCATGCACGCGCACACACATAGCTCAGTTCCAAATGTGAAAATTATGTGTAAATAGTGTGAGGTGTATTGTGTAAGTAGCTCATGGTGTTGTATTTGTAAATAAATTATTATTTTGATGTAAGACAACCATTTTTTGTGTTGTTTATTTTGTGGTATAGTTGTTTAAATATTTGGGGAGTCGCAAAAGCAAAAAATATGTGTGTCAAAGTGAAAGTTATGCTTGAAATGTGTCTTTTTACAAAAAGCTGTATTTCTCCCTATTTTAGTCGGAAACTGATATTTTCCTGAAACTTACCTATGTTTTACTGCTGATTGCTAAAGAACGGAAAAAGAGGTAGAAGCAAACTTTTTTTCTGATGAAAGACGGGAGTCTAATCTTTCTTTTGGTAGGTTCCCTGTTTAGATAGACATAGAACACAATATTCTGTGTGCCTTGAAAGATCAGTCAAAATCATCTAAAATGGTTGGTACTCAAGGGGTTGTCTTTAGGAAAATGGCTGGGATTGAATGAGTTAATCCCTGGTAGTGGAATGGTAAAGGGCGGGGGTTCAATTCCCCGCCCGGGTTGTGTCAGGAAGGGCATCCGGTGTAAAAATTAAGCCAAAACTATCCATATTTAAAACCCCCAACACGACAAACGTGTCTGCATGTAAGCATGTTCTTGAGCTGGTTACACGCGCTCAGCGTTTCTTGTTTGCAATGCTGCGAAAAAGCAACAGGAGGAGCTGGGCATCCGGTGGGTTAGGTTACAAAAAAGAACGTTTGCCAGCATTGTTTCAGAGCTGACGCTGAGCTCTTTAACTCAGAGTACAAGCGAGGGCCTCGCATTTCTAATTCATCAGCACTTGAAAAGCCGCTAAGAATAAACCATAAAAGCTGAATTGCATCACACACACAAAAAAATGACTGTCAGGGGATCCAAAATAAAAAAGAGCAGCTCACTCGCTTGTGCCCCAAATTTGGAGAATGTGCCGTGACTAAGACGTGAGTCACAAAGTGTCGAACGGCGGGCTCGCGTTAGCCACACAGGCTTATTTGCTAAGCTAACTGCATTATATGGACAACAACGCAACAGGGAAGTAAATGTTACGCAGGAAAATGTGTCCATGTCCAAGAAAGAGTCGAGTCCACAGTCTTCAAGGCATCTTCCATTAAATCAGCAGATTGACGTCCCACTAAATAATAAAAAGGCTTCACTGACGGCACATTAATCACACACGTTGTGGGAGTGGGGATGGGGGTCGTGGTGTAGGCGTTGGCGTGACGGCGGTCTGCAGCCGTGCAGAGTCGACAATGTGTCCATTTGTCTGCGTGAACCGCAAGGACAGCCGAGACGCGCTTCATTGATAATAGCAGGCGGACATTAGTGGCTGCAGAGCGAGGCCACGCACGACGGCTCGAGCGGCGCTGTGAGTCCGTCTGGCAGAGACAGAGGGAGGCTGTTTCTCTCCTCGTTTTTCACATCCTCCCATATTGATGTTTCTTTTTTTTCCAGCTCTGGTGTGATTAAAGCGCTCCATTGGCATGCACGCTGCAGATAAAGCAATGGTTCTCAACTGGTGGGTCAGAACCCAAAAGTGGGTCACAGATCCATTCTGCGTGAGATAAATGCACGATATTTTTCCAAACCGATACAGATAACGTTCTGTTTCTTAAGGCCAATATGACATCGATATCCAATATCGTTTTTCTATCGACTTTTAAAATTTAGATGAAAGTGTAGTTTGTGCACACCTGGAGTTTAGAAGGACTGGACCAGATTAGGATTTGACCAACTGTACCTGTTGATTTGTCCTAATCAGATATCATGACATTACTACTACCACATCACTACTATCAGGAGAACCAGAGTATAGAGCGGAGGGAGCCACCTGCTGTGGCCCAGCAAGGTGCACTGTATTCGGGCACACGCTCTGAGCAGCCGGTGTGACGCCACGGAGGTCTCTGGCAAACCTTTTACCTTTCAAATGCCGCGGTAAAACAAGCGGCAGGCGTGGTAGCAAAGTGGCGTTTCAGATGACTGATTTGTTTTTTGTGTGCTCTGTGTTTTTCTTTGGTTTTTGACCAGGCACTATTTCTATTGTTGTTGGGGTTTTTTTGGCTTTCTTGTGCAATTATATTTTTAGAATGTGCTGTTAGAATGGGCCAATAAAAAAGCAGCCACGGGCCACACTACGGACACCCCTGACATAGGCAAATAAAAAAAAATAAAAAATACATTTGCTTAGTTTGACTTAAATAAAAGTATAAAAAAATATAAATTAAATAAACAAATGAAAAAGTGAAAATGTAAAAAATAAATGACTTAAATAACAGCGGGTCAAGATTGAATGACTATTGGAAAATGTGGGTCGCAGTTGAGACCATTTGAGAAGCCCTGCTGTAAACAATGTCTACCGCTGTAAATAAAAGGGGAAGACGGTGGATCTTCGCGATTCACCATTCACAGCCCTGTTGATTGATTTTTGGTCAAAATGTATTTTTTGCTCTGTGAATAGGCTATGCTTGCCACAGAAAACACGTCCCATTTACCATAAGTTGGTACAAACGTATAAATAGGTGATAATACGGTGAAATATACAGCATACATTCACCAGTATTTTGACACGTTTATGTCTTTGTGCTTCACTGACAATGTTTTTCATCAAGCATTGAGACTTCACACTTTGTTCGACGTTCTTTGAATGCATCACAGTTGTGTGCTGTGGTCTCTTGTTGCCTCCAAAAATCAACATTTACTGTCAAAAAACAAATTATTTCAGGTTTTTGGGAGTCTCTAAAGACGTCGGTCCAGAACGCTGGTGCTCGAATGCTGACTAGAACAAAGAGAATATATATATACTTTTTAAATGGAGTCGGGGTTGAAGTGCATACCTGTTCGAGCAGGTCGTCCACTTTCCTCTGCCAACTCTCGCGAGCATTGCTCATCTCCTGCTCCTTGTTCTGGGCCAGCTGGCTCAAAGCCGAGGCCTTGTCCACCTCGTGCTCCTCTCTCAGCTCCTCACGTAGCTTCTTACATTCTTGCCTGCAGCAGCACACCAGAAAAAAGAGCTTGGGTTAGATGTCAGTGTTTCCCCTCAACCAGGGTTATCCAAACTTTTTTCACCATGGACTGAACACAGAAAAATCAAAGCATGTTGGCGGCCACTTATTTATATTTTTCTCTTTCATAAAAAGGCAAAAAAACATAAATCACATAGATTTAAAGCCAAAGCTTTGTGTTATTAATCATTAGTATCAACATTTCAGCTTTTTTTTTCTTTTTTACATTGTGCCTTTTTGCTCTAGTTTTCCCATTTTTGCAGTTTTTTTGTTTTTTTATGTGACCCACGAGCAAATAAACAAGACGCTGGCCGCAAAAGGCACTCTTTGGACACCACTGCTCTAAACCTTTTGCGTGCAGCTCTTAAAAACAGGATTGTTTTGACTTTAACGCCTCTATTCAATTAACTGTCTATTAACCAAACCGTCTACAAAAGCAAATAACCGCCGGGGTCTCTAAGGCCACATCCAAACAAACATGGATATTTTCAAAAACACACATTTCCCCCACTCTGGTGTTAAAAGAAAATATCCATCCAGTGGATTTTCAAAAAATGTCTGTCCACACGAGAGCACATTCGCTGGCTGCCATGCACGTTTTGTCCAATCAGAAACCTGAAAAAGAAACCACAACTGACTTGGTTGTGCATTACGCCTCATTTACTCAATACACAGTTACCTCAACACTTAACATCCCATGCGAAGTCTAATCATTCTTACACTGACCACTAACTCTTCATTTCTGGTGGGTACATTGTCTGTAGTCACTCTTTATCAAACTGTTCTTTCAACTATTAACCCTTTTATGAGTTATTATCTATTTGTTAATATTATTAAGTCTGCTATATAATTTATTTGCAGTAAGTATTTACCTTGACTGTCATTGGCCCACATTGTTATATTGCCTCATCACCTTCCTACGTCTTCACAATTGGCAAATACTACATTTAGAAAACAGGAAGTGAACAAATGAATAGCAACTAATGTGAAACGAATGAGGAGTAGGATTAAATTAAATAAGCTTTGCTTCTTCCTACTCCTTTTTGGACATGTGGAAGTGTGAACTGTACTGTGTGATGTGCTCTGGTGTAACTCTTATGCATGTTCAAAATGAATTAAACCATTACCACCGACTTATTTGGTGTACAGTGACATTTATATTAGCTTTAAAACCAGGGACACGTACATGGAGCCCAGGAAACATCAAGAATGTTGTTGTTTTTTTTTAAATCTCTTGTGCATGTAAGAGGGGCACGCACAAGCGTCTCGGTCTTACAGTCAATAACTTCATGTTCTGTTGTTAAATAAGGTTTAAAAACATGGGATAATGTTGCACATTTCTTCTGGCACAAACCAATATGCTCTGTTTCACCCATCCACACACAAACACTGAAGCCAAAATTCTTGAAAATCTAGCGTTCTGGTTTTCCAAAATCCTACGTTAGCGTGTGGACGGTAAAAATATAGTCTGCCCTCGCTATATCACAGTTTTTCAAACATTTAGGAATAAATTATGGCTGTTTCGTGGTTGACTTTGGCCTATAAGTAAAATAAATATTGAAAGACAAGTTGTATGTAGTATTGTGGTCACTAGGTGTCAGTAATGTTACATTGATGAGACATGACATGACATTACATTACATGACCTTTGACATGTGCTTTTGCGTTGTACTAAAAGGTTTTTATTTGCACGTAGCATCTGTCTCTGCATACCGGGGGTCTAGCACTCGACAGCTATAATCAAATCGTAACAACCTCCACACTGCCCTTAGTTAGCCATGGCATGTCCTACATGATAGAGTGGATAAAGAAAAGTTTTTGGCTTCTTACTTTGTCCTTTGTGCATGTGCATGTGTCTGCGTACGTGTGTAACGTGTGCATGTGCTGTGTAATTGAGGTGGAGAGACTGAACTTTGCTTCTTGCAGAACGTCCGTCTATGACATACAGTATGTCTGTCACACACACACACACACACACACACAATTTTACACACAGTACACACACAGAACATGCATAGACCTCATTGTTTGCCATACCTTCATTTATTCATGGTGGTCTATTATATTTAGAGCGTAATTAGAGAACTATAGATACGCTTTTTCAAAAAAGCAACTACCCACAACTCTAGGTTAGTGTAGACATCTGCAGACTCTGAAAAGCATGCACGGATCACTTTCTATCATCATTAAGCACGAAGTGGACCTGCAAGCTCTTCCCTCACTCCTGCAAGTAAAACACCACATCAAGCAGCAGAAGCAGAGCAGCTTCTTTGTACTTCTAAACATATTTGCTATGCTTTTCATGGTGATAATGACTTTTTGCAAAAGTTTCATGGCCATCATGGTCGTCACGGGCCACCGCCCCCACCGGAACTCACCACAGTCACAGAGTCCGGTAGGAAGCACTTATCACCTATAATGTAAACATTGTCCAATCTCATTCTAAACAGTAAATATGACAAATTGGACTAATTTTAAACAAAATGAAACCCTGAAATTAGAAAATGCATGTTTCTATTGTGTAATTACACTGGGTGAAAAATGGTGCTTATAATGGAATAATAATGTGGGGTCCTCTAGGGACCCAATCAGGAAATAAATTTGGAATCTGACACTGCAAAAAAAAATGAAGCATCAAAATCAATTTTACTACTAATCTTATGCATAGCAAAGTCTGATCTTTGACAGAGCCCCAGCCCCCTAACATTATTATATGGAAAATAACTCATTTGGAATGCATTTTTCTAAGCAAGAACAATGACATCATTCACTCAAACAGGCATTTAGAGAGATACAAATATTATATATATATATTATATATTTATGTATAATAAAAATATTTAATTTTTTTTATTAGAACTCAAGTTGATTGAGAGATTAAGCAAAAAAAGTAGAAAAAATACAAATCTGTTATGTTTCATAGCAGTTTTTGAGAGTAGACTTTTTTTTGTCTTCCAGGGACCTCAACGGGTCGTGAATTAAATGGACCCCAGAGGGTTAAGCTTAGAATAAACAAATTGGAGGCTAACTCGTTGGCTCACTAGGTGCTTAAGGCGGCATCCGTGTCTTGTGTCCCTGCAGTGACAATAGTTGTGCAATAGGGCGTAAACAAAGATGTAAAGGTGACTATGGGCTGGAATAATGGTCAAAATTGTATTTAGAAAGCCATAAACAGGTTTTCTATGCTGCAACTACAACAATATTCCATTTATTGATATTCAATCCTACTTTGTGAAAATTCACTTATTGCGGTCAGGTCTGGAACTAATTAACCGCCGTACACAATATAAAATGTGTGTATAAAATTTGTGTGGATGTGGCCTAATTAGTCCCTGGTCAAACCACTGTGGCTGTAGGCAACCTCCTGGTGTAGTTTTTCAAAATTAACTCTGCACTGCAATCATCGAGGAGTGAGCCGCATCCGGCAGCTTTACCTGGCGTTGCATGCGCTTTAAAATGTTGCTCCTCAGCTGCCCGTGCGAAAGTCATGCTTGTTACACTCACCCGCACTATTAATGTTAATGCTGACTCAGCCGTTTGCTCCTTACCGCTATTGAAACATTGGTTCTGTTGCAGCTGTGCTGTGCAATATGCTTGTTAATAAATGACCATGTGGTCAAGGAGAGCTATGGTTCCCTTTCCACTTCCCCATGCACCCCAAATCATTATTAAAAGTAAAATTATACATGTTCTAAGATAACAGGAATACAAAAGTGGGTAAAAGATGTTATTTACTATTGTGTTATGAAGTGATGGCCAAGGAAGGCAAGGCATGAGCACTCAGCCGACTATAGTTTTGTGTGTGCGTGTGCGTGTGTGTGTGAGAGACAGGGACATTTGCGGCCTCTCAAAATGACAAAAAAAAGTGTGTTTTGCTGGAAAACTTCATTTAATGGCTGCCATTTCAACTCCCACACAGCAGCCATTACCACAGCGCTCCGCACTTCAACACACACACACACACACGCACACACACTGGAAGCCTGTCTAGCTGATAAAAATGGTGAGTAATGAGTGTGTCTTTCAACTCAGTAGACATTATGGAAAGTCAAAAGCACACCTGAGAGTCTCAGTCCATTTGAGCTCGAGCTCCAGAGCCATCTTGTCCATCTTATGCTTCTCCTCCTCTTTGGTGGTGATCACTTTGGCTTCATGCTGACGCTTCTGGACCTCCAGCTCTCCCTGACACACAAACACAAAGATGCAGTGTTACAGTGTGTCAGCCTTACAGACCACATGATTAGGCACACCTGCAGCGCCGTGAGCAGGTTGCTGGTCTCCCTCAATCGCCCCCTGGTGGCGTCCAGCTCCTCCAGCAGCTTGTCCTGAGCCTCCTTCAGCGTGGACATCTGTCCCTCTGCCATTCCCATGTCCTTCTCGCCCTGCTGCACCTGTTCCTGTAGCCGACATACCTGCGGGGGGCAAGGACACAACAGAAGCAGGATGGAGTTGAGAAATGAAAACACTTATTTTGTTACTTAGATGATGTGCTAAGCTTTGGACTATAAGACGTTCCTTTCAACAGATAGACGGAAAGATGATGCATGATGTGGTATGTTTTGGATTGCAAGAACTTCCATTGCCATCCATCCCCAAATGTTCCCAACTAGATTTAAATCAGGGGAACACGCAGGATGGTTCCTCTGGAAGAAGTCCTTTGTGAAGTGCAGCGTTGTCCTGTTGAAAAAGCCGGTCATTACCACACAGATGAGGGCCTTCAGTCATGAGGGATGCCCTCTGCAACATCCCAACATAGCCAGCCACCGTTTGACGCCCCTGCACAACATGAAGCTCCATTGTTCCATTGAAGGAAAAAATCAGCCCAGATCATGACGGTACCTCCTCCACTGTGGCGTGTGGATAACATCACTGGGGGGGGGGATCTCCTTGTCATGCTAGTTGGAAGCCATCAGGACCATCAATATTTTCTTCCACCTGTCAATGTCCCATGTTTAGCACTCTCTTGCTCTCCCCGAGCAATTTTGTGGCATTGAAGACGACAAGGCCTTTGAAGATGTTTCTTCTTCTTAAAAGCCTTCTCTGGCAGATGGGGTTAATGGACTGCACTTGGCACCAGTAACAACCTTCATTTTGGCCAAGGATGGACCCGTGTCTTGACGGACAGCCAATGGGATCCTCCGGCTCAGGAGTGGTGACATTTTTTGGGGTCTACCACTTGATTTTTTTGTTTCATAACCTGGGAGCATGTTTGAAGAAGTTTCAAATGACTGTCTTACTGCGTCCAATCTCAGCAGCAATGGTGTGCTGCGAGAGGCCTTGCTTATGCAGCTCAACAATCCCACCACGTGCAAAGAGAGAAAGCATTTTTGCCTTTGCCATCAAGTGACAGTGTGGATACCTGACACTAAATCACATTCAATGCTCAGTTTTGCCAACATTTTGGCTTTTTAAGGCTGTGCTTTTAAACTTCTGATCAGCTGATGAACAGCCTATTTGACTTTAATGCGTCTTTGCAATAAATTGCTTATGCAATTTTTTTGCATAAATATTTCTGTGGTAACTCATGATGTGGTTTGCTTTGGATTATGAGGCAGTCCTATAGCTAGACATCATGTGTCATCTACATGATGCCGTATGGTTTGGACTATAAGATGTTACTTTCAACGGATTGATGGTGAAATGAAGCATGATGTGGTATGCTTTGGACCATCAGGATGTTTCATTTCAATAGACAGAAATGACAGGATGTGGTGTGTGTTGGATAGTAAGGTCTTTTTTACACTTGTATTACAGTTACAAATCCCGAAAAAAAATCAGCTTGTGTTCTACTTTAGATGTCATTAGCATTCCGTGACACGACACCATGAGCTCAAATCGTCCCACCTCCTGGTTGGCGGCGTTGAGTCTGGAGGTCATCTCGTCCCTTAGCTGCTCTAGCTGCTGCTTGAGCAGATTCTTCTGCTCTTCCAGCGTGTGGCGCTCACGTTCAAACTGCTGCTCCAGCTCCTGTGTATCATCCACACACACGCACACACACTTTAAATACAACATATGAGAGCTGGTCTGCGTGTTTTTTTTAAACTAATGTTTCCTTCACGCAGCTGTCACTTCTCTTCTCCATCATTTAAAATAAATCATAAGACTGTGCACACGTGTACATGCACGTGCACGCCGCATGGGCCTCGGAGAGAGGGCGACATCATGGCGGCTATTTTGGGTTGGTGGCAGCGCGACGCTTCAGCCGCCGCCAAATGAGCAAGAACCCCTCAGTTTGCAGCCACTGGGGGCTCATTAGACTGCTACCACAGCACACTTTGCTACCTCGCCATGATTTTATTCATAGAAACTTTTTTCATGGACTTTCTAATGAACGATTTGAGCAAGAGGCACCGATAAACATTATTAAATAAAGCCAATATTCAATAAAGGGAAGTATACTAACAGTCATGCTCTTGATAAGAGCTGCAAAGTGGTCCACCTCGATTGTGTGCATGTTACAGCAAAGACTATGGGATGATATTATGTAGGACAGCGGCAGCTTAAAAGCAGCAGCCTTTGCTCTAGCATGTACAGTATATACAGTATGTAGGAGGTTAATGCATGTACACGCCGCTAAGTAAGTAGCAGTCAAATATTTATGCTGCAAGCAGACATACATGCACACGCACACACACACAGCCATGTACTTTCCACCTGCAGTCTGGTGTTTATTCGATAGACATTACATTATGAGTCTTTAGTTGACATGCAGCAGCTCGTCACATACGGATGGCCTTAGCGATTAAAACTGCCCTTGGGCCACACTTTCGCCACCCATGCGGTTTGGCGAGTCAGCATGTCTTGGTTTCACCAGGACGGTGAGTGTTTGCCAGGTGACGAAGTAATGTATTCAAACTCTGCCTTCTTGGGTCTGTAGAGCTGCATTATGGAGGGGTTTATGCAGCTTTTAGACTGGTATCAAACCAGCATTGCACGGCGGTATTTATGTATAATCGTAGGTGCCGCGCGTCGGATACTTCAGGCAAGAAACAGTTCCTGACTTTCACTTTTAATGCGCATCCCTTCTCGTTAAATATAGAGACCACGTCGCTAAACTGTCAAAACAGCACACCGAGGTAGGTTGCAAGGTATGTGTTGAGCACTGAACGTGTGCTTACAATAATGTCTTGCACACTCCCACTTCCTTATTACTGTATTATCATTCATAGCATCCATGCCGTAGTTCACAGTCTGATTGGCTTCTAGATGCCCTGAGACAGCTTTTCTCCAAACAAGAAATCTCATCACCCCTATTTTATTTGGAGCATTAATGTGTTAATGTGTTACTTCTCGCCTAAATTGTCTGGTATGGGGCATTTTAGATTAAGTCCTATGAACTCTGCCTAGCAACAAGTGGCCATACAAACCTATGCCATGTGGATCGTAGAGGAACAACAACACTACCCATTTTTTTGTTTTGTAATCAGATGTGTCACAGTCCAGGTCTGATGCTCTTATTTTGGTTGCCTGGCGCTTTCTATTTATTTTCTTTTTCATCCAGGGGCTTGGGTGGAGCCACAAGTATCTGCAGCTGATTACTTTCACTAATTAGTCTTTGCAATATTTAGTCTCGCTGCACCTTTTGTTTGTATGTTGAGTTTTTGTTTCATGGGTTTTGCTCGCGGTGCTCTTTTTGTTCACTTTTGCCCCCACTCTGCTGTCTTTTAGAGATGCTCCGATCAGGGTTTTACCGATCATCCATGAGTGAGATTGGCCAATACTGATACCAATCACATGGATTAACTGTACAGTTTTAAATTTATTTCTGAGTGCTATTTGCCAGGGTCGCCATTAGACAATTCCAAGGGCCCCTGGCCTAGGTAATGTAATGTTCATTAAACAACAACACACTAATAGTTTTTGGAGGTTAAGACATAGTATAATGACAACAATAGACACTAGAAATAGTCAACAAAACGGCAAACAGCGGAAGTGCTGCCTGGACAGTTTATGGTGGTGCACCTAAGTGTAAGACGCCACCAGAATGGCTGAGCGTAAACTCCGACCCGCACCCCCTGGATTTAAAGCGAGCGTCTGGAAGCACTTTGGCTTTCATGTAGTTTAAGATAAAAATGAGCCGGACAAGAGCCAGACAATATGCAAGCTTTGTCATACAAGCTTAAAATATTTTGGGAACATGACAAATATGAGAAACCACATAGCACGTTTACACTCGAACGAGGAGGCAAAACAGCCAGCTGAAGTTGCTGCCAACCAGAGAACCATCCAGCAGGTCATTGTACACCCAACTCGGAAAAGCAAAGCGAATCACAAAGTCAATCGCAACTTTTATTGCGAAGGAGTTGTGGCTGTATTCGATTGTTGAGAAGCAGGGCTTTCCTGCTTTGTTGCGCACTTCGGAACCCAGATACAACTTCCCATTGAAACGTTATTTCACTGACACTGCAATTGTGAATAAGGGCAGCCTAGTTTTTTGGGTTTCTCATAATACACTGACGTCCGCAAGCATTATTCTTGTATGAGAGCCGCTGGTACAGAAATCCAGAGATTCTCACCACTAGTACGTACCCAATGGACGTAACATCCACTTCCCCGTGGGAGAAAAAATGAGCTCCAAACCGCATTGTCAAAAAGTCCCATTTGGAGTCTGAAGACGAGAAGCTAGGCAGATAAATTCTCGCTAGCTAGCTTAGCTAGTTAGCTGTGGACAGCTAGGCAAAGCGTGTAAAGAAAGATGCAAGAGTCAAACACCAATAGGTTTGCCAAAGGAGCGATCAAACACACTGGCATCGACTGGCCTAGCCTGTGTCAAGCTGTCAACCTGAAGCCAGTCAGGTTTTCCAGACTAGTGTTGATTATCGCGGCAATACGAGACAATTTGCGTTCTTTGTCGGCTCAGTACAGGTGTTGTCACCCTACGTGACACAGCACACATGCACATTCATGTCATTTCTGTGTTGTCGTGACATGAATTGTCATGTCGCCGCCACACGGAGATTGTTTTTTATGATCGGCTTTGAAAGGCATTAATCAGCATATGCCAATTTTTTTACGGAAATCGTCTGATACTAATCGGTGGCCAATCTATCGGAGCATCCCTAATGGAGTAGAATATACTGTAGGAGAGTGTGTCATATTTTAGTGTCAAAGTGGTACATTCATGTGCTTTGATGCACATACTGCATGAGGAGTTGTATACTCACAGCCAACAGGCGGTTCTTGTCCTTCTCTGCGTTACTGAGCGCGCTCTCCAGCGTCACTCTGTGCTTCTTGGCCACGTCGTCCAGGACCCGGGTTTGGTTCTCCTTCAACTGGCTGCTCTCGTCCTCGTAGCGAGCACGCAGGCCGCTCATGTCCTTCTCGTGGGACGCCTTCTCCTCTCGGAGTGTCTGGCAAACACAGGCAGGGGATGAATATGCGCGCACACACACACACACACACACACAGGCAAAGAGAGCCTGGGCTGACATTCACACCATATGCTGCGTCAGTCAGCCATATTGACAGTGATTACTAATGAGCAGCCCAGGCAAAACTGTGACGCCTGACAACATTTTAATCACTATTTTGCTGTTTATTTCTAATTGAGTGAAGGGAAACTGAGATGATATGTTTACATTAGTAAGACCAAAGTGAATTGCACATTTACAAACAATGGTGTCAAAAATCAGCATTCGACAGAAAATGCTGTAATGTGCATGCCAGACCAGGAGTTGGCGATGTAACTTTGTAAAGATGTCAGCGTTTACATGAAAACAGGCTCCAAAATGGTGGTGTTGTATGTAAACAAAACCTAAATGACACTGTTTTCATCCATTTTCTTTATCCTATTTGGCATTTAAAGGGATAGTTCGGATTTTTTGACATGAAGTTGGATGACATCCCCATCAGCATTGTAGTCCACAAGTCCAGTTCTGGTCAGATTTCCATGATGAAGAACATAGTTCCACTTACTTGCTGTGTCTTCGTCACATTCATGAACATGAATGCACAGGCGGCAGTGCGCAGGGATACAACGCCGTGCATTTTGTGAGGTTTGAGGGTTTTTTTGAAGACATTTTTGCGATGCAAATGTTTTAATCTTTTGAACGCAACTCAGCAACTAAGCGGAACAACGTTCTTCATCACAGAAACCGAGTGGAGAAGAAGTCGCTGTTATTGGACTACAATGCTGACGGGATGTCATCCTACTTCATGTCAAAAAATACGAACTGTCCCTTTAAGCTCCCAACTTGGCAAATATCAATCAAATAAGATCATATTTGAATGTTTACTTTTTCATCAAAAGATATTTTGCACTAAATCAGCCTCATTTGTGACACATTTCACAAAGATGGCAGACAAGCTAATTTGGCAAGCGGTGCTAATGTTTATCCAACAATTTTATCCAACTAAATCGTCATGCCAGACTTTGGGTCATTGTGGGCGTCAGCTGACTTATTCTGGGATCACCCAAATTAGTTCAAGAGGTGTAAGATGTTCTATTAGCGCTCCTCAGAGAATGATGTCTCACAAATGTCAGCACTGAGGGGACGACAAAACAAACAGGAAGTGCACACACTTGACATTTAGCATGTGCCCCCCTCAGGCTGCTCCCCGCCTTTAATCATGTGACCTTTTCTAAAGGTTTCCAGATTGGCAAATACACTTATCGACACTCCATCATGGCTGCCTCCCCGAAAGGGATGGGTGGTTTGGACTGATTTCAGGCTGTTTTACATTTGGGGCAGGTGTCTCAGTGCCCCACCAGATACGGCTCATAGCACTCACAAATAAAATAATATCGACCATTTTGTGTCACAATACTAATTTTGGACAAGTTTCCTTCATGAATGACTATGTCTTAGTGACTTACAGCCACATTTCTTTTTACACTTGTATGACTTGTCAATGTCACTTAAAGTCAAATGTCACTTAAAACAGGGGTCCCCGACCACCGGGTCCTGGGCGGGTGGGAAATTTATTTTATTTAAAAAACAATCCCAAAGTTTTTGCATGTTTATGTTGTTTGTTGCGAGCAGCGACCAGTCCTTGAACGCACCATTGTGCATGTGCCAACGTTCTCCCACGCTGTACAGAGACTACTATATTGTATTTTTACTGTTTTTATTTCACTTCATATTTGGTCTGAAATGCTAATACTATGCGGGAATGCATAAAGGTAAGCTTTGATGACATCACTGAGTGCCAATTTGCATATTTGTTCTGTGCACCACATCAGATTAATGCATGCTAGCACAAGGCCTGTTACCACACATCAAACAGCGACGTAATAATCTTCTCTCTGAAAAACAAAGTCCAGGCTCGTACTGGTGGATGGCGGTTCTGTATTCATTCCGTGCTTTTAACTTGATGTTGTTCCTGTTTTAGTTTTATACAATACATAAATAAGGTAAGTTAGATCACTGTAATGGACGAATTCACTCGGGTCCACTGGAGATTTGTGCAAACATGAGCTGGTCCATGGGTCCAAAAAGGCTGGGGACCACTGACTTAAAACATTGTCCACAGTTTGACCCCGGAACAGATTACCTTGGCGCCTCTGTTTTTGTCAATCCCTTCCGAAAGATCAGATGAAAACCGACGCAATTTTGTTCTACCTGAAGCAATGTAAATCCAATTAATTATTAAAATATGATTTTAATTATATAAAAATGTCATTAGTAATCATTATCATTATTATTTGAATGATTCAAATACAAAAACGGTGATATGTAAAAAATGATATGGCAATCATTTTCATTGAAAACCGAACCCTATGAAAGCGGAGGTTCTGTTTACATTGCAACATGCACGTCACATTTCATGTTAAAGGTGATGTATTTGTGTATTTTGTCATCACACACACACGGTTAAAGGCGCACCTTCTCGAGGGACACCAGCTGCTGCTTGTGTCTGTCATCCAGAGCTTGGCTCTGGCTCTGCAGCGCCTCCCGCTCCTCCTCCATCCTCAGGACCTTGTCCTTGAGCCGGCTGCGCTCGTTGTCCAAGTCCCGAATGGCTGCCTCCTGGGTCATCTGGGTGGCCTGCAGGCTGCTGATTTGACCTACGACACCACAGAGCGCGGCGGGCGGGACGCAAAACAGCTGAGGTGATGTCATAACGCAAACGGTCGCGTTGTCATGCAACTTACTGGCTTTGAGGAGGATTTCGGTGGCCTGCTGCTGAACACGATCCCTGGCCGCCTCCAGCTCACACTCAGCCTCCTTCTGACGGATCTCCACGATCTCAGAGTTCTGGGTCACCTCGTCCAGCTGCTTGCTTAACTCCTGAGCAAACGTGAACAAACATTCAACATCAAGTGAGTGTGATAAGTGAGCGAGTGAATCGATGGGCGCCATCTTTGTCGTCAGAGATCATGATCTGACTTCAAACCTGTAGTGACTGGTAAACGCCGACACATTAACAAATGCTTCCTGCTAGAGCAAGACCTCTCCTGATTTCGACTGTTCACAGACAACGGGAAGAATGTTTCTGACAACAAGACGTTAATTAAACTCATCTCAGCTTGTGTGCTCGTTTGCTGGCAGCTCTCTGGAGACCCTAAGAGCACCCATGAAGACGACCTGACTATGTTTCAATCTTTGATGCCTCTTCTTCTTGTCGTGCCGGCACAGATAATTACGCCTCCAGAGATTTTAGCAGAGATCTGCACATCTCCACCAGGAAGACTGATTAGAGATGATGCTGTGAAAGGTGCATTGTGGCGACATGAAGATCAAAAAAGTGATAACAATGAATAGATGCGATCACGATGGGGTTAAATCTAATCTATGATGTAGTGGGATTAAGAGCTATGTTCATACAGCCAGGCTGGCATTAAGAGATTATTATCATATTAGCTAAGAGGATGCATAAAGCAGTCAGCCTGCTTTGCTTTGAGCACTGGGGGATTGTGGGTAGTGTAGTGCTTCATACAGTAAGACATCAGAAAAAGCATATCTCAGACATGCCCTATCCATGTTACGAATGGGTGAAAGCGCACTCGCCTTGACGGCACTCTCGGAGGTAGCGAGCGACGCCTGCAGCTTGTGCGACCGCTCGCGGTTCTCGCGGGCCTCCTCGCTCACACGGGCCAGCTCGGTCCTCAGCTTGCCCAGCGTCTTCTGCAGCGCCGCCTCCTGCGTCTGGAACTCCCGCCGCAGCTCGGCCTCCGTGCGCTTCCACGCCAGCAGGTTGTCGGCGGTCAGCTGCTGCGTTCGCTTCATGGCCTCCAGCTCACGCTCGTAGAAAGCCTGAGCCTGGACGACACAGGAAAAATACTAGCAACAGCAAAGCACAAGTGAACTATTACCTGTACAAGAGATTCAAGATTCAAGATTCAAGATTCAAGATTCAAGAGAGTTTTATTGTCATGTGCATGGTAAAACAGCAGTTATACCATGCAATGAAAATCTTATTCTGTTCATTCTCCCAAGGAAAAGAAAGAAAAACACAAGAAAGAATAAGAACATAAGAAACATAAACACATATACATAAATACCAAGAAATTAAGCAACAACAACAGAAGAGACATTAATGCAAGTAAATAATACAAATAAATAAATAAATAAATAAAGTGCTATGAGTGTGTGTTGCGTGTGGCGTGTCTGAGTGCTTCATTGAGAAGCCTGATGGCCTGTGGGTAAAAGCTGTTTGCCAGCCTTGTGGTCCTGGACTTCAAACTCCTGTAGCGTCTGCCTGATGGTAGGAGTGTGAATAATGAGTGTTGTGGATGTGTGCTGTCCTTGATGAGGTTGTGTGTTCTGCGTAGGACTCTAGATTTATAAATGTCTTGCAGTGAGGGGAGGGCTGCCCCAACAATGTTCTGTGAGGTCTTGATCACCCGCTGGAGTGCCTTCCTATCACGTGTTGTACAGTTACCGTACCAAACAGTGATGGAGGCGGTAAGGACACTTTCGATGGAGTGGAGGTGTATAGAAGTGTATAGAAGAGTGTATATATAGAGTGTATATATATATATATATATATATATATATATATATATATATATATATAGTATATATTTTTAAATTAAAATAGACTACTACTCGTGTTACCAGGGCTGCCCTTGGTAAAACTGGGCCCCGAAACAGTATCACAAATAGGGGCATCCACCAAGAATGGGTGCCTATTAATGGGCCGTATTAAAAAAAAACAAGTCACACTGACCCCCACCTAACCTAACTGACTTATTAAACTGATTTACATGGGATAAATAGTTTTTAGTCCCAACTAACAATTAATTAAATAATTCTAAAAAAAACGAGAGCAACTTTAATTCAGATCAGTCACCACCTGCACATTTGGAAGCAATGTAAACACGTTCAGACAAATACTGTGTGTATTTGTCAAATACCGTCAGATTAGGCTGTAATTTGGTGTATGGATGTTTTTATATTTTGTTCTGTGAGATGTAGCAAGAATGTGGGAAATTCCAGATTAAAAATCCCCTCCTTTAAGATGTTACGATCCTAAACGGGAGCTGTTAAGTCACTGAGGAACCAATGTTAAGCCTTGGTGGAGGTTGTCCACCTGTTCGTGTATACAAAACCAGAAGCTCTGCTGCACCTTGCTGAGTTTGGCCTCGTACTCGTCCACCAGTCGCTTCTTGTCCTGTTTGAGCTCCTCCACGCGCTCTGCCAGAGAATCCACCTGGAAGACGTGACAAAACAAAAACTTATCAGCAGCGTTGTCCCACTTCCCTCAGCTTCCCCTCCCACAGTGTCCTGCCTCTGCCCGCTCCTTTTCCCAGGAGCTTTACCTCGGCTTTGTGCAGCTGACCCAGTTTCTCCTGATCTTTGCTGTAGTTGGCGTTCTGGCTCTGGTGGCTGCGGAGGAGCTCCTGGATCTCCTGCCTGTGCTGGGCCTTCAGCTCCTCCAGCGCCGCCTTCTTCTCCTGCTCAAACTGGGACTGGGCTGTGCTGAAGGTGCGCAGCTTCTCCTCAAAGGAGCGTCGCATCTCCTCCACCTCCCGTGACATGGACACCACACGCTGCGTGTGCTGAGAGCCAGACGGGGACAGACCATTAGTGGGTTTCTCATGAAGCAAGTAGCATGTAAACACACCTGGTGCTGAACATCTGGCTGTGGAACCTCAAAATTAAAAAAAACCTTGAAGGTCCTATCATTTCCACTTAGATTTTCACTGCACGTGGGAATGTATTGTTTTCCTTGAGGGTTCCACGGAATGCTTTTAAAACCATGTCAGCACATGATGCCATTTCATAGACCAGAAGACAGCAGGCCTGAGTCCCAACATGGACCTGAATCAAAGAGTATGGTGGTCGAAGAATTGCTGGGGAGTTGGCAGTTCCAACCCCAAGAACCACTGAGGTGCCCTCGAGCAAGGCACTGTTTAATCAAAGAATTACTCAACCAACTAACTGACCTCGAAAACCCACTTAGCCCAAAAAGTGTGGTTCCTGGACTACGGGACAGTCATAAAAGCTTCTGGTTCAAAGGATACATGTCTGAGGAACAAAATCAAAGTGAATTGAAGCACACCTGAGCCTCGGTGCACAGCTGGAGGTCCTCCACCCTCTGACGGTAGTTTTCAAACTCGGCCAGGGCCTGCCTCTTCATCCTCTCGTGCAACTCCATGGATTCCTCCAGAGACTGGATCCGCCTCTTCAGGTCCATCTCGTCGCTGATCTTACTCTTGTACTATACGGAAATGAAAATAATAGATTTTACCGACTGCCACTAGAGCAGGGGTGAGCAAACTACGGCCAGTGGGCCTCATCAGGCCCGCCAAACGTCCTAATCCAGCCCACCTGGTGTTTTAAATTACTTTTTTTTTTTTTTTTAAACCTTTAACATCAAAACATGGCACACAATGGAACCTACCTGCTGCACCATGTGGGCATACAAATTAACGTCTACGGACAACACCCATGCCAAAATCACACCAATATATTCCCGCCGCAAGGCACGCTGGGTAGCTTCTCCTCAACATGTCGCCGTGTTTGTCGCATTTTTGCTGGATTGCAAAACATGTAGAGGACGTCGCCAGGGAAGTTAACAAGGGGAGACGTTCACATACTCCTGAAATCCAATGTTTTATCATTCATAGTTAATATTGTTGTAGCCACAGGACTACCCAGCATGCCCTGCGGGCATTTGTAATAACACCTTAAGATATGTTATGTTTAGTGCATAGTTGTTGTTCATTACCCACGTAGTAGCAGTAGTTGATTTATGTGATGCGTTGTGATATTTTGTTGCACCGTGAGTAAGTATGTCGTTCTGTTCGATGCCCACCTATATAAAGACGCCCCTCAATTTTTTAACCCAATGTGCCCCACGGGTCACAAAGAGGTTGAGGTTACAGTTACTTCAGACCTGACTAGTTTGCTGCCTTACCAAGCTGTCATAGAAACAGGAAGTACACAAGTATGTAACTAAAATAGAACACCTTTTGCTGCATAAATTGCAATTTTATGTGACGTATGACAGAAGTTACGTGGATGTTCCATTTCCTTGGTGAGGAGTAGTGCACGAGGTGTCATTAGAGGAGATGAGGATGAAGCTGAATAATTCACATTCAAGTGGATTAAACATGAATGAAAGCTCATTAGGAAAGTGACAAGAAGATAGAAGCTTCCGGAAGCGTCCAGACGGTTTCATCAAGGAAAAAATGGGATGTTTAGGAATTACCTGTAAAATCTTCTCCCTGGTTTCTGAGAGGATCTGCTGCACCTCCTCCTCGTGCGCCTCCTTCAGCGTGGCGATGGCCGCCTCGTGCTCGTCGTTCTTGGTGTTGAGCGCGTAGATGACCTGCGCGCGGAGAAAAGTGTCGGGTGTTTAATAAGTAATGACTGTGACTGTGAGAGGTGTTGAACAATGCAACATGATTAAAAGGTGTGTAGTGCTATGATCTTCTGCCAGTGCCATTCATGAGCTTGCCTTGGATCTTATATTTATGATAAATAATACATATGTAATAATAATATAGAAAAATACTACATACAATAAATACAACAAAATAAATATAAATTAATAAATATTAATTAACAAAAAAATATAAATACAAAATAAATACAATAAAATATAAAAACAAATATAAATAATACAAATAAAAATAAACATAAACAATAGATCGCCCATGTGATGGAAACTTATGGTGTGCTAAAAAGGGGTTGTGAACAATAAATCGTTGCGACTGGATATCCGGTTTGCCAAGCGAGATACAGCTGCATCGGTAGCAGCCTCCTGGATCAATCAGAATCAGCCATAAATTCTTAGATTAATCGACTGTAGAGACATGCACCGGGTATCGCAAGACCAGCAACAACGCTGCCGGCATAAAAATTGTTGCGCATGCTCCGCAGCTTAGCACGACTGAATGGATGTAAATAGTAGCAGCACGTACATAGCAATCTAATTTTGCTTATTTATTATGTATTGCGTACAAATAAGACAGGAACAACATCAAATTAAAAGCACAAAATAAGTACAGAGCCACCATCCACCAGTACGAGCCTGGAGTTTTTTCCAGAGAGGTTGTGCACCACAAATATGCACATTAGCACTCAATAACATCATCAAATCGGATGCATTCCCACATAGTATCAGCATTTGGGACCAAATATGAGGTGAAAGAAAAATGGGGAAAATACAGTGTAGTAATCTATCTGTGCAGCGTGGGATAAAGTTAGATGGTGCGTTCAAGGACCGTCGGCAGTGGGCCACATGGGCAATTCTCAAGGGGGGCGCCGCAAGACGGAAAGAAAAAAAATCCCATTTATTACTGTTCAGCGCTCATTTTCTTATCAAGTCAGGGTATGCGTGGCAGATGGGCGCCCTCTACACGCGGGATACTGCCACCCCCATGCTGCTCAGACATCATCAAACGTGTACCATGTGGATTACACCAGATTGAGTAGTGTGCGGGGTGGAAGGAGGTTTCACGGCTGGTAAAAAAGTAAATTACGAAAATAAATGAATTCTTCACATTATGTTATATTAATTATATCGCAGATCAAGAGTGACAAACATATGTCGTTCCACTACAAAAATGTGAACTAAAAAGAAGGGAATTGTGGGTCAATGAGTTGGTTTCGCCTTGACTGCTAGTTGAGTGACAGTGGGAGATTTTGTCAACAAAACATGGAAAAGAGTGCACAATTTACAAAGAAGAGGAAAGAAAAAATAGGCCAAAGATAAAGGTATGGAGTTATATCATCATTATATGTGTACCATATTATGGAATGCATGTCATCAAATACGTTAACGTTACCTGGTGGTTAGACGCTAACTGAGCTTCTTTTGTTTTCTTTGTTTTAATTGTGTAAATTAAATTAATACTATATTCCAAATGCAATTGAAAGGGAACTTGGGAAATATTTTGGAGCAGCTTCTGCATTTGAAAAAAACATTTGCAAACAACAGTTGTGGGATTGTGTGTGTTGGGGGCTCGGGGGCGTTGTACTAGAATCTGTGCACTGCAAAACAAAATAATTTCATTGTATATTTTGTATATGGGGCCGCACGGTGGTCTAGTGGTTAGCATGTTGGCCAACACAGTAACAGTCTGAAGATCGGGAAGATCTCCGTTGGGCATTTCTGTGTGGAGTTTGCATGTTCTCCCCGTGCGTGTGTGGGTTTTCTCCGGGTACTCCGGTTTCCTCCCACATTCCAAAAACATGCATGTTAGCTTCATTGGTGACTCTAAATTGTCCATAGGTATGAATGTGAGTGTGAATGATTGTTTGTCTATATGTGCCCTGCCATTGGCTGGAGACCAGTCCAGGGTGTACCCCGCCTCTCGCCCGAAGTCAGCTGGGATAGGCTCCAGCATGCCCCGCGACCCTAATGAGGAGAAGCGGCATAGAAAATGGATGGATGGATGGATGTTGTATATGTTATTTCATATTTTGTTTGCTAATGTATTATTATATTTTCTACCTTTTGTGGCTTTGTATAACTCGTGGTGCGTGAGTTGGGGTGGGGTGTCGGTGCCGTCATTCAAGCCAGAACTGCCACTGAGCATTGAGCAAAGTGGGCCAGGTGAAACAATACACAAAATTCACGGTTCGGTGCGGTGCGGTTCGATCCATGTCTTACGGTTCAATATTTTTTCCAATACAAAAAATAAATTACCTTGCCTTTTTTAATTTCTATTTTTGCCAATTGCCAACATTTTTCACATTTTTCAACATCTTCAGCATGGTATGAATGTGGGAGGCGGAGCTCAGTGGCTCTGCGCTTGACGATGCAACCTAAGCCAGAGTACAGTAGTTGATCGCAGATACACTGAGCTTTCAGCACAGAGCGGTGTCAGAAGTGGATAAAATAAATATGAAAGTGCGTATTATTCGGCAGAGGGGTCACCGTTCGGTACACATGTGTATTGAACGGTTCGATACAGATACACGTATTGTTACACCCCTAGCCAGGGCGCAACAAACAACAAACATGCAAAACTGTGGGATTTCTAACTGTACATCATTTTAAAAATAAAATAATGTCCCATAATTCCAAAACTGACATCAATTTACATAAAATTGATGCAGTTATTTATATATTATTATTGTTTTTTTTAATGTGTATTTTTAATCATTCCATCTGAAAGTTGGCGCTGCGATTGGGGACCCCTGCCTTACAGCATGCTTGGGGATATGATGCGCTCTCCTACATGTTTGAAAATACTATAAAAATGACACTTTTAAGCAATTGGAATTGGCTTTTTTATTTTGATAATATAAGATTCATGTCTACATCAACAAATGAAACCATTGAATCTTATCAAATCGAATCGTATCTTTTGTACACTGCATTGAATCTTTTCGAATCGTTCTGTTTTTAAATGTATTGTTTTTGAATGGTATCGTAACCAAGTATTTAGATGCTAAGGTGTCACAAGACCTCATGACACAAGATCTCCTGAGATTGAGGGACTATCCACATGGAAACGTTTCCAGGTCAAAACAGCAAAGTATTTTTCCGTTACAGCCTTTCATTCACACGAGAACGCCGTTCTGGGTGACGTGAAACGGTACTGATTGAAAACGCCGGCTGGTTGTTGCCGTGTGGACAATACGAGAACGATGACGTCACCAACACACCGCCGCCTCTTTGCCGTCACGTGACCAGAAGTGAGCTTTGACGACAAGCCAACATAATAGCTGAATATTTGGACGGACATGACTCACCTCAGTCGACGATCTCCTAATATTTAGCTCTCTTATACGCCGTAACGACTCGCAGAAGTAATTCCACTTCTCGTGAGAAGAGCGTTGGAAAACAGAAGACTTATGCACATGCGTTTTTCTTCTTCTATGGTTTGGAGTGTCACGTGGTTCCGTCTGCGTAGCTGTTCACAGCGCCACACGTAGGTGTGCCTCGTGTATTACATCATTTTCACGCAGTGATGCGTTCCCGTCCGGGTGCAACTATATACTAATCCGGCCCAGTGTGGACGCGACTTTTTTTCAACCCACCAAAAAAAAATCCCAAGAACGTTCCTGTGTGGACAGGGCCTAATACGTCAGGGCCTAAAAAAAAATGTCTCGTGGGCGCTAGGCCTGGGATGATAATGAATTAATGAATTAATCACACAATAAATGAAAATGAACTCGATAATTTTGCCAGCGGTACGGTACGGTACTGATTGAAAACGCCGGCTGGTTGTTGCCGTGTGGACAATACGAGAACGATGACGTCACCAACACACCGCCGCCTCTTTGCCGTCACGTGACCAGAAGTGAGCTTTGACGACAAGCCAACATAATAGCTGAATATTTGGACGGACATGACTCACCTCAGTCGACGATCTCCTAATATTTAGCTCTCTTATACGCCGTAACGACTCGCAGAAGTAATTCCACTTCTCGTGAGAAGAGCGTTGGAAAACAGAAGACTTATGCACATGCGTTTTTCTTCTTCTATGGTTTGGAGTGTCACGTGGTTCCGTCTGCGTAGCTGTTCACAGCGCCACACGTAGGTGTGCCTCGTGTATTACATCATTTTCACGCAGTGATGCGTTCCCGTCCGGGTGCAACTATATACTAATCCGGCCCAGTGTGGACGCGACTTTTTTTCAACCCACCAAAAAAAAATCCCAAGAACGTTCCTGTGTGGACAGGGCCTAATACGTCAGGGCCTAAAAAAAAATGTCTCGTGGGCGCTAGGCCTGGGATGATAATGAATTAATGAATTAATCACACAATAAATGAAAATGAACTCGATAATTTTGCCAGCCTCAACATATCGCCATGTACATGTGTAAAAAACAGGCAAGAAGAGGGTTCACTCTGTGCATTGATTTCAGCACCTTGGCGCGTTTGTTCCATAGAACAACGGCATGAACAGAGTCAGTTTTGTCAGTCATACAGTCTTTGTTTCAGTGGGCGGGGGCGGGGCCGCTAACATACACACAAGAGTGCAGAAGAGTGTAATGTAGTAGAAATTAAAGTACTAGACTGCGATATAGATTGTCATATGTTTGTAATATTTTTTTATCGTACTTTTCTTAAAAGTCAAGCTAAAATCTGTCTCGTTTTGTTCTCGTAGAGCCAATCTCATGTATCGTCTCATCTCGTGAACTGAGTGTCTCGCGACACCCTACTAGATGCATATGGAATCGTCTACCACAAAGAGATTTACTAAGTCTTGAATCGGTTCAGTAGTTTTTAGGTAATCCCGCCAACACACATGCAAACTGACATTATTATATTCCTTGGTGGATGTAATAAATATTTTAGCATGATCACAACAAATAACAGCATCCAGTTCGAAGTTGTTGCAATCTGTTTTATTCCCCATGTGGACAGTGTGCTCAGTTTTCCCCCTAAAGGAAGTCCCTTTCAGGAACTTGACTCACTTCTGATCCTTTTCCAAACCAAAACGAGAAAGCCGAGCATCTCATCTGGCAGAGCGATACGCTGCTACGACGGGACGAGCAGCAGATACCGGGCCAAGCCACGCTTCTCAGCCTCCATCCAACCAGGAAGCTCATAAATGAGACATCAGCTAATGCTGTTTTTGGCCGTGGATAAAAATAACACCACGTAGCATCGCTCTGACCTTAACATCCATTGCCAAGAATAAGAGTGGGCCGGGGAGGAAAGCCGGAAAATGGCAGCGAGGAGATTCCCTGCTCGTGGAAGAGGATGGACCTTATTGCTGTTGTAAGAAAGGAAGCCGTGTGTGGAAAGAGGGAGTCAATAATTCACAAGTCGGAAAACAAGTGGTAGGACATTTGTTGACATTAAACCAGGATGGATAAAGCAATGATGTCGTTGTTGACCCCCTGGTGGCCATCAGTGGTAACTGCTTTGCATGTCTAACTAAAGATGCGAGCTGCCACCATGTTGATAAGCTCATCTGGGCAAGCAGAGCGAGACTTTAATTACGACGCACGACCGCACCAAGCTAATTATGTGATGAAATGCAAATGTTGGCTTTAATGAACAATCAGCCGGTGGGCGCTTTGGCGTATTAAAGGCAATAAAAGTGCATCAAAATTCACATAAACGCTGCTGCTGTTGCTGCTCGTTAGCATCAGTCATGTAAGATTACAGCAGAAAATATGAAATGTAGGCTCGTTTGTTTCTGTGCTTAATATAAATTCACGACCTACAGCGGCTTTTCTTTAATGTCATGCATGAAGACGTACTTGGACTGGCATTAAAAATATGCTGACTATTGTGCTTGTGGCTGTCGTTTAAAAAAAATAGAATAGAAATCATAGAAAATTTGAAAATGTGACTCTTTGCTGAGCTGACCTTTGAGCTTGTGTCTGATATCAAAGAAAATCATAGAAAGGCCAAATCCACACAATGGCATCAAACTACATAACAGATACAAACACAAATTTTACTATTATTTTTTACGATAAATAAATCAAAAACAGACAAAAAAATAATGATTTCAAAAATGTTTTAAGGAGATTCAAGCAGTGGATAAGCTGAAGAATTACCTCCTACTGCACCATTTCTACCCGCGGGGAGCTGAATACCTTTCAGCAACTTACAGAAAAGCATAATTTAGAGCAACGGGATTTCTCCAGATGAAAAACATTAAAAATACTGAGGAAGTAGGTGCATGTCTCGTTAAAAAAAATGGTTATTGGACATTGTTAATGGCAAAACTAATATAATAAAAACATTGATTTCTAGAATTGATTCTTCCTTGGTACCAGGTCGAGACCTCCTTGACCAGAACTGGACTTAGGGGACCAAGTGGGGGGTAAGTCGCTGTTGATGTACTAAACTGCTGACGGTGATGTCATACAACTAAACTATCCCTTTAAGATAAGGTAAGGCCATTGAACAGTTGCAAAACCATTTGGAGCAAGTGTTGGGACTTGCTGACGTCACGGCCGTAAAGTCTTGAATTACCCAAAAAGTAGAGCAGCACAGTCAATCATTTTTATAACACAAAACAGCACAAACAAAAAGGAAAAGACAGACTCATTTTGGTTTAAATCTGAGCATGTCGGGGAGCTGGTTATGTAATCTCCGGACGCTTAAATCTTTAATAACCCCAAAAGAATGACAGTACAAACAATCCTTTTAATTGCACAAAGCAGCACAAACATAGCATTGAAAATATGATGTTGACTGTAAAAGCTACATGAATCGTCATCAAAGCGTCGAAGGATTTCTTTGATACGTTTTCAAGACTTTGATACTGACATATGATATAACTGATATAACTGATCTCACGACTTCGATGCTAATGAGGGTAGTTGTGCAGGAAGTTATTGTACGACTGAGTAGAAAAGACATGACTGAGAGAAGACACCACTTTTATGTAAGAGTTGTTGTTGCTTCTAAGATATTGTTGAGATATAAAAATACTGATCATTTACTCCGCACTGAACAATGTTTAGACTGACTGAAAATTAGATGCTATTCCTTTTTGATGTAAGGTTATCGACCACACTTTACAAGCTCTTAAATAGTTGAGGTGTGAAATAAACTCAAGAACATTTGCCAGACTTGAGTTGATAAAGCGTCCTCTACAACGTTCTCAGCCTTTTGAAATTCAGGCAGGCTGACGTTAAGACAGAACTTGACAATATTTGTGCTGTGATTGACTGGCGACCAGTCAAGACCAAGCCTCGCCTTTTATCCTAAACAAGATGAGATCAGCTCGAAATCGCTGTAACTATGAACAGAATAAACAGTAAAAAAATGGATGGATTTCAGATTTGCAGTGAGTTGACTGAAGCAAAATTAAACCAAATAAGCGTGAAATGGTGGCCGCATGGTGGTTAGCATGTTGGCAACACAGTCAGGAGATCGGGAAGATCTGGGTTCGAATCTCCGTTGGGCATCTCTGTGTGGAGTTTGCATGTTCTCCCCGTGTGTGCGTGGGTTTTCTCCGGGTAGTCCGGCTTCCTCATTCCAAAAATATGTATGTTTTAGTACTCTAAATTGTCAATAGGTATGAATGTGAGTGTAAATGATTGTTTGTCTATATGTGTCCTGCGATTGGCTGGCGACCAGTCCAGGGTGTACCCCGCCTCTCGCCCAAAGTCAGCTGGGATAGGCTCCAGCGTACCAGCTACCCTAGTGAGGATAAGCGGCATAGAAGATGAATGCATGGAAGTGTGAAATGGTGATGTGGTTTTGGTAAAATACCTGGGGACGCTTTGAATTTTTTTGCGTAAAACCTGTCTCGTAAAAATCCGCTCAAATACGTGGGGTTTTGTGATTTTACTAGTTTTTGTTTTCAATTTTTTTTAGCTTCATTAAACCTGTCTGGTCAAAATCCACCTAAATACGATCCCAAACGATTAACTTTAAATCGATTCAGTAACTTTTTAGCCAAAAAATTCAACCAGTGTGAGTGTGACATAAATACCTGGACACTGGACAGTGCAGGTGAAGTTTCCTAGATTCACTTAGTTTTTTTGTAAGTGACTCTGGTATAAATTATTAATAATGCTGACATACAAAATAATAAATTATCAATGAGTACAAAAAATGAGTTAAAAATGCAATACAAAATGGGGATGAACAGAGGGTGGTATAGCTTACCATGATGACTTATTTACTTTAAATAGTGTAATCCAAACCTCCACTTTGCACCCTAAGGTGAGGGACATTATGCAAATTGCAAATGAATGTGGTTGGTATCTTCAATTAGGTGTTGAAACTTTCTCACCTGCATGGCCCGATGGCAGCAGGGTTTTTCTTGTATTGATAATCCTCCTGATCAGAGCAGCCATTTGAAAGAACAGTGCAGCAACTAGCAAGTAATGTGGCCTCCTTGTACCTTTTGCCGCTGAAAGGGTCGGGATGTGTCCTCCATCTTGATGAAGCGCTTAACAGAGGCACTGAACAGGATACCTCGGTGTGGTGGGTTTATGATAATAAGTTTTGATAATGACGACACCAAACCGGGAGAGCAAACATATCTTGCATGAGACGTGACGGCAGATGGTGTGCAGCAGTGTAAGGAGACGTGGTAACGCAAAAGAAGAATACATAAGAAACGAGAGTGGGAGAACGTGGGAATAAAGGAATAAACGGTCAACAAAAATGACGGCTTCCCAGCATTTCTTCTCGCCAAACATTACAGTAACATTACTGACACGCCTAGTGACCAGTGTAGAATACTACTTATAATTACAGCGTCTTTTGAATGCATAATTGTATTTTAGTTCATTTAGCCATTTTTATGCTTGAAAAGGCCCACCGATATCATCAGCCCGATATTGGCATAAAAATTTAATATTGGTTGATATCGATATCGTTTTTTTTCCCTATAATGAAATCCGATAATAAAAAAATGCTCTATGTAGGCCTAGGGGGCTCCCGTACTTGCTGTCATCGAGGCATCCAGCGGTGCCAATACGTGGAAATACTTTGTGACGTTCTGTGTTATCCCTCGCAGTCCGAACTGGGCTTCAATGTGTTGAAACCACAGGCGTGGGTGTGCCGGCACAGACAGCACCGACGTTAGCTGTCACTGTTGCCAGTCGACATTTTTACCCACGTCGAGGGTCACCAACGAGACAGGAGGCGAGGTAGGTGGCACCAATCATTTTACTCTCCACTCAACAACAAGCAACAATTCTTTAGCAATAGCTACGTGGCTACAACAACCTCATGACCTGGAAACGGGAATGCGGATGGTCGGTCGTTCGGTCAGGCAGGTAGATAGGTACAGTAGATAGGTAGGTAGGTAGGTAGGTAGGTAGGTAATTAATCTCTAAAAGGCCTTTGCAGCGCTATCATAATAACCATAATAACCATAATAAACATAGCAGTTTCAAAATATATATAATATATAATAATGTATAAAAAATAAAAGTTAGCATGTCAGCCTCACAGTCAAGAGATCGAGGGTTAGAATCTCTGCTTGGGCATCTCTAGGTGTGCTGTAATCTGTAATCTTCTGCATTTCCATAGCTTTCCAGCAATCATAATTTCAATATCTTAAGCCGCACGGTTGCAGGCTTATTTAGTAAAAACACTCATTTTCATTCTCCTCATTGCGACTGAGCTAACGCTGACGTCAGCGAGCACAAAAAACCCAATGAGAACAATCATCTCCTGGCGCTCCTATTTCAACATCCTCCGAGATGATCCTGTTTCCTGGCGACGGTGAGCGGAATTTATGCGGAAAATAAGAACGACAAGGTTTGATGGTCTCATGCGAGGAGCAGAGCTTCTCCTCAAAGTTAACAACATGGTTTGTCTCCTCTGCCGCTGATTCCAAATAAGATCATCCTTATCAAAATATTAGAACGGGAAGGAGCGAGGCTGCCTTTGTCGCTTCCCTTTCTCCGTCATCTCCCCAAATGATTCCTATCATGGCAATGAATCTCTCCTCTCCACGGCGGCCTTTTATGTCCCACCAGCGTCCTCCCAGCACGCCGACATCGGCCGCTTGGCTGGGGACTTGAGGAATTCCATTCGCTTTCCATCAATCTGTTCATTTTTACTCTTTTTCCCAAGTCATCATCCGCAGGCATCTTTAACTCGTCTGATTTCAGCAGTAGTGAAACGCCTGTGACACAGTGTCAAATCCGTTAGCAAGAACGTGTGTGGTCCTGTTCGGGCCGATCCTTTTACAGGGCAAAAGTCCCCCATATTCTTTTACTCTAGATGGATGGATGGATGGATGGATGGATGGATGGATGGATAGAGTACTTAATTTCCAAGAGAAATTCACTTTTCCAGCAGCTCTGCAAAAATGTCATTATGATATGACCTCAATAGTGGGCGTCAAATAGCCACAATCGCTTGTTAGCACTTTAGCCGCTAATTCAGTAGCGTCCAAGCTTTTTCCCCCGAGGGCCGCATACAGGGAGGCACTTTGATGTTCTATATCTATATATGATATATTGTGATATTTTAACTTCTTTTCTTTTCAGTGATTTACAAAAAACAAAAAAAACAAAAAAATAATCCTAAAAAAATCAACGACCGGACTTTGGACACCCCTGTGCTAACGAATGGGTTGCTAGTCATCCATTTGTATATGAGCGTAACTGAAAAAAGCCAGAAGATAACTCCTTAACTGTTTCCCTTTTCTTTTGTAAATAAAGTTCAGTGTGTTAAATAAATCCCCATAAGCTACACAAGCACCAAGAGAAGATGCTAAATGCTCATCTCTGTTTTCTCTAAACACAGTGTGCTAGCAACTAGCCAAGAACTACGGTCTTCTAAAGTCACATTTACGTCAGAAAAGAGTGAATACAATAATAAAAACCCAACTTAACTCCATGGTTGATGCAGTTGAGAAGACCGGTGATGAAGAAGAAGCATGTATTCTGATCTATTTGCTAGCGGTATAAAGGTTAAATTCTAAACATCTTAACAGCGCCATGATACAGCACATTCCTTTAAAAAACAAAATGGCTGTGTAATTATGCCGAAGTTCTGTAATATTAGGAGGTTTTGCTCATACACCACAGTCACACTAACTTATTCCTGTGGTTGAGTTATTAATGTGCGTGCTAACGAAGGGGGGAGGCTGATGCAGGCGGGATGTCTGCGCTTGCATGCACTCGGGAATGGAGCGCTCCTCCCCGGGAGAAGCCTTGGCGGCGCTCGATGGAGCGGGAAGAGGGAAGGTGTGCTTGACTTTCTAATTTCATGCCACCCTTGGCTTGACTTGCACAAGCTTTATAGCCACACACACACACACACACACACACACACACACACACACACACACACACACACGCACACGCACACACACACACACCAGGCGATGGTCTCTAAAGCTAAATTAGCTTCACTTATGCAGGCATCAGGATGCTTTCTCTTTATTTTTAATGATGGAACCACTCTGCTGCGCTGTAAGTTAGCTTACACGGTGTTTGACTCCGATACGACGTAGGAGTCATCAAATTATAATAGTTCATTTGTCATAAGACCTTCACACAGACAGTTTTCCTTTCACTTTCCATCAGATTTATCATCAACTTAGTCCAGTTTATTACCCTGAAATTGAACAATAATACGACTGAAGAAGACCTTCAAAGTCAACTAGCTTGGCCATGGTCGAGCTCAGACCTCTGCCAAGGCTCAATTAAGCATCCACCGGACAAATCAACAAGAGCAAAAGATCAAACAAGAAATGAACAAATCAACACAAATGATTAAGAACCAACCAAACGAACAAATCAACAGCAAAATGACAAAACCAAAGAGCAAAGCAATCAAATCAATAAACAAAAAATCATATGGTCGAACCAAAGAACGAAACAACAAAGAAACAGAGAAATCAACAAACAAAATAAACACATCAACAAACAACCAATCAAGAAACCAATCAACAAACACTCTGACTTTCAAATTAACAAATGAACTACCAAACCAAAGAACAAACCAGTCAACAAACAACAAAAGCAATAAACAAACCAATCAATGACCAAGGGACCTAAACAAAGCTCAGACTTCTTTCAAGCAACAAAGGAACCGCAGCAAATCAACAAATTACAAAAATACAAGAAATGAACCACTCAACAAACTGGACAGAATTTCTAGATGCAGCCAAGGTGTCGAGAGGGTCCAGTTTGGGGGCTTAGAATATGGTCTCTGTTATTTGCAGACGATGTGGTGCTGATGGCCTCATCAGGCTGTGACCTTCAAAATTTACCGGGGAGATGTGCAGCTGATTGTGAAGCTTCTGGGATGAGACTGAGCGCCTCAAAATCTGACGCCATGGTTCTCAGTCGGGAAAGGGTGGATTGCACCCTCCTGGTTGGGAGTGAGTTCTTGCCCCAGGTGGAGGAGTTCGAGTGTGTCGGGGTCTTGTTCACGAGTGAGGGAAGGTTGGAGCGTGAGGTCGACAGGCGGATCGGCGCAGTGCTGTACTGGGCCGTCGTGGTGAAGAGAGAGCTGAGCCGGAAGGCAAAGCTCTCAATTTACCGGTCGATCTATGTTCCACCCTCACCTATGGTCATGAGCTGTGTGCTTTGACTGAAAGAACGAGATTGTGGATACAAGCTGCTGAAATGCTGGACTCCCCCTAAGAGATAGGTTGAGGAGCTCGGTCATCCGGGAGGGGCTCAGAGGAGAGCCGCTGCTCCTTCACATCAAGAAGAGCCAGTTGAGGTGTCTCAAGCATCTAGTCCGAATGCCTCCCGGATGTCTCCCTGGTGAGGTGTTCTGGGCATGCTCAGCAGGGAGAAGGCCCCAGGGAACACCTGCACCACTCTGGACGCCTTGGTGTCCTCCCGGTGGAACTGGGAGAGGTGGCCGGAGACCGCTACTGAGACTGCTGCCCCCGTGACCCGATCCCAGTTAACCAGAAGGAAACAGAATGGAATGGAACCAACAAAGAAATCATCAAACTACTGTATCAATATGTTGTAATCAAAAGCAAAACAACAAAACCAAAGAATTAACCAATCAAATCAACAAACAGAAAATCATATGATCAAACCAAAGAACAAACCAACAAACAAACCAATCAATGAACAAAACAATAAAAGACCAAGTGACCTAAACAAAGCTCAGACCTCTGCCAAGGCTCTACAAAGCAATTCAGGATTCATACAAAATATGAAATCCAGAAAAAAAAATCAACAGCCGATGCAAAGAATGAACCAATCAACAAATCAAACCAACAAAAAAACCCAACAAAACCAAAGACCAAACAAATCAAATCTACGAACAAACAGACAATCATATAATCATCCGAACTAAAGATCAAAACAACCAAACAGCTGAACCAAAGAACGGCCCGATCAACGCACAAAATAAACAAATCAACAAACAAACCAATCACCGAACGAACCAATCAAGAAACATTCTAACAAACAAATGAACACCCAAACCAAAGAAGGAACCAATCAACAACCAGGTGACCTAAACAAACGGGATCACGAGAACACATTGTGATGAAACAATAACGGCGTGACGGCACCAATGTGCTTGTCTCACCTGAAAGATTTAAAAGGTGTCAGAATTTGAGGACGGAGGCAACAAGAGTGACTTAAGTGCACACATGGTCAACGTTACGACTACAACAGACCAAACGGTGACCAGCTGACCCATCAGGGCTACAGTATACTTTTACCGTTGGGGTGCAGGAGGGTTCTGAAGTTTTGGACTTGTTCGCCTTCTCAAGTCTTCAAAAGTCGCCTGCATGGAACTGCCTGTGGAGGCTTGTAATATATTTAGAGCTGAGTGGGAAGACTGTAATTACCTGCAGCACACACAGGTGAGCATGAGGGTGGGGGTGGGGGGTTAAATACTGTCTGTCTCACACACACACACACACACACACACACACACACACACACACACTAGAGTATATATAATAGATCCTCCTAGAGATTGCAGGAGTTACATTCCAAGGCTATCAGCCATGTACACAGTATCTATACAGTATATACTGTACAGTGTAGTCCCAGCATATGACTGGCAGGTTTCCATGGCAACTGGACGGCTGCCTGTGTAAAAAGGGAAATGCTTGAAGAAGCTAATGGAGAGGAAACTGAGGAGCGGAAGTTAACAAGCCTGGCATGATGATGCAAGGCTGACCCTACGATGCGGCCATGTTGGCGCTTCGTTGGGCTAACAAGGAGCCGTTGCGAGCAGTCGGGGTTGCTCAAAATTGACGTCGGCCAACGTCCACTTCATCATCTGATTCGTCTTTGAAATCAAAATTCAGCAGTGGTAAGCTCCAACCGTTAGCTAGCATATCAGTGTGCGTTGGTACAACTTTCGACATTTGCGGACCGTGGCTGTTTTTGTGTTGGCCCACGGCACATTCTCAAAAATACAACTGAAAAAAAAAACAACAGACAAAATGGAAAAAAAAACAGCAGTTATTTTACAAGAATAAGGTCAGAATATTATGAAAAAAATGGCATCTTACAGGAAAAAAAAAGTCCTATTTTTAAAAGCGGAAAGTTAAAATATGAAAGAAAAATTATGTTATTTTCTAAAGTCGTAATATTATGATAGACAAATCCAAACAAAAGAGTGAAGTTGTAAATTTTGGATAATTCGATTGGGAAAAAAATTATGATATTAGGAGAATAGTCATAATGTTATGAAGAAAAAAATCATGTAATTCTTAGAAGCATAAATTTGAAATATTAAATAAAAAAGATGCTATTTTCTAAATTCTTAATGAAACTGCAAACTTTGGAAAATTAGGCTGGGAAAAGGTTATAATATTACAAGAATAACGTTTTCACGTTTACAGTCAATTTTGTATGGCAATGCGCTCAACAGCAAGCTACTTGACCACAAATAATAATAAATAGCCCCACTTCCTGTTCTATGGTTATCTTCACACAACACTAGTTCGCTGGTGTCTTGCTTGATGTTGATTTCAAGTTTTTTGGAACTTTTGAGGCATGTTTTTTAGTTTAAACTCTTAAAGTTGTATCAGTTTGCATTCAATAGCTTTAATTGTTGCTTCGCATGCAGTGGATGCAGCTTAGTGCAAGGAATCGATCAATCGCCAAATCAGTCATCATTCAAGGGTTTTTGCACACGTGGCAGTTACAATTCATAAATAAATGTACATTTTAGGTCCTGGAAAAGGTACAGCGCCTGGTCATACAGTATGTGCTGCAGTCGTGTGGACAGGACCTTGAACGGGCGATGACCATACGACAGTTTGTTAAGCAGTTGGCCATGCAAAGTCGACATGAAATAAGAACATTCAGGTTCATGATGGACGTGTGTTTCATAGCGGGAATGTGTTTTTACTGCCTGTGCTCCTGCTGCGATGCAAAATCAGGTCAGATGAGTCACCAACAGCGAGCGGCTCAAAGCTACAAATCTCTAATCCAGCCTGGGCCTGACGGCACCGTGTCACTGTGCACACGCCTCACGTTTGCATGGCCATTGCGACGGGCAGACACTGCGACCGCATCTGCATACGTGGCAGACAGAATACTGCATAGTCTAACTAGATGGGGCGTCAGTGTTTCGTTACTTGGGTTGCTGCGACTGGCCTTGAGCTTGTTAGTGCATCAGACATTAGACAGGAATCTCAACTGTCAAAAAAACAGGCAAAGCATTAATGTTGAGGTCGTATGATTCGGAATTCAATCATCATTTGCTGCAAAATCACCCTTCTACAATCACACTTCAAAGGATTAACTCTGCTTTTTCTTGGACTTTTTATGGCTATTCTGAGACACTTATTTTGAAAGACAAGTAGAAGAATAGAGACAGAAAGGCCATCCATCCATTTTCTATCATGCTTATCCTAATTAGGGTCGCGGGAGGCATGCTGGAGCCTATCCCAGCTGACTTCGGGCAAGAGGCGGGGTACGCTCTCGACTGGTCGCCAGCCAAACAACCATTCACACTCACATTCATACCTATGGACAATTTAGAGTCGCCAATGAACCTAACATGCATGTTTTGGAATGTGGGAGGAAACCGGAGTACCCGGAGAAAACCCACACACGCACGGGGAGAACATGCAAACTCCACACAGAAATGCCCAACGGAGATTCGAACCCAGGTCTTGGAAATGTGTTGCTCTGTTGAAGGAACATCCATTTCATCTGGTTCTCTCTTGTGGGCTGCCTGCCATTGGACATTTGTCCTGGGTATAATTCGGAGCCCTGAGAGGAGAACATTGTTCATTCGTGCATTCTAGTCCACTCATCAATTGTATTTTTCATTTGCTCAATTATTTTTCCTTTGCTTCTTTCTCTTCCTCAAGAGTGGTGTGCAAGGCAGCATAATCATCCAGTAGTATCTTGATATCATCCTGTAGTACCTTGATGTCATTGCATAGTGCTCTAGTTCCCTCCATCGGGTTTTAACCTCAAGAGCAGCACACAAGGCAGCATTATCATCTTGTAGTACCTTGATATCACCCCACCTTGGTATCCTTGCGCAATGCTCTATTTTCCTCATTAAGGTTTATGACCTCTTCGTAGATCTCCGCTTCTTGAAGCTGTTGCCTCTTAGATCTTGTCTTATTTGTGCTACACTTTGCTGCAGTTGCTCTTTCATCTTCTCCTTCGGAGCGTGAAATAACATCCAAACTTTCTGTACCTCTGCATGTGATTGCATCTGTGAAACCAGGTTTGCATTCTTCGGGGCACCATATAATGAAAAATCCTCATCATCATTCAACTCCCAGGATGGCAGTCTTTCTGATTGTGGACTCAACATTCAATTCTTCGAGGCACCATATAAAATCAAACCATCATCATTCAACTCCCAGAATGGCAGTCTTTCTAAGTGTGGACCCGGATTTCCAGGATCATTTTTGCTTTTTGTTTAGCGTTGTTGCTAGGCAACGGCTTTGAACTTCAGCAGTTAGCCGGTTAGCTTGGCTTGCCAGCAGCTGTCAGCACTTGTAAGTCGTTTACTCTCGCCTGTCCGAGTTCAACTTGAGCGTGTCAGCAAGTTGTTCTAATGTTGTGTTCCTGGAGTGTCGTCAGTAAAGCACCAAAACCCGAAACTCTGGCAGCGACAGCAGACTTCTTGCCATGTGCGTCCTTTCCAGTCAACAACAAAGGAAAAAAAAGACTCGTTTTGTTTATTTGTTGGCAGCAGTGCGCACCTTAAATGTTTGGCTTATTGTTGCAGTTTAGATGTCAACAGGAGCATTTGCAGCAAACGCCACAAGGCTGGGATTCATTTATGAAATTTAAAAATACATTTATTTGACCTGATGGCTTTTGGACTCTAATTAGGCAAACAAACTCGGCTAACAGGTCCTATCAACACCGTTTCCATGCCAACAGCGTGGATGAATATGTAACTCCATCCTAATATTGTTAGTGTCATACTGGTGTAACTTCTTTAACTAGATTATCATCATGTTGCACTCAAAACCTTCAAAAATACATTTATGACGCCATCATGCACTTTTCTTTGACTTATCCCGTTAAAGTAACTAACATGTGACCAAAGCGCATGTGACACTGCCCCCCCCTCGGTGCAGCAGGTTTATCTCAGTCCTGACATTTTTGTTAACTGGGTCCTCTCGCCCCCGCCGCGCCTGATGAAACGCAACATACGACAAGCGCTAACACACAAAACATGCAGGCTGCAGGCTAGCACAGCCACACACTAACCGACTGATGGCAGCGCTAATGGAATGTGTGTGTGTGTGTGTGTGTGTGTGTGTGCGTGCGTGTGGATGTGTGTGTACAAGCTGTGCAAAGGAAGCAGCGTTGTGCTGCTCCAAACGCTTCGCCTCCACAATGATCATCATCCCATTCACAGCGTCTACAGCTGACTGCCTCTATTCACATTCAGCTCCCATTGCAAGTCGTGGGAATAGAAATAAATCATCCGTTCCGGGGTCAAACTACGCCCATCAGGACACCTTTCTTAAGTGTACAGTTAGGGATGTCTGATAATATCGGCCAGAAAATGAGATATCGGATAGGGGTGTAACAGTTCACATGGATGTATTGAACCGTTTCGGTTCTGCATGTTCGGTTTGGTCCACTTGTGTACCGTTTTGGTTATATTTTATCCTATTTGTCTCATTAAATGTTTTTTTTTTTTTTTTTTTTTTTTTTTTTTTTTCCCTGTCCTGTCCAGCCTTTAAAGCAGATAGAATTGTATACCTAAATGCCGTCAAGTGCTCAACAGATTTACTCTGCCAGAGAGAAGTGTGATATACACTTCCCCTGTCATACAAAATTTATTCGACCTTGATGCTTGTTATAAAGCAAATTTGGAGCGACCGGACCAGAGCAGGTGGGGACAGAGAAGAAGAGAAAAGGAAACGGGGGGCGGGGGGGACAAAAACAAAAAAAAGAGAGACAAGAGACAAGGACAACAGCAGCAACAACAACAATTGTGACAGAACAACAGAAACATACAGAACGACATCAGCAAATAAATGTCCGTGACAACTATAAAGACGAACAAGGATAAAGGACAAATCAATATCAACAACCACAATGACAAAGCTGTCAATGACAATCAGACATAATAGCAGTCATGAAATGATGAACTATGACAGTGATCACAATGACAATACTGCAATGAAACAGTCGCACACAATAGCAGTCATGAAATGATGAATTATGATAGTGATCACCATGATAATACCGCATTGAAACAGTCACACATAACTGTAGTAATGAAATGATTATCCATGATAGTGAATAGAATCAAAGTTACTGTAATGCACATCACTGTAAAAAAAAAAAAAATACATATACACACATATATACATACATACACATACATACATATATATATACATATATATACATATATATACACATATATATATATATATACACATACACACTGCACATACACACATATATATATATATATAGTCATACTGCTGAAATCACCGTCGCTGTAATAAAACCAACAACATAATAACACCCTGGTTAACTCAGTGAGTAATGTGGGGAAGTACGTATGTACTGTGAGTGTGCATATGTACAGGTATCTCTGTATGTAAGGAAGACTTCATATATATATAGAGGTGCAGGAATGTGTGGGCGTGTGATTGTCACTGAGAGTGCATGAAAGGAAAGGGGCCGCCTTCCACCTCCCAGAGAGCCCCGCCCCAAATAGCAAGGCCGGGCCCCGGCCGCCAGAAGGCCACCAGGCCCATAGGGGCAGGCAGCACAAAGATCAGTGCCCCAAGAGCCAGCCCAGAGAGCCCCCCCCCGGGAAGACCAGTAAGGGGCCGAAGAGAGGTAATCCCAGCCAAGGACAGGGCGCCAGCGGGCCGGAGGACTGCCAACCCCTGAGACCAGCGAGAGATCACACCCCACAAAGGCAGACGGGTACCGGGGGCCACAAACCGGCAGGCCCAGAGACGCCTCCACAGCCGGAAAGAAGCCCGCCCGCGCCGGAAGCGCCAACTCCCGCCCACCGCCACCCCCACCCCCAGGGAGCGGAGCCCGGCCCGCCCCGGGCCAACCCCCGCCCGACCCCCGACACAGGGCCGCCCCGCCAAGGGATGCAGGAGGCACACCCTCCACCCACCCGGCGGAGGCACGGGCGGCAGAGATGTATCGCCCAGCACCTGACCCCACGGAGCAAACCCCTGTATGCCCCCCCCCCCCCCCCCCCCCAAAATAAATAACTAAAATAAATAAATAAATAAAAATACACACACGCACGCACATACACACTCCTACGCACCCACACACACGCACATAAACACTCCTACGCACAAACACACCCCTATGCGCACGCTCATACACACTCTTACTTACTCAAGCGCGCACGCACACACACACACACACACACACACACACACACACACACACACACACACACACACACACAGTGGTCGACTGCCCGACACCCGGAAGCCCCACCCTATCCCCCGTTGGTAACCCAAGGAGCAGCGGAGCCGGGGACCCCGGGGTCCCAGACATACGACTCAGAACCCAGGGGCGGAGAGCGCAGACCGCCGGGGAGCAGGAAGACACCCGGCCACACCCCCCCAGCGGTAGGACGCCGCCAGCGAGGCAGACAGGGGAGTCAGCGAGGAGGAGAGCGGGAAACCGAGCAGGCAGGCGGGAAAACGGGCGAGCAGCCAGGCGAACCACCACACAGCGCCAACCGACACCCGCGGGCCAGCAAACCCCGAAGAGAGAGCGGGAGCACCACACCCCAAGCCGCAGGGAGGCCAAGCACCAGAGCCGAGAAGGCGAGACCAGCAGCCGACCAGCCGACGGCCCCCACAAACCACCAGAAGCCAGACCAGCCACATGCCACCAGAGCCGACAGCGCACCACCCGCGCACCGGAGCCCCACCCCCGACAAGCCCACAGACAGACCGGGGGAGGCGAGGACACAGACAGCGGCCCGGCAGTGCACAAAGCGCAACGGCGACAGACGCCCAAGCGCCCGGCAGAGCACGACCCCCCCCAGCGAGCCCGGCCCCAGGGCACCCGCCCCCCCACCCCCACCCCGCCACCCAGGCCCACAGTACCCGCAAGCATGACCAAGCCCCAACCCACCAGCTGGCCCGGCGCCCCAGCAGCCGCCACAGCGCAGCAACCACCGGCCGCCGCGACAGCACACGGGCCACCCGAAGCACCAGCACCGCCCCCCGGAGACCGCCGAACCCGCCCCAAGAGCGCAGAGGCGCCCGCGGCACGTGTCAGTCCAGGGGGGGCACCGCAAGCCGCCCCCCCCGGCGCAAGCCCCGGCATCAACAGGCCCCAGAGGGCCACCCCAGGGAAGGGCAGGCGAACCAGACAAGGGCACCCCACAGGCCAGGCCGCCCCGGGCGAGCCACCGCGACGGCCAGGCCCCCAGCCACACCGCCGACCCTGGCGGGCAGACGCCGAGGTGCACAAGGCACCCCAATCCAGCCCGCCCCACCCGTGTATGTGATAAGGTGTGATAGTGTCTATGATGCAATTAAAAATAAATAAATAAATAAATAAAATAAAATAAAAGAGGATGGTGTATCTGTGTGCATGTATATGGAGTGTATGTGGATGATAGCTAATGATGCAATTAAAATCGGGGGACAGCTGTCGGAGGGCCCCTCACCTGGCCAGCCCCCCCAAACCCTAAGTGTCTACTCTGCGATTAAAATTGGGGGGCAACAGGTCAGTGGCACAGCAGGAGCAAAGGAGCCCCGCAAGGCAGCTCCCCTCCCCAATCACGCCCGACCGTAGGCCACCCCCCAATGTCCTATATATATGTGAGGTGGTGCAGTGGCACAGGAAGGACGGGGGCCCCACACCCCAACGCCGCCCAAACCGAGCAGGGGGGGGACCAAGGACACATGACCGACCGGCCGCCCACCACAGCCCAGGCTCGGGCGAGCCGCAGGACACACCACAGGCCCTACCCGGCCCGCCAAGATGCCCAGTCCGGCCCACCCAACCCCCCAGAGGCGATACCCCCAGCGCCCCCCAACACCGGAGCCCCACCGGAGGTAGCGTTCACAGCGCCACCCCCAAACCGCCAAACACCACGGACAAGCCACACGCCCCCAAGGCAGATCCGACCGCCACCAGGACAGCGGGAGCCGCGCCCACGCGCCCCCCGCATACCACCACGGCCGGCAAGGGAGCAACACCACGACGACCACAAGAGCACCGGACCCCACATAGAGCGGAGCACGGCCGCACCCACGAAGCACGCAGGCCAGAGGCGCCAGGGAGGGACAGAGAAGCAAGCACCGCACGACCGGGCCCGCGAGAGGAGCGGCCCCCCGCCCGGCGCCCAAGCAGATGCCCCCGCCCGCCCCGCCCCCCGCCACGCCACAGACCGGCCACCGCCCCACCCCCCGCCCATCCACCAACACGCCAAGGGGGAAACCCCGGAGGGAGGGAGACAACCGCCGGCCCGGAAGCAAGGACCAGCCTGACACCAGCAGGCAGCAGGGACCGCCCGCCAGCCCCCCGCCAGCCCGACCCCCAAGCCCCCGGCCAAAGCCACCCCCCGACCGCCCCACCCCGGAGCAAGCATCCTCCCGCCGATCCCGGGAAGCACCACGCAGATGGACACCACGCCGCCCGCCCCCACGCGCAACCCGCCCACGGCCCCCACACGCCCCACCCACCGAGCCACAGCGGCCCCGTCCCTGAGGGGAGAAAGCAAGGGATCCCCCCCACCCCAGCACCACGCACCCCCCACCCCGAGCCCAAACCGCACATCCGCGACCCCCACCTCCGCGCCCCCCGTCACCCGGGGGACAGCCACAGGCGCCGGAGGATAACAGGCAGCTCCCACCTATCACACATACACCACACACATAAATCAGTGAAATAAAATAAAATAATAATAAAAAAAAAAAAATAAAATAAAAATAAATAAATAAAAAGGGGCAACCCAAACCACCCTCCCACCCAGGGGAGATGGCTCCGCGGGGGCAGCTGGGCTCAGGCACCCGCACCCCCACCAGGGGGAGAGGCCGGCCCCCACCCCCCACACCGGACGGCCCCACGCGGCAGCCGAGCAGGAGGGCCCAGGGCAGTCCCCGCCCCACCCCCAGAGGCAAAGGAGGCGAGGGAGAGCCAGCGCCACCAGCCGCACACGGGCCCCCCCAGCAGCAGTAGGCGCCCGGCACCCGCAGGATGCAGCACCCCATCCACCCACCACCCCGGAGGCCAACCAACGCCGCCCCCTGGGCGACCCCCCCGACCCCGCCCCCGCCCCATCACCCGACCCGGACCCCTCCCCACCCCCACCCACCAGCCCCCCCAGGCAGGCAGCCCAGCAAAGAAGACCCGGGACACCAAGCCCGCCACCGCCCGCCCCCGCCCGCCCCCGAGGTACCAGGCCCACCCAGCGACCAGGACCACACCCCACGCCAGATGAACGAGACCCCCAGGGGCAGAGACAGATGCCCTCACCCCCCTGAGAGTCAGGTCAGGGAATTAATTATTGGTGCCCATATAGACTGAAATTCTGACATTTGTTCTTTAGATTCAGCAGACATTCTCTCCATAGCTATATGATCTAACAAAAGATTTTTGTAAAGAGCTATGCTCAGTTTCTTCCTTGATTTCCAATTGATGAGAATGGTTTTCTTGGCGATGCTTAATGCAGTGATGAGAAGCTGTGTTTGATTTGTTTCTACATCAATTGTGGAGAGATCGCCCAGCAGGCATAGTAAAGGAGAGGTAGGAATGGAGAACCCAAGTGCCAAAGATAGGTACTCACACACTCCGTGCCAAAAATTTTTAATGGGAGCACAGGTCCACATGGAGTGTAAGTAGTCATCTATTCTATGGTCTGAGCAGTGTGTACAGATGTTAGAGTCAGTTAAGCCCATTCTAAACATTCTATGTCCTGTGTAGTGTACTCTATGAAGGATTTTAAACTGAATCAGCTGTAGGTTGGGATTATTGATTAACCGGGAAGCATTAAGACATATTTGCTTCCAAAATTCAGGGTCACAGCTTGTAGATAAATCTGAGCTCCATTTGGAGATTGGTACTCCAATTGTGTTGTCATTTTTTGAAAGTAGAATATATAATTTAGATAATGTTTTAGGGGCAGATATTTTTAAAAATTGGTCAATAGTGGTATTGCTTTCCCATGATATGGTCCTGAAACTTGCTTTAATTATGGATTTAATTTGTATGTATTCAAGAAATTTGTTATGATTTATTCCATACTGTGTAACAAGGTCGTTAAATGAGATAAAGTTGTTTCCTATAATTATATTTTTCATACAACTTATTCCTTTTTCGTGCCATGTTGGGAAATTTAATGGTTTCTTTTTAAGCAAGATGTCAGGATTATTCCAGACGGGAGTGTATTGGCAAGGAGTGAGCGAGAATTTTGTTATTTTTAAAAATTCCCACCAAGCTGTCAGAGTGTTGCTTATATTTATACTTTTAAAACAATTATTTTTTCGGAGGATTTGGCTAATGAAGGGCAGGTTACAAATTGGGATTTCGTGGCTAAGTGATTGTTCTATGTCTAGCCATAAATAATCCAATGGGTTAGGGTTGATCCATTTTAAGATATACTGTAACCTGTTTGCAAGGAAGTAGTTGGAGAAGTTTGGGAGTTCTAAGCCCCCATATTCTTTAGATTTTTGTAATGTTTTGAGACTTATTCGTGCTGGCTTATTTTTCCAAAGAAATTTATTTATATATGAGTCTAATGACTTGAACCAAATTATAGATGGTTTAGTGGGGATCATGGAAAATAGATAATTAACCTTTGGTAAAATCATCATTTTCACGGTGGATACTCTGCCTGTAAGTGAGATGGGCAAGGTTCTCCAACGTGCAAGATCATCCTCTATTGACTTCAATAGTGGAGTATAATTCAAGCGGATCAGGTCTGACAGGTTGGAGGAAATGTTAATACCCAAATACTTAATGTTCCCTGAACACAGTGGTATAGAGGGGGTGCTCTGGAAACCAAAGTTAATGGGCAGTACTGTGGATTTAGACCAGTTAATGGAGTAATCTGAGAAGGTGCTATAATTGTTAATAAGTGAGATAGATTCGTGAAGTGAAGAATGTGAATTATCCAGGAAGAGTAATACATCATCAGCATAAAGGCTTATCTTATGATGAACATTTGTGGTGTGGATCCCTTTAATATTTATATGTTGTCGAATTGCAGCTGCAAGAGGTTCGATAAAGATAGCAAATAGTGAGGGAGAGAGTGGACACCCTTGCCTAGTACCTCTTTGTAAAGTAAATTCTGGAGAGATGTGATTGTTGGTCCGAACAGAGGCCTTCGGGGTGTTGTATAGTATTTTAATCCATGTTCTGAATGAGTCTCCAAAGCCAAATTTATGTAGTGTTGCAAAGAGAAATTTCCAGTTTACTCTGTCAAATGCTTTTTCAGCATCCAATGAGACAACTGTGGTTTCTAAATTATGGATGATAGAGTAATCAATCAGATTGATTAGACGGCGTACATTGCTAGTTGAGTTTCTCCCCTTAATAAATCCTGATTGATCAGGGTGTATTATATGAGGGGTAACTTTTTCCAGCCTTATAGCTAACGCTTTGCATATTATTTTAAGATCTGCATTAATCAGTGAAATTGGACGATAACTGGAAGGTAGTGTTGGGTCCTTATCCGGTTTCAGCAGGAGACTGATTGTAGCTGAGTTCATGGTTGGAGGCAAGCATGAACTGTCTTTAATTTCTAAAACCATTCTAAGAAATATTGGAGATAGTAATGGCCAGAATGTTTTATAAAACTCGGCAGGGAAACCGTCAGGTCCTGGTGCTTTATTATTCGGCAACCGGTGTAGAGCGTTATGGAGTTCTATGAATGAAATGGGTACATCTAAGTTGGTCACCTGTTCGTCATTTAATTTTGGTAATTCTATGTTGTTGAGAAATGTTTCGATATCTGGGAGAGATGGTTTATTCTGAGGTGTATATAGATTTTTATAAAAGCTCCTAAAGACAGCTCATTAAATGTATTTCTGGAGTGATCTAACTCTAAGGGGGAGGAACGCTAGTAGCTCGCAGGCGTGACAAATGGCATCATGGCAAATGCGAGCGAGAAGCCTGAGCTGGAAGACCCTCCCATCTCACTACATCCTCCTGTTTGGGAACACTTCGGCTTCCATGTTACAATGACGGGTGGACAAAGACAAGTTGTGCGTCGACATTGTTCCACGGATATCGGGTATGCTGCAGGAAACACGTCTAACATGTTAGCGCACTTAAAGCGGCGTCATCCGGCAGTGAATGTTGCATCTACAAGAAGGAAAAGCAGCTTAGTGCAAACACTGATAACTTCAGCATGTAAACAACCTCTAGCAAGCAGCTCTGACCGGGCCAAAGCAGTATCACATGATATTGGACTTTTTATAGCCACCTCATTAAAAATGAGGTGGCTATAAAAAGTCACCTGAAAGAGTTTCTCATTCATTTTAATGTCTGATACAACTAAAGGTACCTTTGTTTGGACAAATATAACAATGACAACAAAAACAGCTCATAAGAGTACATTTTTTGGCAGTACAATGCTATAACTATTCATGTAAGAACTTCAGTGATTTTGGTTATTATCAAGAAAAGCATGGAAGTTGCTGGATATCAGCTCTTCAATGAAACTCTTATGATCTATGTTTGTTATCATCATGATATTTATCCAATCAAATGTACCTTTAGTTGTACCAGGCATCAAAATGGATCAATAAACTGAAGAAACAAGGCTGGTCTAATCATTTTTTCCATGACTGTAAATGATTAAAGTTCTTGAACCTGGCTACGAAATACCATCACGTTCTCTCTTTAGCCAGAAAGTCATACCAGCACGTTATTTTTCTATTTAAAAAAACTCTGAGTGTCATTTATATGAAATGTCAGCCAAATAGGTCGCTTTTATTGTTTTAAAAAAAGTTCTGTTTGCATTTTTTTTTAATAAAAGCATTTGAAGTCATTTTTTTCTGCCTTTTTTGTACCGAAAATTAACCCAACTGAGCACTTCAAGAAACTGAAACCAAACCGAAATTCCATTGTAGTCTACCGTTAGACCCCTAATATCGGATCATATTGATATTGTTTGATATTTGATATTTTTCTGCCAATAACCAGCTATTGGTTAGAAAGTTGATATCGAGCATTTCTATGTACAGGCAACGTTATCAGTATTGGTTGATATCGGTATTGGTAATGAAGCGCTGGACAATATTGCATTTCGTTAAGAAAGCCAATAATGAGCATTTCTATTTACAGGTGATGTTACTGGTATAAGTTGATATCAGTATTGGTAATGATGTGCTGGACAATATCGGATATCGGTAAGGAAGCCAATATCAGGCATCTCAATGTACAGGCGGTGTTACTGGTATGAGTTGATATCAGTATACATAGTGAAGTGCTGGACAATATCAGATATCAGTAAAAAAGCCAATATAGAGCATCTCTATGTACAGGCGATATTATCGGTATCAATTGATATCAGTATTGGTCATGAAATGCTGGGCAATATCGGATATTGATAAAAAGGTAATATCAAGCATCACTATGTACAGGCGATGTTATCAGTATTGGCAAGGAAGCCAATATCGGGCATTTCTATGTACAGGCAATGTTATCTGTATCAGTTGATATCGGTATACGTGATGAAGCGCTGGGCAACATTTTTTATCGATTAAAAGGCCAATATCGAGCATCTCTATGTACAGGTATATGTACAGGTGATGGTATCGGTATCAGTTGATATTAGTATCGGTAAGGAAGTACTGGACAATATCGAGAACCTCTATGTACAGTTGATATTATTGTATCGGTAACGGACAATATCGAATATCGGTAAGGAAGCCAATGTTGAGTATCTCCATGTGCAAGCGATGTTATCGGTATCTGTTGATATCTGTATACATAATGAAGTGCTGGACAATATTGGCTATCGGTAAGGAAGCCATTATGGATCACCACGATGCACAGGAAATGTTCTAAGTCACATTTGAACATTCTTCAGTATCGTGCAAGTGTAAAAAGAAGTGAGGCAGTGTTGATGGCTCACTTCACTTCACTTCACTTCTGGTCTGCTTTCTTCTGAGTTCAACCTTTGACGTACGTGTTGGGCATTTTTTATTATTTTGCTCTAATTGTGCCACCTCAGGGCCGTTTGACGAGTTTGCTGTGTTAGCATTTAGCTAATGTTGACGCCCGTGGTGTAAAACGTCATCTCTTTGACATTCAAAGAGTGTAGTGATATTGATAACAAGCAATATGCTGTACTGTACGCTGTCCAGTGCGAACAGAGAGGGAGCTTATTGATTCAAGAGGGAAAGTGCTGAGTCATGATCTGGCGACTGTGACACCTCACCATTTATTTTTTTTTTACGGACATCCATCAGAAAGAGGCGACAAGGGCTGCTGATGTATTGCGGCAGCACATATCATATAGTATATCTTCTATAGCCTAGATGAACTGCTGACAGACGCAAACCTCCTTTACGTCTTCCACAACAAGACAGAACTTTATTTTGAAAGTGAGTCCTCTTTCTGGTTTGTTGTAATTGCCCCCTCTATCCACCAATCAACACACCACACTGTGTCTAGCCCCGCCCCTTTAGGTGCCCTAACACTGCTCTCGGGAGTGCCTGGGAACACTACAGGAGCCTTTTTGGTCCAAATCACCGACTAGCTCACAAAATTGGTTATTAAATCTGACAGGACGCTAATAAAAAGAAGTCATTAGACTGAAAACAATCTGCTTGGCAATGTAACAAGTCTGTTTTTATGGTGATGTCATCCGTGTTTAAACAGCGAGCAGCTGCTGCTTCCTTCCAATATGGCCGCCGGAAGGCCCACACAAGAATGTTTGAATGTTAGCCCCAACACTAGCCTACATGCTACAAACACACACAGCAGGGAGCTGCTAAGCTACATTCTACATGAAAGCTACAGTTCATGCTAAATCAAGCCGTGAGGCTTCACTCTACACAGAACAACAAAGCTAATGCTAAATCAAACCGGCTAAGCTAACCTTGGCTACTGTGGGTGTTGACTCCAACTGGAGGCTTCTTATTACGCTGCATTCTTATGAAACACACAAGCTACATTAATTGGTAGCCTGGAACGCAATCGGTTCAACTGGGTTCTACGCATGTGCAGAACGTGTCTACAGTACATCCGGTCGGCCTATTTTTCGTCAGTCACATGTTAGGCATGTGTAATCTACGCAGTCCGTCGATCTATTTTACAGCAGCAAGCGTCCCCCCTCCACTCCCAAAATGCTATTAAGATAGAAATTTGAGAAATAACAACATGACAAATCTTTTTTTTCTTATATCATATCTGTGGTGCAAGTGGACAATTAATAAGCCCGCTTGTCTTTGTTCCAGAAATTATTTTAAGTTTTTTTTTCACCACTGAAAAAATACACACAAAAGCATTTGCTAGGAAGATACGTTTGGATGGATGGTATTTCCCCGTTTAGAAAAAAAAAAATGAAAAAGCTGAATCCTCTAACTGAATCCATCATTGCACTCTACTTATGGTTGTTGACATTGCAATATAAGAGCATTGTATGTGTTTTATTCTATTTATGTATGTTACACGTAACCCGGTATGACGTTTACGTCTGCGCTACGTGCATTGCGTACGTTTTTTACGTAGCTCAGTCTTGGTGGATGTCATCCCCATGCTAACGAAGTATTTTTAACAAGAGACACTTATAAAATAACCTCCCAACACATTACATATATGAAGTATGGTTATTGAACATTTATGTTCATACATTTAAAAAATTATTACCACAGCACGTGACGTCGTAGAAGCGCTGTCGTAAAAAATTAGCTAAAGGAGGAAGTATGTAGGAAGTACGGCTACGCACTGCGCAGTGACGGTTTCACCACATGCTAAATTGCTGACTTACAGGCGTGCTACATTACGCTAATAAGCCACACGCTAATACAAAACTAACTGAAAGTTCTAAACGTCGCTCTCCATAAAACTGTGAGGCTAACGTTAAATGATGCGGCTAAACAACATGCTGTGAAAAAGGGCAAGAGCCTCTTCCCCTTCCCAAAACATCTTGTGGCACACAAGCTGGTGGCAACAAGAAGTCAGAAATCGCCGCATGTGTGCGCCTCGATGCCAGCGAGAACAGATGGCCCGTGCGCGCCCGCCGGCCAATTCGCCGTTTCCGGCCGCAGCGTGGCTGCGGACGATGCGAGGCTCAGATGTGCCGCCGGCGGGCGTGCGCGGGGGAAGTCACGTGCAACGACGCATTGTCTGCCCGGGCTGCTGTTTGATGGCCACAGTTTGACCCTGGAACAGACGATTTACATGACTTACTATGGGGGAAAAAGTGTTTGTAAATCAGATGGAACAGGTTGTATTCGACCTTAAAGGTCCCAGTGAATCACGAAAGAGGCACAACTTTGTGTTTATCCATTTCAGACTCTTTGGGACCAGCAACATTTCAGAGTGTCTTTTAAAAGGACTGTGTTGAAATTTAAATGACGCCACCTGGCAAGCGAAAGAAGCATGTGACTCTCCCAGCACACCAAAAGAGAGCATTACGATCTTTGTTTTTGTAAAGGATCTCCACAGATGGTGTACCTAACGAAGTGGCGATCTCTGAAGTGACAGACCTCCAGCTTGGCGATAATGGCACACTAAAGCACTAAACAGGTTTCGACCTGCTTGCAAACACTTTGCAGTGTGGTTGGGGGAGAAAGCTCAGCCCCCCCACCCTCACCCCCACAGGCTGAGAGGACAGGAGTGCTGTACTAAAAACGCCCGTCAAAGATCCTCTCTATGGCAGGCCCGCTCTGCCGTTTTTAGGAATCTGCTGGAAAAATCGTAGTCTCACTGCCAAGTTTTGACGTGAACTCTCGGGCCGCTCTGATGTCATTCCCGGGATGCCAGTTGAAAAGCCCTGGCCTAAACATCCAAGCAAAAGCGTCCATATTTACTTGCTTTATTAATATTTCATTGCAATCTGCATAAAAAGCTCAACAATTAAGAATTCAGCGCGCGCCTGCACAGCAATGTCTCAAAGCGTTCCAATAAAAGCAAATAAAAAGTACACAGCAACAAATACTGGTTCCGAGCGTCATGTTGGGATCAAAGCCGATGACTGAAAAGGCCTGAAATCAGCTTGAACAACTCAATGGCAGCACAGCATTGATTAATGAGCGCTGTGATTAATGCGGTGGCTAATGACCCAGTGCCTGCATACCGCTGATGGATGCAGCATCTGAACAAACCACTTTCACCTTCAAGCAGCTGACGTCTCTCTCTGGTGGGCTTGACAAAATGCACACCAAACTTCAATCAAGAATGGGCTAAATTGAGAATTGCCTGCCACTGGGCTTCAATGCATGCTCATTATGTGATGTTTCAAGACGGTTACACCAACATATGGTGCAGCTTTATAATTCTGCATGTCGGTTAAACAACACACTGGATGCACTACCACCCCAAATTCTTCTGGCAGTTTGCTAATTTACCGCTCTCTAGCGCTCAAAACCGCCATCCAGCTGCAAACACAATAGGAGCACTGCTATAGAAATATCAGCATTTATGAACGCCGATAGCGCCAAGAGATTGCTTACATTCGAGGAAAATTCGAATTACCGCCGAGCCTTTAAGCAAACTCCATTACTGAGAGTTCAAGCGTTATATATGCGCATTTCCTAACGGAGTCTGGAGCCCAGCTGTGTGAGGACCGGCAAGCAGAGGTTTGCTTGGCTTGTCGGGGTTGCTGAGGGACGCAAAAGGCCTCCAAACATCTGCGTCTTACCTTGGTCAGCTGGGCGATCTTCTTGCTCATCTTCAGGTGCAGGTCTTGGGTATATTCCATGGCCAGGCCGGACTGGAAGGAGGATGATGAAGATGATGAAGTATATTTCCCCTGACCGGCAGGGCAGTAATACTGCTGCCAACCCGACCCAGTCGCCATCTTCACGATGATGCCTCAGATGCTTGATGGAGATGTGAGCTTTAATAATTGAAAAATTAAAAAAAACTTGTGTGCACTAAAAAGGCAAGCAGGGTTTTTTTTAAGCAAACCAATCAAAAACGCGACGCATTGTGCTGGCGAGCATCGTGTTAAAAATGCCCCATGGTGATTTTGGTGCTGATGAGGGAAGATGGAAAAAAGGTGATGTGCTGAATTTTAAGCTCCGGAGAGGTTAGCGACGACCATCCTGACGGAGGCCGGCCTCAGCGCTCCGAGGTGCGGGCACAGTCAGCTTCACCTGCCGCTGACGTGCACCGGAAGCCACCTCCGTCTGGCTCCCTCGTCGGTCACCTTGGAGCCCAAATCGGGAGCCGACGAGCCGGATTGGTCCTCCTCGGTGCTCCCCGGCTACATGGAGGTGTCCGATGGACGCGACGGTCAGAGAGCCTCTGTTGCCATGGATCACCTCAACACTCCGCGGTGCGTTCACTGGCGGTGGGAGCGGCGATGCCTTCGGTGACTGTCGGGACAAAAGACAACTCCATCGACATGCTCCGCACAATCATTTTGGACATTCTTCTTCATAATGGGGAATAATAATAATAATAATGATAACATTGTTGTTGTTGTTGATATGTGTAAAAAAGGTCATAGTCAAATATATTATATTGTATATTAATAGTAATATTTACAATTTAGTTTCTATTTTTACTGAATCGTTACACTCGGAATGACTTGATTTCACGTGTATTGTTTTTTTAGTGTAAATCCCATCATCACTCGTGCACAAACAGCACGCTCATGCATGATACTCACACTTCTTTCCGGCTCATGCCACGACTGCGTCCTTCCCCGTAGCGAGGTCACATGATGCGCACAGAGCTCCCACGGTCAGCGAAGGCAGCACGCCGTCTCTCAACTCGTCAGCCATCAAGGCAGGACTGGGGGCAGATAAATAATAGAAAGTGACGACCGGAGCGGCGGCTGCGGGCGCTGCGACACGCCGTCGTGATGGTGACGCAAAAGCTTCTCCTTCGTCTGTCTTCCTTTTTACGCTTTCTGTTTATGCTCCTGCGTGGATGGGGAAAAGTGTGATGGTGGGCGGGGAAGCAGTGATAGCAGAAGATTCAAGCGCTCACCAAACAAAGTGCAGATGTTGTCTGGGGACACGTGCAAAATGGAAAGCTGTGACGTAGCTTTATAGTCATCTATCATTTTCTTCGTCAGTGTAGCTTTTTCTTACAAACAACAAGAATGTACCCTGAAAGCATATTTAGCGCGGGTTTTACCAACACCATACTTCTTGTGGCCGTCCCTGAAGCACCCACTTCCTCTTGCAGTCCCTGCTGCTGACTGAAGAAGAAGACGACGAACGAGGAGAAGGAGAAGGATGAGAAACAGAAGAAAAAAGAGGCAGACAAAGAAGAAGGGGAAGGAAGAGTAGAGGATAAAGAGGAAGAAGGAGGAAAAGAAGAGAACGAGAAAAAAGGACAAGAGAAGAGGAAATATGAGAAACAGAAGAAAAGGAAAAAGAGGAGGACAAAGAAACAGATGAAGAAGAATAAATAGAAGGAGGAGAAGCACTAGAAGATGAAGGGGAAGAAGGACAAGACGTAGAAGGAGGAAAATGAGGTGAGAAGGAGAAGGACAAGAGGAAAGAGGAGAAGAAGAAAGATGAGAAGAATGAGAAGAACAGAGAAGAAAAGGCAAAAGAAGAGAAGGAGAAGAAGAAGAGAAGGTAGAGAAAAAGAAAGACAAGGAGGAGGAGGAGGAGAAGGAGGAGAAGAAAAAGTACAAGGAGGAGGAGAAAATGAAAGAAGAGATGGAGAAGAGGGAGGAAGAAGAAGATAGAAGAGAAGCAGGAGATGGAGTAGAAGGAGGAGGAAAGGAGGAGATGAAGAAGAAGAAGAATACAGTGTTCAGGGGAGAAGAGGACAGAGGAGAAGAAGAAAGATGAGAAGGAGGAGAAGGAGAATAACAAGAAGAAGAAGAAGGAGGAGAAAAAAAAAGAAGAGCTGGAGGAGAAGAGGAAGTAGGAGGAGGAAGAAGAAAGACGAGAAAGAGGAGAAGGAGGAGATGATAAAAAAAAGAGAGGCAGGAGAAGGAGAAGTGGAAATGAGAGTCGGAGAAGACGAGACGGAGGAGGAGAAGAAAGACAAGAAGGAGGGGAAGAAAAAAGAGGAAGTGGAAGGAGGAGGAGAGGAAGCAAGACAAGAAGGAGAAAAAGAAGAAAGAAGAGACGGAGCAGGAGAAGAAGTTCAATGAGGAGGAGAAGAACAAAGATGAGAAGGAGCAGGAGAAGTAGAAGGAGGAGCTGGAGACATAGAAGGAGAGTAGGAGGAGGAGAAGACAGTGTTGACTTGGCTGAATGGTGTTGTGTGTTCTTGGATACGTCCTGTTGGATGACCAGCTGCTAACGACTAGCGTGTCGTCACGTTGATGACATCATCACCTCGCCTCTGCTTGCTCGTCTTCACCTCAAACTTTTCATCTTTTTTTTTTTTCTTCCTGTGAAAACACGAAACGTCCTCTCTTGATGCTCAAACCCACTCATGTTCTCGCTTTGATAAACGACCAAAGGCTGGATGACCACGATGATGATGCTACTCCAACTAGCATACTCGCCCGCTCTTCTTGGCTTACGTACGACACGCAATCCATCCTTTTCACGAGCATCCATCGCGTGTCGTTCAAAAGGAGTAGGCGTCTTGCACACAGGAACACATGAGTACATTTCAAAAATCAGCATAGCAGCAGATTGGTGTTTTTATAGCATTTAGATGGAGAAAGATTTAAAAAAAACACCCACTCGAGTCTAAAAATACATCCTGGCCATGATGAAGATGCGCTGCCGTCATGGAAAAAGTGCTCATCTAATTATGATGTTGTGTTGTTCCTGTTAAAGCTGCAAAGACCCCACATTTTCTTCACTTTTGACCTCCTGCGTGTGTCCCAACACTTTTGTCCAGTCGGTGGCTGCTGTTGTCTAATCTGCAGAAGGTGCACGAGTCCGTCTGGCAGACGGAATGCTGTACTCGTTACGCGGCAACCACACCGCCAAGACCACAAACACCAGCGTCACCTTTTCGGAAAAACGAGGCCTCCGTGGGCTTTTGCTCAGGTGGCAAAGCCAAAAAGGACTTTCAACACGGTGGACTGCACCCCCATGCCGACGCAGCAACTTTAAAATCATTTCATGAAGTCATAAAGCACAAGGTGACAAAGTGAGGAAATTACTTTTCTTTTTGTATTAACTGCATTATTATTTTTTTTTTTACAGATTTACAGTCTCAAACTTCAACTTACTGATTTTCATGACTGTTGCTCCGTGCCTTGGTGTATCCCACACCAAGAATACGCATCGAAAGTATGCCTTGGACAGCATACATGAAATACATTATGGATTTAACTCCAAACGTAAAAAAAAAACAACCAAAAAACTTGAAATACATTATGGATTTAGCTTTAAACGTAAAAAAAAAACAACCAAAAAACAAAAACGATTTCCTTTTGTGCCTCTCATCCGAGCCAGCTTCATCGTGTCATGCTCAAAGACTAGATAGGACAGCTGTCGTCAGACTAGATGTGATATGATTCACTTCATTCCACTTAGAATACGACTCACTCCAATCACCATCAGATCTAATCGCATTGCGTAGTGAATGGAGTGAATTGTATTGCATCGCAAAAGGAGTCAATCGTATTGCATTGCGAGATGAGTGAATTGTTTTGCGACGCAAATCGTGAATGGATATCACGATATCACGTATTGCATCGTGACCGGAGTGAATCGTTTTGCATCACAAGCTGAGTGAATTGTATTGCATCATGAAAGGAGTCAATCGTATTGCATTGCGAGATGAGTGAATCGTTTTGCAACGCAAACGGAGTGAATCGTATTGCGTCGTGAACAGAGTGAATTGTAATACATTGTGAATGGAGTTATCGTATTGCATTGTGAACGGAGTGAATCATATTGCATCGTGAACAGAGAGAATCATATTGCATTGTGAACAGAGTGAATCTTTTTGTAATGCAAACGGAGTGAATCGTATTACATCGTGAACAGAGTGAATCATATTGCATCACTAGCGGACTGAATCGTATTGCATTGCAAACAGAGTCAATCGTTTTGCATCATGAACGGAGTGAATCATATTGCATCATGAACAGAGTGAATCGTATTGCATTGTGAAAGGAGTGAATCATTTTGGAACACAAACGGAGTGAATCGTATTGCATTGCGAACAAGTGAATCGTATTGCATCGCGAGTGGAGTGAATCATTTTGCATCGTGAACGAAGTGAATCGTATTGCATCATGAGCACAGTGAATCGCATTGCATCTTGAACAAAGTGAATGAAATTGTATTGTGAATGGAGTGAATCGTATTGCATTGTGAACAGAGTGAATTGTATTGTATCGTGAACAGACTGAATCATATATCGCTGAGTGGAAAGCAGAGTGAATTGTATCGTACCATTTCACGTCCTAATTATGTTGCAATTGCAGTGGATCGTATCATATTGGAATTTGAATTGTATTGCATTGTAATTGAAGTGAGTCAATTGTTCTCGTAAATATAGTGAATCATATTGTATCCGAAGTGGAATGAAGCGAATCCTACTGCATCTTAAACTGAGTGAATCATATTGCTACTGTGTCACAGCATAATCGTATTGAAGTGAATCGTATTGTATCATATATCATAACAGGAGAGGAAAGTATTGTACTGTGCAGCATTGTAGCCCAAGTGCATGAACCGTATTACATTGTATCGTCACCAGAGTGTTGGATCCTCATCTGAGAAAACTGTATCGCATGTAACTGATGCAAATCGTAAATTTGTCCGGAGGGGCAACAAAAAAGCTTGGAATGCTGCAAAGAGATGCACTGTGCAAGTGATGCTTCACGGGCCAAACACCCACCAAAAACTACAAGACACGTGATCTTGTCTTGCTTGTTGCAGACGAAAGAGACCAAACAAGAGCGAGGGAGCGTCTTTGTGCGTCTTTTGTTCATTTAATCTGTCGCTGCGTGGAATGTTTACGATTTAAGAAGCTGCACTGTTTTCTGTTCATCCCGCTTTCAACAAACTTCAGCGCTAGCGAGCAGTCAGAAACAACAGCAGCAGATAAAAGTCACACGCACACACACGGATTCTTGAAAACCTCCACTGTGGAAGAACGTCATCAACAAATGAACAATTTACGGTGATAAAAAGGTTACTTTTATGGTGGAAACTTTACATTTATGTAAAAAAAGGCTAAACATGTTGCTTGAAGCTACAAATAAACAAATATGAGCTTACATTACATAGTAAGGAGGTGACTTTAAAACGTGATTCCAAATAATAAGCGTGTTCTTGTGGTAAAGAAATGCTGCGGTCCTCTGTGGCCCCCTGGTGGTTGAAATATTGCATTGCATCAAAAGTGAAAAAAATATAATAGTGAAATAAAAACACCAAACCACATAATAAAAGATCTTTTTATTCACAATAGAAGTGTAACAAATATAGTATATTAAAAAGTCTGCAGCTCATTCATCTAATTTGAATCCACAAAGCGCAGAATATCTTTATATAAACGTCCAGTGGTCTCTCTGCCACTATGGAATAGTTGCAATAATTCTCCATAATATTTCTAATAATCACCATCATTTTATGAACAACACCAAAAAAAATTACCACAAAGTAATATTTTATATGAAGACCAAAAAAAGAGAGTAAACTGTGTGCAATGGAATGATTGCTGTCACATAAAATCTTGATTTATTAAACAGGAAAATTAAAATTAAATTAAACAAAATTATTATTATTAAAACAAGAGCTACGTTTCTGCCTACATCAGCTGAAATTAGCTAGAAAAACAATCTTAGGATACAAAAATGAATGTCAGATGCAATTTTTTTCTTTTAAACCCTTTTTTAACCACAATTATAGAGTAATGTAATGTAATTAAAATTATCTCACGGAGCTTCCAGCCTACAAATATCTTCAATTATCCTCCAGCAAATGTATTACCAAGATACACTGCAACTGCCAAATAGGTTTACCAACGCAGATTGAAATAAAGCAAAGTTGTCCTCACCGAAGCAGTGAAATGTTGTCGGGCGGGTAAACAACATCACAATAGATAAATATTTCATCTATCCACGGGTTTCCAGATTAAAACGCCCCAAATTGGAACTGAAATTAAGAAATGCCACGGAAAAATGCCAGCGAAAACGTCTCATTTGAGGAAGACGAGGAAGACAAATGTGAGGAAAAAGAAGACAACGATGAAAAAAAACAGGAAAAAGTAAGATGAAGAACAGACCGGGAAAAAAGAGGAAGACAAAGAAGTCGCCGTCTCATTTGTGCTGAGACGAAAACAATACTACTTCTTCACATTAGCCGGTACATTCACAAATTTCTCTCCAAAACTTTACGTGTACTTCCTGCTGTTCGCTGACATGAACCAATCAACTACGACAGTAGTCGCTAATTCGTCACGATTATTCACTCCTACTAATTAGACTGCAACAACAGCACCCCCTGGTGGTCAGCTTGTAACGCTACAACACCATCGGCAGGTCCCGAATAAGTTAACACAATTAAAGACATTCAAATCCATCATTGCATGGATACAAACGCAAAGTCAACACAAATTAATTGTCACTGATTACAATCTGATGGGACGGCTTGTCAAACCACATTTTTGACCGAACGGATGCCGTACACGAGAGAAGTGATCCCCATTCCTTAGGTACACCATCTCATCTTTAAAGTGGATACAGAAATGTGTGTATTTATCGTATATTGTTATTTTGACACGATTGCTAGCCATCATTATAGCTGCTGCTTCCTGATGGGACGAATATTGTACTGAAAACATGATCACAAGCAAGTCGCGTTTGTATAAAGAAAAATGTCGACAATTCACATGAATGCGAAATCCCTCCCCCCCACCACACAGACACACACACACACACACACACACACACACACACACACACACACACACACACACACACAGTTGATGTACCTAATGAAATGTCCACGGAGTGAATAACGTCAAAGGTATGATGGTCCTTTTGGTCCGGATTGATCATGTGATCTAATCAATTAAGGACCAGAAATCAAACAAGAGCGCGCGTGCATGACTGAGATATGTTTTGTGTTGTAAAAAGCCATCTTGCGTAGAGCAGTGGATCGCTGTAATGTACACCTCTCACCACTTGGTGTCAGTGTTGCACAACGTTTACCCTCCACTGGTCCCGTCAAAGCAGCTGCACGTTTCATGTTCGCCAGGAGGGGGCACTACTACACCAACTATCACCTGAGGATGATTTGTTGTTGTTTTGGTAGCATCCTCATGTCTCTCTCACTCTCTCTCTTAAAGCTACAGTACTAATATCTACCACTAATGATCACCAAGCCTTTGTTTGTGGGAGCAACTTCAGAAGCGAAGGCACAAGTTCAAACTAGCTTCTGAGGCGTCGCCTTGGACACGCCCATAAAAAAAACATCTGGAGAATGATGCATTGAGAAGCGGAACTACAAGGACTGTTATGGCTTCCAGTGTGTGAGCACGTGTGTGTCTCCTCATAGAGGAGGGGGGCGTCTGGCAGCCTTCCTCACGTGGCAGAAAAACCACCCAAGAAGACGACCAACATCCAAAACAAAGACTGCAAAAAAACCAAAAACAATAAACAAACTAGCACAAAGTTTACCCTCCCCGCCCCCAATAAAAAAAACTATATATATTTTTTTTGACACGCATGAGCGCCAAGGAAGAAATTCTTACATAAACTATGCTTGGTAGACGACCACCAGGTATCCCACCTGACATCTCGGGTTTTTTTAGAGTGCATTTTGGGGGTGTGGCCGCATACGCAAAAACTTTCCATTTTTGCTCTATTTTCCCTCCATTTCCCAACATTATTTCAATCGATCCACACTTTAGACGGCCCCCGTGTCACTGCACCACATAGTGGTAAGGGCTGGTACTGCAGTTTCATCAACACTGACTGGTCAATTTGTCTTCATTTTCGGAGATAGTCATTTTGTCCCACTTTTTGCAAACCGGGCCCGCAGCTTGTGTCTTTTATTGTACCGCTGCTTTTTCTGGAAATACTTTTTTTTGTTTGTTATTGTTTTAAAGGCCTGCAAAGAAAACAAAAAGCTGGGAAATAAGTTGAAATGTGGAATATTAAAAGAAACGTCAGACTAATAGGAAAGAATATTGGCTTTGTCAGCTAGAAAAATTCTCATTTCTGATCATATTTTGGATTATTTTGGAATTTAAAAAAAAGAGGTGAATAGAAAAGCGGTTCCTGCATGGTTGATGTTTCCTGCACGCGGTCTCGGAGGAAGCAGCCTGGGCGTCGCTGCCCTGGATTGTGTGGTTTCGCGCCGCCTTGTTGTTTTTTTGAGAAGAATTTCGAAAGTTGCGTGGTGAGTATTTAACGAGGGATAGATTTCGGGCACGTTTTCTTGTAAACACGATCACAGGATGCGACGTTACTGGCAGGTCATGAGAGGGCGTGGCTACAGTTCCCAAGCCACACCCCCCTCAGGAGATGTCCTTTTTTTTTGGAAAACATCCTGTATCCGTCCTGAAGGTCAAAAGAGCAAACGTGGTTTCCTGTCCTTTTTTTTTTGGAAAACATCCTGTATCCGTCCTGAAGGTCAAAAGAGCAAACGTGGTTTCCTGCGGATGCTGAGGCGGGACAGCAGAGGGGGGAGAAGACGAATGTAAACAAAGATGGCGTCCGGGATCGTCCTCCTTGGCGCCACCGGTTAGCACACTAGCGTCACGTCTGGCGCCGGTTCTGAAGAGAACATTGGACCACCTTAGAGTGGTGAAAATATCCCACAGAAGACAAGTGGAAAGTGAAAGTCCACTTGGACCCCATGAATTCCAAAGCAAACAAACTTCCGGTCCAGAGAAATCCGAAGCGTCGGGCTCGGGTCTACGAGATCCGAGGTTCTCGGTGCGGATGGTCGGCTACTCCACCTCGTTGTTCTGCTCCGTCTGCCGCTCGCTCCTGATGACGGGCAGAGGGTGGGCCTCCGTGTTGAAGACCCAGTGGTCGAAGGGAATGTGGTCGTCATCAGAGAAGAGCAGGTAGAGATACCTGAAGCACACGCACACAACGCTCACCTTCAAAGTCCTTTGAAGGACATCAAAATGCCATCTGTGTGTGTGTGTGTGTGTGTGTGTGTCTCACTTGAGCGTCTCCGCCAGGAAGAAGCTCTGCTGCACGTCGTCGTGGTTGGGCTTGGCCGCGTAGACGTCCCTGATGCCGCTGTAGCCCCCCTCCATCTTACAGTGCTGCTCCAAGGCCTGCAGACGAGGTCCCGGCGGTTATAAAGCTTACAATGCGCCTGCTGCTGTGTTAGCTGACGTGGCTGAGCTAGCTGTTAGCGTCCCTCACCTGGACGGCCTCCCAGCCCCAGTCCCGGTACTTGGGGTCGTGGGTGAACCTCCACATGTACATGTAGGTCTCGATCACCTCAGGGCGCAGGATGAAGTATTTCTCGTTCTGCCGAGTGGCGATGGCCTCCACTCCTCCGTCGAAGCGGAACGCCTCCGGGCCCAACTTTAAAGCTAAATAAAAAGCAAAGCCGTCAGGACCGGAAGATCGTCTCGAACGAGAACCTGATGAGTTACCGGTTCTGGAGTAAGACTCGTGACAGGTGCGTGCGATCTCGGCGGCTTGCTCCATCTGGTGGCCCGTCTTGTCGCCGGGCGCCCCGTCGGCGCCGAGCGCCATCATGCCGCCCGCGAAGCAGGTGAGGTGACCCATCTTGTGCTCCAGTAGGCCCCCCTTCCATTCGGCGATGTACGTCAGCCCGCCGCTCGACTTCCTTATCAGGTTGGTCTCGATGGCCTGGGACGGACGCAGACGAACACCGCTTACAGACTCCCCGCAAAAAAGTCACGTTTAGCCACGTAACGGTGCAGCGCGTCGTCGTTTGCTCCACGCTTTTGAAGCTGCAGCTTTTCATAACGCCACGAACTGAAAATTGTCCTCTCCGGGCTTCACTACACATCTAAAAATGATGGCTGGAGCTCTGCCAGAGATCTGTCGGTCTGCTACAGACGCCGGAGCTGCAAGTTTTTCTTCAGCAAACAAGCTAACCTAGCATGATGTTGAAGTGGAATGTTAGCGTTGTAGCTCACATGTGGCTATGCTAGTATCGGTTTCTGCAGGCTTCTCTACACATCTGAAAATGATGCCTGGAACTCTGCTAACTATCCATCTATATGCCAGTGCTGGTGTCCCACTCCTTCATGATACTACGGTGTATTTTGGGGAGTATTTGTACATTTTATACGTGGTATATTGTGTGCTAAGACGTTATAAACGGTATATTCCAATGCAAAAGTGAAGGATATTATGTTTTCCTTATAATATCACAAGCTTATTCTCTTAAAACTGAAACTTGTTTCTTGTTTCTTCATCATTTCTTAATAATTTCACTTTGTTCCGAAAAAATGGCGGCTGTTTTTTTTCCTCTCTATTTTCCAACTAATTTTTGGCTTCCCATTTTCTTCTCGTAATTACGACTTTACTCCTTTAACTTATACCCCCCCACCCCTCCCCAAAACGCAATTTTCCCAAAATTTAAACTTTATTCCGTGTTTTCTTTCTCATAATATTCTAAATACAGTGATATGTTTTTAAAAAATGTCTTTTTTCCTTAAATTGAGACTTTTTTCCTCTTTAGAATAAGACTGTATTCTCGTAAAATGACAGCTGCGTTTTCCATTTCGGCTGTTTTTTATTTTTTGACTTTATTCTTCTAATATTAGCAAATTTCCCCCCCCCCCAACTGAATTTCCCCCAAATTACAACTTTATTCAATGTTTTCTTTCTCATAATATTCTTCATAAAAGTCTTATTTTCTTTAATATTTCAACTCCATCTTTTTCTCCTAAAATGTTTACTTTATTCTCGTCACATTTCTGCAGTTTTTGCCATTTCTGCTGCTGTTTTTTTTCCTACAATTCTTCAAATATTTCAACTTCCTTCTTGTAACTTTTCTTCTCATAACTGCGACTTCATCCCCCTAATATTTGGACTTTACCCCCATAATATTACAACTTTTCCTCCAATCTGGTTTCCCCCAAATTCCAACTTCATTCTTTGTTTAGTTTCTCATAATATTATTGACTTAAAAAAGGGTCATTTTTCCTTCAATGCTTCCACTTTATGCTGCTAAAACGACATTCTTTTTCCTCATTTTATTGTGGTATTTTTTGAAGTCTATTTTTTTTGGTTAGACTATTATTCTTGTAAAATGTGTCCACTTTTTCTAGATTTGAAAGGATATTTTTAGCACATGCGGTGCGCCAATAAGAAAACCGCCACCCCTGTTGCGTGCGCCGTACGGCATCCATGGGTTGCAGCTCGTTAGCATAAAAGCTACAGTTTAGTTGAAAGGAGCCAACTGAAGCTCCAATGTGTGTCGTCGTTTGCTCTAAGTGAGACTCTCATCCCCGCCACAAATAAAGCACTTCTAATCCACAGCATCCAGGAGGATTATGGGCAAAGTATCCACCGCAAGATTAACGTTGCGTTCAAGTCGGCGCGTAGCGTTCCCAAACAACAACGCCGCACACCCAAGTTGCGTTGGACGCACGAGGAGTGTGTGTGCCATCACATGCTCGAGCAGATTAATCAGATTTGTCTTCTCATGCAAATGTGTGTGTGTGTGTGTGTGTGTGTGTGTGTGTGTGTGTGTGTGTCAGCTGTCGCTACGCTGGCACGACACCATCTGCTCCGATGCAACGTCTCCCAGAATCCATCAGCGGAGGAACTGAGCGCGCTCCAAGACGATGACGACGCCTGACAACCAATCATATCACTGAACAAAACATGAACTTTTAATAACGAGGAATAAAAAACAAGTTAGACGATAATGTATGAAAGTGTGTTAGCTTTAATGCTGGGACTTGCGCACTTTAAAAGTCATCAAGGGCTGACGCCAGTGTGTGTGTCTGTAGCTTTAATGCTAATGAGCTGTGTTTGTCCACGCCCACTATTGTGTACTTGACACACTTGTGTCAGCCATTTACAGGCTCTGCTGGTTTTTTTAATTGAAAAATGGAAAAAAGAGCAGTAATTTTACAAGAATAAAGTCATATTACTAAAAAAAAAAAAATAGCGTAAAGTTGAACTACTAAAAACTGAAAAATTTCATTTTTAACAGGCATGATGATATGAGAAACATACAAAACTAAGAATAAGGCTGCAATTTTAGGAGAACTAAGTAGGGTAAAAGTTATAATTTTACAATAATAAAGTCAAAATATTACAAGAATAAAGACATAATGAAAGAAAAAACTGTATGAGAAGAAAGTTGAAATTCTCTGTAAAAATAAAATCGGAAAAAAATGGAAAAAGGAGCAAAAAGGGATCATGTAAGTTCATTTCTACTAATAACACCCTTTGGCACCGATGACACAAAGCTGAGAAGCAGGCTGTTTTTTGGAAATATAAAAAACGTCCCAGCATATGTACATGCACCCTTTGATTTTTCACTTTGTGGCCCCCGCTGGAAGAAGGTTTGGACCCCCCTGCCGTTCACACTCTAACTCTGCAGCAATGTCAGAGATGCCATACGTCGCGTACAACGTAGCAACGTGAAGGACTGGAAGAGGATGACAAACGTTAGCATAGCTATGTGACGCTACATGCTAACATTACACTTTAACACCATCTAGCTAGCTTAGCCTGTTCGTTGAAGAAAAAACATCCTCATCAAACCTGCAGCTCCCACGCGTGTCGCCGACTGACAAGATACTCGGCAGAGCCGCAGGCTGCCTTTTCAGATGTGTAGAGAAGCCTGCTTTTTTCAAAATGTGGCGGGCTCATCTAGCTAGGGGCGGGTCCATGAGGAAGGAGGTTTTTCCTTCACAGCGTCTCGCAAAGGCGCAAGCTGAAACGTGTGTTTCAGGCGTGTGAGCGCCTCTTTTCTCCACAGTAACGCAAACAAGTGAAGGAGATGAGACATTTTTCTCATGTTCCTGCTCATAAACAGACTCTAGGGCACCAAATCTTTCCACTGGGGGCCGCATAGGGAACAACCAGAGAAGCAAAAACACTTTTTCATTTAATTTCCGCTTTATCTCTTTACATTGTGCCTTTTTGCTGTATTTTTCCAATTTTTGCAGCTTTTTTAGTGTTTTAATTTCATTTCTACAACGTGCCGCGGGCCAACAATAATAGAGTCACATGCCGCAAATAGCCCCCGAGCCACACTTTGGACAGGGACACATTTTACTGCTCCAGCGTTTGACATAATAACCTAATAATGTTAATCATGAATATTTTCCCTTCCTCCACAGTGCCCTCACATTTCAATACTTATGCACATTTTTCCCCATATTTGAACTTTCACGCAGCACATCCTGTAGCCGGTAAAGTCAGGCCTTCACAATAAAAGAAACAGGGCAGTGAAATAAACACCACAGTAGGAAATCGTGTGTTTACACTATGAAATTCACAAAACCATTTCCATTCTTTTCCAATGCAAAAGCTGACAGGTATGAATACTGGAGCTTCCAGTGACGTTTATGTGCGATGTGCGTGTTTAGGAATGTGTGTGTGTGTGTGTGTGTGTCACCTGCAGGGCGTCATAGTACATCTTCTTGGCTTCCTCATCCGTCCTGTCAGACATGAGCCAGGCTTTGAGCAGGTACTCGTAAAAGCTGTCACCCAGACCGCCCACAGACACGTGATCTGCAACACAACAACCACCATCAACTTGTCCTTCCTGCTCTCCTCCACGGTACGCTGCTGCAGCACCTTCACACACAAACCCATCTCAGCGCACCACGGGGGGGCCCAGTTTGTTTTTTTAATTGACCCACGGCACCTCCTGAACACAGAATTTAACAAGAAAAAAAAACTATAGCAAAAAAATGGAAAAATCTGCAGTAATTTTACACAAAAAAGTCAGAAAAAACAAAAACGTCAAAATATTAAGAGAAAAAAGTTGTAATCTACCGACAAAAAGAGAATAGCGCCGTAACATTAGGAGGAAAAATAACGTCATTTTCAGTAGCGTAAGGCTGAAGAAAATACAAGTTGCAATGTTATGATACACAAACAAAACAACAAAGTTGTCTTTTTTTTTTAAATCAGGTTGTGCAAAAATATTTAATATAGGAATATATAAGTATATAATGTTACGAGAATAATGTCAAAATATTATGGGAATAAAGTTATAATTACCAGAAGAAAATTTACAGGTAGAAATTTGAAATAGTTGGATAATACAAACAAAAACAACAGCAGAAATGGGGGAAAAATGCTGTAATTTTACAAGAATAAAGTCCAAATATCATGCTACTAATGTCATTTTAGTAGCATGGGGTTGAAATATTAAACACGTTAAAAATAAAAAAAATATAAAAAAATTTTAAATCATAATATTATGAGAAAAAAAACAAAGCAAAATAAAGTCATTTTTGAAAAATTAGGTTGCGGGAAAAGTTATGTTACAAGAATAAAGTCAAAATATTATTATAGGAATAAAGTCATAATTAAGAGAGGAAAATTTAGAAAGAAGAAATTTGAAATAGATTGATAATAATAAAAAAACAGCAGAAATGGGGAAAAACTGCTGTTATTTCAGTCAAAAAGTGAAAATATGAAGAGAAAAAAGTTGTATTGTAATGAGACAAATGTTTACAAGAATAACACATTATTATAAAGAAATATATTGTTATTTTAGTAGCAGAGAGTTGAAATATTGAATGTTAAAAATGAAAAATAAAAAAAAATATTGAAAATGTAATTACATGAAAAAAAAATCTTTACAAATATTTTTTGAAATAATATGAGAACCTAAAAAAACAAAATAAAGTTGCCATTTTTAGGAAATTAGGCTGTGCAAAATGTTATAATAATTATTATGTGAATAAAGTCAAAATATTAAAGGAATAAAGTCATAATCTGAAGAAAAGATTATTTTTGGAAGAAAGTTGGGAAATTGAACATTTTCTGCCATTGCAAGCTGCTCCGATGCAGCAAGACGAGGTGTGCTAAGAAGCAGAGTTACGACGCCATCTACTGTACGGCGTTGGAACCACGAGCTGCCTACACAGGCAGTCCCGTTATAATGTGTTTATGTGTAGCAGGTAGCGCCAAATCCATTTGTGGCATTTGGGCTGCCACAAATAAAAAAATGTCTGGGAAGGACCGCTGATGATAATAACTGGAGAAACATCGCAAGTAGAACGGAAGATGACTTGCTGCCACTGCTGCAGCTGTCATGAAGCGCTTTCAGCCGTGGACGAATTGCTCATAAAGACAAAGAACACGACGATGTGGAGGATGGATGTTCCTTCCCCAGCAAGACACCCCCGCACACCCCCACCCCCGGTCATAAATGATGCAGCAAATGCGTTTTCATCACAATTACGTAACAACTTTGTGGAGGGAAAATAAGCACGAAAGCTGCTGGTTTTGCTGAAACTTGCTGTTTGAAGCCACGATCATATACAGAAAAAATATATATTGATATCAGAGACGGTGTCCACTGCTTGCGATGAATATTTCAATGTGTACGGAGGACACCATCAAGAGGTGCGGGTACACATTTGAGCTTCAAACGCTGCAACAGAAACAACAACAGGTCGATATTAATATAGCAGAAGAAAAAACTAACAAAACCAGAGCAGCCTGAGCTAATTAACGTCTTCACAAGGACAAAGGCCAGAATAATTCAGCCTAAAAATAGATTAAAAAAGATAATAACAATAATAATAAAATAGATAATAAAAATGATCACAAAATTGTCTTTTTCACTGTAAGAAGCTGAAGTGGAATGAAACCAAAAAACATCTCAGCATTTTCTCAGCAAGTCCCACTGCTGATGCAAAATGCTGAGGATTATCATTATTATCATTATGGGCTTTTTCGGGAAGCAAAAAGGGAAGACTTGAAATGAATCCAATGTTGGATCAATAGATGATGCACTTCACTAATCCTCTGTGATAAAGTGGCTCTGCTCCAGTAAAGACACAAAGCATATTGTAGGGGTTTTCGTTTGCAGCTGTGGTGGTGGGCTGCACGGGACGGCGGTCTGCTGCCGCTGTGTTGTGCCACTGCTCCCTCTGCTTTTTTTATGATGACAAATAACAATTTTAATGACTTATTCATTTACTTATTAACTTATTTATTTGAACTTTTTGCAACAACCAGCAGAACATGAACCCGAGAACCTGGCAAAACTGTTACTTTCATGGCAAAGTTGCTGAGAGCCCTTAAACTGACTCTAAAATGTCGAGTCTCCTTCTGTTACCCGACCTATTTAGTCCACTAGTACTACAGTATGTGACTATTAGTACAACAGTACTACATTTGGTACTACAAAACTAAATTCCAATGAAGTTGGGACAATGTGTAAATTGTAAATAAAGACAAAATATAATGATTTGCAAGTTATTTTTCAACCTATGTTGATTTAATCTTCCAACTGGTAAACCTTGTAATTTTTTGCAAATATGAGCTCATTTGGAATTTGAAGCCTGCAAGATGTTCCAAAAAAGCTGGGACACGTGGCAAAAAAGACAGAGAGAGTTGAGGAATGCTCATCAAACACCTAGAACCAGGTGAACAGGCTAATTGGGAACAGGTGGGTGAATGACTGAAATGCTCAGTCATTCACAAGCAAGGATGGGGCGAGGTTCACCACTTACTGCGCAAACGAATAATTGAACAGTTTAAGAACAACGTTTCTGAACGTGTTAATGTAATTGCGAGGAATTTGGGGATTTCATCATCTACAGTCCATAATATCATCAAAAGGTTCCGAGAATCCGGACAAATCACTGCACGTAAGCGACAAGGCCGAAAGCCAACATTGAATACGCATCATCTTGCATCAAAAACCCACACGAATGTGTGGGTTTTTGAAAGAATATCAGGCGAAGGGAGAACCCACGCGTTGTGGCTGCATCCTGATTGGCTAAGGTTCTGTAGACTGACGGTCCCCAACCCTGGACCATTTGGTACCGTTTGGGTCATTTGGTACCGGGCCACACAGAAAGAAAAAATAATTTTCATTATTTCATTTTTTTTTATGTTTTATTTTGAAAAGTGGCCAGATTCTCTCTGTTCCATCCGTCTCACTTGACGCATGTCCATTGTGCGTGTGCTAACTTTCTCTCATGCCGCACAGATAGACTACTACTGTATTTTTATCATTTTTCTTTCACCTCTTATTTGGTGTCAAATGCTGATACTATGTGGGAATGATAAAGGTAAGTTTTGATGACTTATTGAGTGCTAATGTGCACATTTGTCTCATGCTAGCCTGCTTTTAACACACACGTCAAACAGCCATGTAATAATCTCGCTGGAAAAAGTCCAGGCTTGAACTGGTGGATGGTGGGTCAGCATTCATTTTGTGCTTTTAATTTGATGTTATTCATGTCTTAGTTTTACACAATACATAATAAATTCGATGAATTAGATGGCTATAATGTACGACTTAGACTTCTGGACATGCTGAAGGAAGGTAGACGTTGCGGCTGTGGGGCGCCATTACGGAATAAATGAATCTTCGGTTGGAGGAGGAGGTCGAGGAGGAGGACAATACGACGACAGCAGCAATATGTTTTAACAAGGATAAAAAATGCAGAGCACAGCAGAACGGCGGCAGCACAAAGAGGCCAGAGGTCAGAGGAGTGAAATACGTGTGAGCCACTTAATCATTTATGGTGTCCAACCTTGTAGGTTGATCATTCAAACTGGAACAAAGGCTTGAACTTTGTGTTTCAACATGAGAAATGTGAGAAAATGTTAATGCCTGAGAAAAGTGTATGGTTTCACAGCCTTAAAACAGAATAATTAGGGATGTCCGATATTGGCTTTTTTGCTGATATCCAATATGCCAATATTGTTCAACTCTCAATTTCAGATTTCGATATCAACCGATACCGGTATGTGTAATTTTTGTATTTTATTTATTTTACAGGTGCCGCCAAGGTGGCTGCCTTTCAAAAAATTATGAACTTATGTATTATTATTATCATCATGTATGTATTATTATTATTTATGATGTATTATTGAAATTGAAGTGATCTGTTACCTATTTATTCATTTAATCTTATTCTATTTTCTTATTTTTCTTAACTCTCCTATTTTGCTTTGTTTTATTTTTGAGTGATTACGTTTATAAGGACACTTTCTATCTACAGTATCTATCTGTGTCTATCTACAGTATCTATTTATCTATCTATCGATCTATCTACAGTATCTATCTATCTACAGTATCTATCCATCTACAGTATCTATCTACAGTGTCTATCTACAGTATCTATCCATCTACAGTATCTATCTATCTACAGTATCTATCTATCTACAGTATCTATCTACAGTGTCTATCTACAGTATCTATCTACAGTATCTATCTATCAAGCAGCTATGTTTGTTCTCCTCCTATTACCATCTTTTAAGTAATATATTCTATCCTATGGAAATGGACTCGTCTACGTCGAGACGTGTTTATTCAAGCACATCTTTACATGCCATGCGAGCGACATCCAGCATCGATGTGATTCCCTGTTTAGTATCAATTTGGCAGCGCCTAAGATGAAAATCAAGCGGCCAGCAAGGAAATGGAGATTCAAGCCTTCGGAACCTCCTATCATCATGGGAAAGATGAATTTGCTACTGAACAAGATCAACGAGCTGACAAAGAAGGTCAAGACCTTCAGGGATTGAACATTGGCTTCACTGAAACATGGCTAACAGCTAGCGTCCCAGATGCTACAGGACAGGGACATGAGAGACGGTGGAAAGCACAAAGGAGGTGGGCTTGCACCGTATGTGAACAAATGTGGCGTAATCCTGGCCATGCGAACATTAAAATGTCCATCTTTACAGCATTTTTTGAAAATCGGTTTTCATTATCGGGAAAAAAGCCAATACCGGTATCTAAAAAAAATAAAGTTGGCTACTTCGCGCATTTCACTTATTGAGGGCTATTTTGGGAACCTATCCCCCGCAAACACTGTATATCCATTCATACAATGCATAACATTGATTTTAAGTTTAAGAAAAAAAACCTAATTTTTAAGGTGTGGCAGTAGTGATGTCCTGATCCACATTTATGGCTTCTGAGGCGATCCGTTCTTTTCTTTGTAGTCTTGTCAATAATAAGCTTTGCTACAAACATGAATTTGTGGAATTGAATATGGTTATGAAAATAGCTCTTCAACGCATTCAAAATAATGCAACTAAAGTATTTCTGAATTTACTTTTTTGTTAGCATCACCAACAATAATGTTTGGCTTTTGTAGAAAACCTCTGTGAGTCAGGTCCCTAATCCAATAAAAGATACGCCCAATAAAAAGTCCATCCGATACAGCATACAACTGTAAAAAATGGGTGTGCAAAATACTTTTAGCGTCGGACGTGGTTATGGATCAATTTGTGGTGTGATTTAGAATATATGACATTTTTTTAACAAAATCGTTTCAGCGTAATACTTGTAGTAATTTATTGACAGTCCCTAGTAAACAACCAGGGGTTAGAACAGTTCATTGGGGTGGCCAATGTGAGACCATTACTCACATGGGGTGGCAATCACTTGATACCTGAAATGTCGAGATGGCAAGTGGGGTGGCCGGAGAGTGACGAAGGCTGGTCACGGTCACAGCGAGGGAGGAACTACTGCTGTAGTTACAGAGCCGAATATCAGACGTCCAACGTGAAACTAGCTTCCCCACGGTACACCGCGGACATGTCTGCATGGGTGTGTTTTGTTTTCTTCTTCTTCCAGGTGGCGGGAGTCAAGTGGCAACCAGCTTTGAGGCGCATTACCGCACCTGCCGTGTTGGTGTGTGTCCCATGGCGGGACACACACATGTTACATGTTACAGTTACATCCTGTTATCCAAGGAAATATTCACACTAGCTTCGTTTCACTCCTAGTTAAGATGCTACGAAGGTCCTGCACGTAAAGGAACATCAAGGAAATCCCCGCCGATTTATATTTGGCGTGTGCTCCCACACATAAAGAATTACATTAGTATTACTTCTTTACATGCGGGAACCCCAGTCCATTCATGTACTTTTCTTTCTGAAAATACAACCTTTTTTCTTTTTTTGGCAGAAAGCCCTCGTCATTCAACCTAAGTCTGTAATCATCATTTATCATTCGTTTATCATTATTTATCATATATAAATAATACAGCATAATGATACAGTACATCAGCGCCGTGCGGTCAAGAGAAAAATCATGACAAATAAAAAAATAACAGTAATAATGATAACAAAATAAATATTCATATTTGTTCTTTAAACTGTAAGAAATGTATTTTCTGTATGACTACAATCGTTTTTAACATTTTCTGAAGTGAAAATCATCCAATTTGCATATTTCCCAATAAATACCTCTATTTTCTGTCATGCCCCCACTGGGGGCCAGAAATGTTTTCACGGTCCAATATCAGCCAAAATCTAAACTCTCAGATATCAGCACTCTGTTACGAGCGGTCCATTCCAGACTCGGCACCAGCAGCAGCGCCCACGTGATCACAACAGCACGTGCTAGCGTGTTTAGCAAGGAGGAGTGATGTCAGGCTGTGTTTTTCGTTCAAGTCCGAAAAAGACTGCTGAGTACAAGACGCGTCATGCACGGTTTCTCGTGCCGGCACAGGCCCGGGGAAGTTTAATACCACCAACCTCACTGCGCATTCGAGGAAATGTTGGCAACCCCACGTCTTCCTGGAACATGCACCGCTGTTTGACACATTCGCAAAGCGTGAGAAACTTCCACAGGACTACGAAAAGTCACTGGCTGTAAGAGAAAAGAGCCGGCCCCAGTCGGTGGTGAGTAATGTCGGGTTTAAACGCTTCATTGAGCACGTCGAGCCTCGCTGCATGATGCCTGTTGTGCATAAAACTAAACGCCACATGCATCAACAAGTAAATGGGTCACTTTTTCTCATGGCTACTGTTGCTGACGATTATTCTGTTTGAATAATATCACTTGATCAAGTCTTTTCCAACATCGCACACTACTAAACAAGTCATAAAAGTATGTAGGATCTATGCTGATAGCGGAATGATGTTAGTATCGGCTGATATTTAAGGCTGCAAATTGGGAATCGGATCGGAAGTGAATGAGTTTGTATCGGGACACTCCCACTATTGGAGCAAGGCTTTTCTTTTCCCCCCGAGGGCCGCATGCTGAAAAATCAAACGATGAGGACACTTTATTATTATTATTTTTTTACCAAGGTAGGTATGCAGAGACGTTTTTTACATTTAAAGAAAAAAAAACAAAAACAGCCAGCATTTCAGCTTTGTGTTATCGGTGACGAACCGTACTGTTAGTATGAATCAACTTTTTCGCGATATCACTTTGCTCCTCAAGAGGCAAGCCAAGGTGTACTTACGCTGCCCCCACTGGCCACTGTTTGGGTTCAGGTAGTTGGGGTAGAGCCCCTGCGGTTTATCTAGACGATTCAAAACTTTGCGGATGTTCATGACCTAGACAAAGGCAGCCAAAGATGTCAAACAGGTAACCAGTAACAGGTAATGTCAATCTGGCTCTCTAAAATCCACGGTCTTCCTACCTTTTGAGCAAACTCTGGGTTTTGCGACAGTTTGCTGAGGTGTATGAACTCCAGATGCAGCGTTCCGTACTCCGCCAGGATGCTGCTGCCGCCAGACGCCCAGGGCCAGTTTCGACCGATTCCACTGCACGCACAAACAAGGCACATGGAACACAAAATGAAAATGAAAGCTGTGAGCAGCATTGAACGGGCCCTCGCACCCCTACCCATGCAACTCGGGGTTCATGCAAGTGAGTCATCTAGTTATCATTTCCTGTTACCACTGCGTGGCGCTGTGACTAATTCAGGAAATGAGAACCGCATCGCTTCGGGGTGTCGTCATCATCATCACCATCACCATCATAGACACCAATGATTATCAACATCTGACTTATTAACGTCTACTTTTCACACCGACCATAAAGGTTTGTCGCCAAGTCCCGCCCACATCCTATGACGCTGCCTAAAATGCTTGGCAATATGTTATCGTCCATCTGTCTAGCACCCTGATTTTTATTTGGGCTCATTTGGTCATGGTCCCAAGGACAAGGGTGTCCAAAGGTCTCCAGCGAGGGCCACAGGGAAAAAAATGAAGAAAATGAAAGGATGCATCTTTTCCACTTTAAAAAAAGGCATTTGACTTTGTCATATCCTGTAGGTGAAAAAACATTCTTACTTTACTTTATTACTTTAAGCTTAACTCTTTGCTTCCCATTTGTGCTGTTGCTTTTTTTTCCGTTTTATTCTTAAATAATCTTTGTAAATTTTCTTTTCATAATATTATGACTTATTCCCATAATATTACAACTTTTTCCCCAACCTATTTTTCTAAATTATTTTGTTTTACTTGTTTCTCATAATATTACGATTTAGGAAAAAAAACACAATTTTTCTGTAAAGGGATAGTTGTGATTTTTGTCTGACATCCCCATCAGCAGTGTAGTACATCAACAGTGACTGAACCCCCAGTTGGTCTTTAATATTTCACCTCTATGCAACTGCAAAGACTCTTAATATTTCTTCCTCATAGAATGACAGCTGGTTTTTTTTTATTCCAACTATTTCAACATCATTCTTGAACATTTTCTTCTCAAAATTATGACTTTATTCCCATAATATTTGGACTTTAGTCTTGCAACATTATAACTTTTTCCCCAGCCTGACTTCCTTCCCTCCACTTTGGACACCCTTGCCAGGTGTTTGTCAAAATACGAACCCTGGTTTTGGGCCTAAATGGCCCGTCCAAACCATAACGCTCAACTTCCTGTTTGTTTGTGAACAAGAGCTACTGCGTCCTGCCAAATTTGGTGACGATTTGTGGAACTGAAACTTAACTGAAACACATTTTTCAAAAATGTATAGGAGGCGCTATTGAGTAAATATTGAGGGTTCCCCGGCAAATCGCCCGCAAGTGTGGAACGAAACTCTTTTGCAGGGGCGTCCAAAGTGCGGCCTGGGGGTCATTTGTGTTTTTTTTTTTTATTGGGCCAATGCACATTCTATAAATACAATTTAACAAGTAAAAAAGCAACAACAAAACAACAGCAAAAATGATTTTAAAAGAATAAAATCAAAATATTATGAGAAAAAAATCTAACAAGAAAAAGCCGTAATTTTATGAGAATAACATCGTAAAACTATGAGGGGAAAAAAAACATCATTTTAGTAGCATAACGTTGAATCACTAAAAACAAAGGTTGTGGAAAAAGTTATACTGTTAGAAGAATAATAAATAAATAAAATCATAATTACCAGATGAAAATTTACAAGAATGAACTTGAAATAGTTCAAATAAAATAACAGCAGAAATGGAAAAATCACCAAAATATTAAGAGAAAAATGTTGTAATCTAATGAGAAAAAGTCATAATTTTATGAGAATAATGTAATATTATGAGAAAAATAATGTCATTTTACTAGCATCAGGTTGAAATAAGTCGTAATTTTATGAGAAACAAACAAAAAAAAAAGGTTGCAGAAAAATATTATGGGAATAAAGAAGAAAATTTATACATGAATAGTTAAAAAAAAATAATAATAATTAAAAAAAACAATTAGAAACTGCTGTAATTTTATGGGAATAAAGTCAAAATATTCAGAGAAAAAAGTCACACCTTATTAATAACGGGAAAAAGGTCCCAATTTTATGAAAATAAACTCGTAATATTATGACAAAAAATAATGTAATTTTAGTAGCATAGCGTTAAAAAAATATGCTACACATTTTTTTTTAAAGTTGAAAACAAAACAAAATAAAAGTTGTAATTTTTGGAAAATTAGGTTGGGGAAGAATTATAATAAGGGAATAAAGTCAAAATATTACAAGAAGAAAATGTACCAAAAATATTTAAGAAGGAAGTTGAAATATTTGGAAAATAAAAAAACCAACAGCTAAATGTCAAAAAGTGGCAGAGTTTCATCCTTTCTATGTTTGACGATGTGGCACCATGTGGCACCATGTGACACCCCTACTCTAGTGGATTCATCCACAGCAAATGTCGTCGCACACATGCGTAGACGAAGACAGAGCAGTGCTGAGAAGAATGTGACATTTATTCCACAGGCTGCATCCAAGCTAATTAAGAGGCAGCTGTCAAAGCATTGTGTGCGTTTCAACGGCCACTCAAGTCCTTACGTAACATCAAGTGCCTAACAAAGCTTAAGGCCAGACTTTTGTGCAACTTTTGTCTTTTTTTTTTGTACAGAGGAGAGATAAAACGTACCTCTGGTGACAGAAAAGTTGCCTCCCGGAATGAGCTGCTTATCGCCTGCAAACACCTAGGAGGTTTTCACCTTGCGGGTTTTGCTTGTCGCTTACGCGGAGGAGGAACGAGCGCTCACTGGTAACGTACGGGTGGAAAATACCATCTATGCTAAGGCTTTCAAATGCAACTTGCTAGCTTCAAAAGTTCATTGACCGACCGGGAATGGTTTATGAGTCACCCACGGTAGGAAGGAACCAATGACAGCAGAACAGGAAGTGGAACTTACTGCGACGTAGGAAAGCGGTACAGATGTTCCACGCTATCCGTGCGGATTGTGTTGCAAATCCGGCTGCGAATAGCAAATAAACACGTGGAACTGGAATACCCGTAAAAGTGTGCTATTTTTGACACGCTAGGCCAGGGGTGTCCAAAGTGTGGCCCGGGGGCAATTTATGGCACACAGCTGTTTTATTATTGGCGCACGGCACATTCCAAAAATACAATTAAAGAAGACAATACAAAAAAAAAAACAGTAAAAATGGAAAAAAGAACAGTAATTTTATAAGGATAAAGATAAAGTATTAGGAGCATTAAGTCATAATATTAAAAGAAAAATAGCATAAAGTTGAAATATTAAAGACTGAAATATGTAATTTTTTTTTTTTTTTCCAATTTTAGGAAAATTAGGTTGGGTAAAAATTAAAATATGATAACAGAGTGAAAATATTATGAGAATAAGACATAACATTACAAGAAAAAAATGTACAAGAAGAAAGAAGAAATATCTGTAAAAATAAAAATAAAAAAGACAAAATGAGCAAAAATGCGCTACATGAGAAAAACTACTAATAGGTTTTGTCACCGATAAGAATGAGATGCATTTTTCTTTCAATATAAAAACTGTCTCTGCCTTACTACATGGGTTTTACATTTTCGAAATGCAAAAGTGGCCCGTGCATCCTTTGATGTTTCAGTATGAGGCCCTGAGTGGTGTCCAAACTGCAGGCCAGGGGCCATTAGCGCTCACGGTTTTTATTGACCTGCTGTACATTCTAAAAATAGATTTGAACAATTTTAAAAAAACAAAAAAACATAAATTTTAGAAGAATGAGAATAGTTTTGTTATATCATGAGGAAAAATAATGTTGAATTTGTTGTAATGTTGGATTATCAAAGTTTTTTTTTTAAGTCACATAATTCTGAGAAATGAAAAATTATGCTGCAAAAAAAAGTTATAATAACACAAGGATAAAGCCAAAATATCATGGGAATAAAGTCATATTTACGAGAAGAAAATTTACACTGAGAAAGCTGAAATAGTTGGAAATAACAACAGCAGAAATGGAAACAACAGCTGTTATTTTATGAGGAAAAAAATCAAAATATTAAGAGGAAAAAAGTCATACTGTAACAAGAAAAAAAGTTGCAATTTTATGAGGATAAATTAAAGCAGTTATTAATTATAGTAGTGTGGCAATATTATGGGAATAAAGTCAGAATATTTGGAAGATTATTTCAGAACAAAGTTGAAATATTTGAAAAAAAGAGTAAAGCTGAGATGCAGTTTTTTCTTGAAATATATTTAACTTCTTAGCATATCTCCATGTGACCCTTGCTGGAAAAACATATGGACACCCCCGACGTAGCTGCTGAGTCGTCTTGGCTAGCGGTCGGAGACGGTGTTTCTGTAAGCAACGTCAACACTGACTGCTGAAGCTAGTGGTAGCGCGAGTGCCACGTGGCTACTTTGTCCATCCACGGATGCTGTACATTCATGCTTGACTATCACAGATCTCTAAACTAGTTCCCATTTAGGCTGAATGAGATGGGCTTTCTGCCCCAAAAAATGGCCTGTTTTTCAAGACAAAATACATGAAATAAAAACATCCCCGCAAAAATATCCGCTGTGTGACAGCAGGTGACTTCTTTTTACACTGTTAACATGTGACTTCCAGCTAAAACTTGTCATTGACTGACTGAGAATTTGCCAAGCAGACCTGACGTTTGTTGCATGCTCGTCTTATTCATGTGAAAACTACGTCCATGAAGACACGTCACATGCTCATCAGCCAGCAAATAGAAGCTCGTGACCTCGAAGAATTGCGTTCTGAGCCTGGAGAACGTATCTCGCCTCCTCGCTCGCCGTGTTTGTCCTTAGTGGAAGGACCACTCGTCCTGCGCGTCAACCCGAGAGTCGTTTCCTCCCCGGCAGTGAAATGACCAATCACGGCCTGCTGATGCGACGCCCCGCGGTGAGCGTAATGCCGCGGTGCGGCGCGCCAACCTGGAAAAACAGAGCGGGCATCCCATCTCCATAAATTAGTGTGTGGCAAAGGGACGCGCCGTCTCCCGGCTCCTCCCTGGGAAGGCACTCCCCCGCTCTGCCATTCATGTGTGCTCAGATGAAGCGCGCACGTTGGCCCAGATATATGTTCTGCTTCTTTTATTCCCTCCATAGCTCTTCCTCTCTGCTTGAAATCCATTGCAGCCCTCCTCCTTCTCTTCCTCCTCCTCGAGGCGAGTAAGGGCGCAAACGTGAATTGCAATGGATTCACAGTTAGCGACTTAATTAGAGGCTTTAAATCACGGCCAGCAGACCCTGCGGCCGCACGACAGTGCATTGCAAAAGGATGCAACATTAAGTTTGTCAACACCGATCTCGGGAGTAACAGCATTCAAAAATAGCAGCTTTATGGTAACAGCATTTAAAAATAGCAGCTTTATGGATGCTGTTATTGTTAGCGACAGTGAAACGTGGCCTGTTATTATACACTGATATCTAGATCCACAATGTTAAATATTGCTTTAGTTGCCATTCTTCATAACTCCTAAGTACACAGCGTGGCAACAGGAAAATGGAAACAGTAAATTTACAAGAATAAAGTCAAAATATTGGTCAAATAAAGTCATTTTATTACAAATATGTTATTTATTTTAAGTCGGAATATTAAGACAAATATGCAAAATTAGGTTGTGGAAAAGTCAAAACATTATGGGAATAAATCATAATTACGAGAAGCACATTCACACAGAGAAAGTTGAAATAGTTGGAAAATTGAAAAAAACAGCAGAAATGGAAAAAACAGCTGTCTTTCTATGAGCAAAAAGTCAAACTATTAAGAGAAAAAAAGTCATATTCTAACAAGAAAAAGCTGCAATTTTCAGAGAATAAACTTGTTTTATTATGAGGAAAAATTATGTCATTTTAATAAAATTGAAATATTTAAAAAAAAATAAGTCGTAACTTTATGACAAAAAAAACAATGAATAAAGTTGTAATTTTTGGAAAATTTGGTCGTTTAAAAAGTTATGTTACAAGAATAAAGTCAAAATATTATGAGAATAAAATTTTCATGAGAAAGTTTGAATGGTTAAATGGAAAAAAAACACTGTCACTTCCATCCATCCATTTTCTATGCCGCTTCATCCTCATTAGGGTCGCGGGGGTAAGCTGGAGTCTATCCCAGCTGACTTCGGGCGAGAGGCGGGGTCCACCCTGGACTGGTCGCCAGCCAATCACAGGGCACATATAGACAAACAACCAATCACACTCACATTCATACCTATGGACAATTTAGAGTCGCCAATGAACCTCACCTGCATGTTTTTGGAATGTGGGAGGAAACCGGAGTACCCGGAGAAAACCCACACACACACGGGGAGAACATGCAAACGTGGCAAAGTTGCATCCTTTTGACCATCCTTTTGACCATGTGGCTGGAAAAACCTTTGGACAGCCCTGGAAGAATTGCAAGTCACGAGCTCAGCCCTCAGCCTTCATTCATAAAATGCCACTACAAGCTCAACGCCAATTCTTTACATTTTGATTGTGACGTCGCTACACTGCTCCTCTGTCGTAAGACACATTTTAGACCCCCAAAAATGTTAATGCAATCAGTCTTCATTAGACACAACTCTCTGCTATCGCATCCACGACGGGACAGAGCGGCGCTCAAGTGGGTCAAGCCCGGATGACGAGCCCACGAGGCCGCGCTAATGGAGCCACTCAGCGTCTAGGCCTATTAATCACGCAGCGAGACCCCGGGAGCTTAGCATTGATTGCTTTAGCCTTTGAGCTGAGCTGCGGCTGAAGGAGCAAATCTGTCAAATAAACTGACACTTTCTACAGCGGCTTGTCACAGCCAGAGAGAGAACGAGCTCACTTCATCGCAGTCACGCTCGGTCTGCTCAGAACGCAACAGAACATTCACAACAGGGCAGAAATGCAACGTTCCAAAAGTGTTGGAGATCATACAGTAATCAGAGGTGCTCCATATCATCCAGTGCTTCATTACTGATACTGATATCAACAGATACCGATACAGGCAGCAGCTCTTCCCTCAAACTAATGTGGTGTCATAAACACATGATGCTTATTCTTTACAAGTAAACACTGTGTATGCAAAATAAGACAAATACTGGAAGATGCAACATAAGTTCTAGAAAAAGGGCCAAAAAGCTACATGTGATTCTTCCTGAGGTGCGATATTAGACGCCCTCCTGCCCCCTGTGCTTTATGTTATGTTCCGCACAACAGGTTGTACTGGAGTTTTGGTTTTCCTTAGGGGCTAGCCGCAACGAAACGTTTTTAGGTCAAAACGGCAAACTATTTGATGATTTCATCCTCTCATCCACACAGAAACGGCGTTCTGGGTGACCTGAAACAGCAATTTCCAATGAGCTGACAAGCTCTTCCTCTGTTTTTTTTTTTTATAGCTCTTGATTGGCTCCTGTGAAATAAAGAGCTTCCTGGTCCTCATGGACTCGTGTGTGCCACAATATGCCATTTTATGACACAGACATATGCGGCTTATAGTCCGCTACGGCTTATATATGTACAAATCTGGTTTTTCCTCTATATTTAGTGGGTGCGGCTTACACACCGGGATTTACAGTACTTTTAGATTTAGAATTAAGTGTAGTTTGTGCACACGTGGAGGTAAGAAGGACTGGGACAAATTTAGGATTTGACCAACTGTACTTTTTGATTTGTCCTCATCAAATATCATGACATCACTCCGACCAGCACTACTATCAGGAGAACCATAATATAGAGCGGAGGGAGCCACCTGGCGTAGCCCAGCAAGGTCCACTGTGTTTGGACACATGGTCCGAGCAGCCGGAGCGCTGTATTCAGGCACACGCTCCGGTGCCACGCAACCTTTTGCACTTTTCAAACGCCGCGGCACAACAAGCACCCGGTTTGATAGAGATGTGGTGTTTCAGGTGACGGATAAGGTTTTTGTGTGCTCGATCGGATTTCTTTTCCCCCCCATCGTGGAGCACTTGGAACAACTAACACGCAAAATGTCTCTGAAAGCGAATGCTTGTTTACAAGTGAGCGATTTTCATGCCAATATCGGCTGATAATGGACATCCCTATCCAAAATCAGGGACAGCTGATGGAATAATGATGACTTGAGCCCACAGGGCGTATTTGGGGGCAAGCAAAGTGTGAGAGAAATGACACGGTAGGGTCAGAGAAAGCTTCCTGCTGATGAGTGACGTGGTAAAGCGCTTTATCAGGCTGAATCTTAATAGCGAAGCTGTAGGACACGCTGGCCACAGAAGATAATGGCTGCTGAATGCTTTCCATACACGGACATCTTCCGCTTCCCCCAATGCAGTGCTAGCTAAAACCCTGCAGGAGGCCACACAGGCACACACCTAAAACCTTTAGCATTTCTTTCCCCACACGGGAGGCAACACCTTAGCATGGGTGGACTTTTTTAATGAAAAGCAAGGGACAAATTTTCTTGCCTCCATCCAGCAGCTCCGGTCTGACCGGGACCGAGCAATCAATGTGATAAAGGCAGCGTTACTCTTCCAGTTAGTGCCAATCAATGTGTGAATGGCTGGGCGAGGCTATTGGAGTGGCGCAGCACAGAGTTATACAAGCTTGTAGAAGCTTGACTATCTCCTGCTGATCCACCATTAAGCGGGAAGAAGCTCTCACGGAACAGCCACGACTCTCAACTATTTTGCTTGTTAGCTTCCTTTGTAGCGAGCAAACAATGGTAATTAAAGAGAGAAGGGGAGTGGTTATTGCGTGACAACACTCAGATCTCAAATCTGAGGTGGGAGGTGGGCGGGCCGTCCTTTGAACGAGTCGTATATGGACAGGAAACAATGTACTACAAGCTGACCAATCACAGCCTTAACAAATGTATTTTGGAGGTACACATCACGCTACGCACAGAGACGTAAACTGGTGAAAAAATGCACAAATGTTGACAGGTTTGGAATGATTAAACAATGAATGAATGAATGATTATTATGGAATTATTCTGATGTGAGGCGCAGAGGGCTATCTGTGACTTTTTTTTTGTAAATTGCCGCAGGACATATTGCAAAAATATAGTTTGACAAGAAATAAAAATCTGAAGTAATTTTATAACAATGAAGAAAAAATATTGAGAGAAAAAAGTTGTATTCTAACGAGAAGAGGTTGTAATTTTACAAAAATAACGTCGCGATATGAGGAAAAATATCATTTTGTGGCATACAGTTGAAATCTTAAAGAAAAAACAAGTTATTTTTTAAAGCCGTAATATTATGAGAAAGACAACAGCAAACAAACACACACACACACACACACACACACACACACACACACGTACCTACAGTATGTGAATCTGCATTTTGCACATTTGGATCTTAATGAGGTTTTAAGTAGAGCTACAATAAGCAAAAGCAAGAAGGGGGAGTGAGACAAAAACATTTGGAACTTGTAATTTAAACTAAAAACAAAAAAAAGAAATAGGTTGTCTATCACCTGTCTATCACCTGATCAAAAGTTTAAGTCCCCAGGCTCCAAAAGCCAAAATCTGCTCAAAATGTTCATTTTCTGTCAGGCATTCACACTGTCATGCCCTCCTGATGGCTAAAGCTAAGAAGCCGGTGGTCGGATTGTCGAGCTGCATAAGCAAGGCCAAGGGGGGTCCATCATGATCTGGGGTGCTTTTTCATTCAGTGGAACACTGGAGCTTCAGGTGGTGCAGGGTCGTCAAATGGCGGTTGCTTACGTGCAGATGTTGCAGCGAGCATCCCTCATGTCTGAGGGCCCTCGTCTGTGTGGTAACAGCTGGGTTCTTCAACAGGACAACGCTGCAGTTCACAATGCTCGCTTGACCAAGGACTTCTTCAGGGAAAATAACATCACTCTTTTGGACCATCCTGCATGTTCCCCTCATTTAAATCCCATAGAGAACATTTGGGGATGGATGGCAAGGGAAGTTTATAAAAATGGCCATCAGTTCCAGACAGTTGATGCCCTTGGTGAAGCCATCTTCACCACTTGGAGCAATGTTCCCACTAGCCTGCTGGAAACACTCGCATCAAGCATGCCCAAACCAATTTTTGAAGTGATTAACAAGAACGGTGGAGCTACTCATTACTGACTCCTACTGAGAACATTTTTTGTTCTGCTTTGGAGAGTTTTTTGTTATTTTTTGAGTGATGGTCTTAAACTTTTGATCAGCTGATAAACAGCCTATTTCAGTTTTATTGTTGTTTTCAATAAATTACTTTTTCCAAAATGCTTTTTGTCTCGCTCCCCCTTCTTGCTTTTGCATATTGTAGCTCTACTTAAAACCTCATTAAGATCCAAAACAAAACAAAATAAAGTTGTCATTTTTGGAAAACAAGGTTGTGGAAAAACTTATAACGTTATGAGAAAAAAGTGGAAATATTTTGGGAATAAAGTCATAATTGCGAAAACAAAATGTAATGTAAAGTTGAAATAGTATGAAATTGAAAAACAGCAGAAATGAAAAAAACCCTGTCTAATATTACGTGAATATTGTCAAAATATTGAGAAAAATGTTGTATCCTAATGAGAAAAAAAGTTGCAATTTTATGACAATAAACTATTATGAGGAAATTTTTAGTAGCACAGAGTTTAAATATTAAAGAAAAATGTTTCTTTTTTTAAGTTGTAGTATTATAAGAAACAAACAAAACAAAATAAAGTTGTCTTTTTTCGAAAATTAGGTTGGAGAAAAAGTATTATAGAATTAGTCAAAAGTGTAGTCTTAATACAAAAAGTTTACGTAAGAAGAAAGTTGAAATATTTGGAAAAAGAAAACTCAGCAAAAACGAAAAAAATAAGAGCAAAGAAGTTCATACTAACAATAAGACGAGATCGAGGAAAAGGCTTCTTGAGACGTCATCTGTACTTCTGTGAAGAAGGTGTCGGACGTTTCGCTCCTCATCCGAAGAGCTTCGTCAGCGAACTAATAAGTGCTGGTAGCTTAGGCCTTAAATACAGTAAGAGTGGGCGGAATTGGTGTGCCAACACCCTCCTACTATAGGTTCCTTACACTAAGCCTGGGTGCAGTAGTGGTATAATCCTATCCTGCTGTTAACACCTCCGATAAAAGGGAAGTGTCGCTCCCTGAATTGGGTATGAACGACTCTGATACTGGCTCGTTAGCATCTATTGTTCTGGCTCGGCCCTGGCTTCACCTCATTTGCAAGACTAAGAGCTGTGGGTTTTGGTCTCAGTAACCTGCTGAACACAGGGTCCAAATTAAACCTCAAACCACCATTCCGATTCAATGATGGGTTCTGTTGTTTGACAAAAATAGCTTCCTTTACTCCTCTTTCAAACCATCTGTTTTCTTTGGCCAAAATCTTTACCTCGCTGTCCTGAAAAGAGTGATTGGTAGCTTTCAGGTGTAGATGTACTGCTGATTGAGGACCACTAGAATTGTCCCTGCGATGTTGATAAAGCCTTTTTTGGAGCATTTGCTTAGTTTCCCCAATGTAGTGCTCTTTGCATTCCTCATCTTTACAGTGGATGGAATAGACCACATTGCTTTGTTTCTGGTTTGGAGCCTTGTCTTTAGGATGCACTCATTTTTGTCTCAGGGTATTTACTGGTTTGAAATAGGTAGGAATTTTGTGTTGCCATAAGATCCTCTGGAGTTTTTCGGAGACCCCCGCTACATAAGGGACTACCACTCCTCTCCTTTTTGCTTCTGTGGGCTTTTGGGTTTCTTTCCCTACTCTCTTCTTTTGACATTTGTTAAAAGCCCACCGTGGGTACCCACAGGTTGAGAGCGCTCTCTGGACATGTTGTGTCTCCTTTTTCTTTCCCTCAGCACTAGTTGGTATTTGTTCCGCTCTATGTTGGAGGGTCCTAATAACCCCTAGTTTATGTTGTAGTGGATGGTTTGATTCAAAAAGCAGGTATTGGTCAGTGTGTGTGGCCTTTCTAAAGACCTCTGTAAGTAGCTGTCTGTCCTCTCCTATAATTACCTTGCAGTCTAAGAAGGCTAGTTGGTTCTCTTTAGTGTCCTCGCGAGTAAATTTGATATTGGTGTCCACCGCATTGATGTGATCTGTGAAAGACTGAATTTCTTGTTTTTTGATTATGACAAAGGTGTCATCCACGTATCTAAACCAGTGCCTTGGTTTTGTCCCTGAGAAGGATGTGAGAGCCTGTTTCTCCATCTCTTCCATGTACAGATTCGCCACTATGGGTGAGACTGGTGAGCCCATAGCACAACCATGGATTTGTCTGTAAAATTTCCCTCTGAACTGAAAATATGTAGTGTTAAGGCAAATTTCCAATGATTGGCAGATGTGGTCAGCACTAAGTTTTGTTCTCCGATGCAGAGTTGAGTCCTCGAGCAGTCTCTTCCTCACCACCGAGACTGCTGCTGAGGTGGGGACGGATGTGAAAAGTGAAGTCACATCATAAGACACCAAAGTTTCCTCTGGCTCCAATCTGAGGTCTTTGATGCTCGCCACAAACCCTTTTGTGTTCTCTATATGATGATCAGTGTTGCCTACCAATGGGGATAAGACTGTTTTTACATATTTTGCTACATTGTACGTGGTAGAGTCAATGCTACAGACAATGGGTCTGAGGGGAAACCCTTCCTTGTGAATTTTTGGAAGGCCATAGATACATGGTGTAGCCTCCCCAGGGTATAACCTATGATACATCTGTCTGTCAATTAGTTCTTCCTTCTCTAACTTTTGGAGACAGTGTATGATTTCTTTCTTATACCTATTGGATGGGTGCCTTTTAAGTTGCTCATATGTGTTGGCATCAAAAAAATAAAACGAGATAAAATAAATAAAAAAATAAGACGAGATGCTGTTGTTTTTCTTGAAAAACACCTATACAGTATGTCTAGAACTTGTTAGCATGTGTTGCTTTACAAAATATGAGAGTGGCAAAGTTACATCCTTTCATTTTTCACTGTGTGGCCCTCACTGGAAAAAACGTTTGGATACCCCTGGTTTAGAGCATGCCAATACAAAATGAGCTGTGGGCTACAAATGGCCCATGGGCCGGACTTTGGACACACTTGACCTGAGACTAATATTTGCTATGTGTTTTCTTGTGGTTAAGTTGCAATATTATTAATAAGAACTACTTGGAGAACTTTCTGGTATGTGTGACGGAGATATCGGGTCACTCTGGGAAAGATGGAGGGCACAGAAGGCAGAATTCAGCAGGGAGCAATGAAAGCACCTGCAGACTAGAAACGTGTGTAAGTGTGTCTTTCTTTCTTCCTCCTCCTATGTGGGTCAAGGTCCCGACAGGAAGCACAGCATCTCCTCATGAACACGTTGCTTGAAATCTCTTTTTTACTCCTCAATGTCAATGTCACCTGCATCTTTCAGCACAGTATACACTTTCAAGAAAAAAAAAAAAAAAAAGAGTGTGAATGCAGGCAGTTATGCGGGCATGCCTGCAATTCACTCAAAATACTGCAAATCCTCTCAGGATCATCCTCATCGCTCCCCACGCCTCCTCCTTCTCCTCTTGGGTTGTTTCTCAATCCAGACTTCCTCGCCCGTGTAAACAGAGGGGAACTTTATTTGTTACGGCACGTTTATCCCCATGACGACCGCGCTTTTAATTAACGGCTGACAAAGTGTGGCGTGTCGTGATTCCCTCTGGTGAGGCGTGGGGGTGGGGGTGGGGGTTCTCTTTATTAGGTGCAGTTAATAGAAGGCGCTGAACAAAAAGGCTGCCAGCAATGATTGGCAAGTGGATTTCTACGAGTTCTGTGTAGTTCATACACTGACTGGAGTAAAAGTGGAGTAATAAAGGAGAGCATGAGATAATGAAGTACGACAATGTGGAATACAAACAGCAAAAAGTCCAGTATGTCTCTATCCTGTTACACAGCACACTTTGGACCACCACCAGCACACTTTTTAAACTTTTACAGCACGAAAACAAACCAGCAGCCACCACGGTGGACCACGCTGGGCTGGGCGAGCATCTTACCTTTTGAGGTTCAGCAGCGCCCAAGGGACACCGGTGGGTGTTTTGAAGGCTGGAAGCAGTTTTTCACCCAGCTCCACTGCCTTCCTACGGAAAACCTGAGGACGGCAGAGAGACAAATTCATTATTCCTGCTCCAAAGACACACATGGGGAAGACGTTTTGGAATTCGACCAACATTTTCATGAAAATTCATGCCAAAACTTTGCATTTCTTCTAGACTTCAGCACATCCACTGCGCCCACCAGCCTGCTTCACTTTGTCTTTGGTGATGCCACGATGACGGAAAAGCAGATATAGAGCAGGAAACGCAATTTATGGTCATGGAGGAAAGAGGGACAGGTGTGTCTCTCCTGGCTACGAAATTCAAGTCAACAACAATTTTAGTACAATAATGCAAGAGGAAGATGGGAAAAACCTCTCACATGATGGAATGGATTTTATTTCACCCTCACAAAATGGATTTTATTTGTCCAAAGGGCGGCCCTGGGGCCATTTGCGGCCTGCTGCTCAGATTTTCTTGGCTCAAAAAAAAAAAAAAAAACAGCAAGAATGAGAAAAGGGTACATATATGTGTGTGTGTGTGTGTATACATATGTGTGTGTGTCACAGCCGTTTTTCCAAATTAAACAAATATAAAAATATATAATGTAGCCCTTTATATACTGTATACGATACAATACAGATGATATTTTTATATTTTATACATATATAATGCTGGCAAAAAAAAAATCTATATATACTGTATATAATGATAAATTTTACATGATTAAATTTCTGCATTTTGTATTTAAATTATGCCGCTTGCTCTATTTTTCCTGTTGTTGTTTTTTTTTTTGGTATAATTCTATTTCGACAATGTGCTGCGGGCCAATAACAAACAACACCCCCGCTTATTTTATTGCACTTGATCAGGGTCGAGCCCGAGACGTCGGCTCTGTGAGCAACCACAACTCTCGTCGACTATTAAGCTTGTTAGCTTGCTTCATCTTCAGTAAACAATGGTAATTAAAGGGAAAAAGGGAGTATGAAATATGCGTAGATGTTGGCAGCGCTGCCTTCCATTGCATCAAATATAAAGAGTGTCATCTATTCCGTCATGTGTCATCTGTAGCATCCACTCCCAGACATCTCGCCCCCTCAAGGGGGAGCCCTCTGCAGGGGGCGTTAAAGACGCAAAGGAAAGCTCAGGAGGCCTTTTGGCGACTCCTGCGGAGGATGGTGTCAACTATTTCCTCTGCTCTGAAGGCATTATTTCTGTCTTGGTGCAAGGCCACAGTGTACTGTATATACAGTAGTGGATGTAAATATACAGTATAATACGTATAAGGTGTTAAAAATTTGAGATACAGTGCTGCCTCCTTGAAAAATAGCCAAAAAGCCTTGATGAAAAAGTCAATACCAGCTTATGGATTCTAGCTTTTTCATTCAAATGACTTCCTGGTATAAACTTTTCATGCTAAGAATACGCCATGGTGCAGGGTGCAGGGGTGTCCAAACTTTTTCCAGCGAGGCCCACATAGTGAAAAATGAAAGGGTGCAACATTGCCACTACGATATTTTGCAAAGATATGCTAAGAAGTTATATATATTTCAAGAAAAACGCATCTCAGCTTTGTGATAAAGAGCATTAATATGAACTTCGTCTTTGCTCGTTTTACTGTTGCTTTTTTAAAAAATTCTCCAATTATTTAAACTTTCTTCTTAAATAATCTTCGTACATTTTCTTTACGTAATATTATGACTTTATTCCCATAATATTTTGATTTATTAAGTCATTCAATCCCAGTCATTTTTCAAAAGACAACCCCTTTGGTACCGGCCATTTTAGACGATTTGGAGTGATCTTTCAAGGCACACAGACTATTGTGTTCTATGGCTATACAAACATGGAACTGACCAAAACAAGAATAAGACCCCCGTCTTTCATCAGAAAAAAAAGTTTGTTTCTACCTTTTTACCAACTTGAAAAGGGAGAAAACCAGCTTTTTGTGAAAAGATACATTTCAAGCATACCCCTTCGCTTTGGCACAAATATTTTTCGCTTTTGTGACAGTGCAAATATCTAAACAACTATACCAACATAAACAATACAAAAAATGGGTTGTTTTACATCAAAAGAACCATTTATTTACAAATATAACTAACAAATATAACTAACATAATTTTCACATTTGGAACTGAACTATGTGTGTGCACACGTGTGCGTGCATGTGCATGCCTTAAAATTTCCCTAAAATGCGTAACCCTCTGCACGCTACACTCCTCCATGCTCTCTCACTTCGTCCTTCCTGTCGTGTGTGATTCTTCCATTGAAATGACCCTGCCGAGCTCTTATCAAATGCACTTCTGCCTCGTGGCTGTTTTGCATCTTCACATCTTTTTGCCTCTCGTGCAAAAAAACGTAAAAGACGTACAAATACGTTGTTGGGATCGGGTGTTCGTGATTATAAAAACATACAAATACATCTTTTTTTCTCTGGATATTTGGACTTTATTCCCATAAAACTACAGCTTCCCCCCCCACATTTCTACAGTTTTTTCCAACTATTTAAACTTTCTCTTGAAAATGTTCTTATCGTAGTTCTGACTATATTTCCATATTTTAACTTTATTCTCGTTATATTGTAACTTTTTCCGCAACCTAATTTCCCAAAAATTTGTAATTTATTTAGTTTTGTTTGTTTCTCATAAGATTATGAATTTAAAAAAAATTTTTTTTTTACATTTTTCTTTAAAGGGATAGTTCATACTTGTTGTATGACATCGTATGACATCGCGCTGTCGCCTGCGCATTCATGTGAATGTGACAGATGTGACATGTGACACTCGCATCTTCTTCTGCTGTGGAACACATACGTAAACAAGATGGCCGCGACGCTCCGTCGTGGAGGTAGATGTGAGTGTCTTTGTCACATACACAGGAACGCAAAGGCCACAGTGCGCATGGATACGGCGGGAGACAGATATAACGCCAAGTGTTTTGTGAGGTTTGAGTTTTTTGAGAAGGCATTTATGTGATGCACATCGTTTGAACGCATATTATTTTGAGAAGCCAAGGTCTTGACTTAATTGTCCCCATCAAGTAAGTGGAACTACGTTCTTCATCACGGAAATCTGACCAGAACGGGACTGAGGAGACCAAGTCTCCTCAGACTTGGTCTTACTGGTCCTTATTGGACCAATAAGTCGCTGTTATTGGACTACAATGCTGATGGGGATGTCATACAACTTCATGTAAAAATAAATCTGAACTATACTTTTAATATTTCAACTCTATGCTACTAAAATAACGTTATTTTTCCTCAGAATATTATGAGTTTATTCTCGTAAAAATTGCAACTTTTTTTCTCGTTAGAATACAACTTGTTTCCCTTAATACTCTCGTAAAATTACAGATGTTTATTTCCATTTCTGATGGGGTTTCAACTTTTTTCTTGTGAATTTCCTTCTCACAATTATGACTTTATTCCTATAATATTTTGACTTTATTCTCCTAACATTATAACTTTATCCGCATCCTAATTTTCAAAAAAAGTTTGTTTTGTTTGTTTCTCATAATATTGCAGCTTCTTTTTTCTTTAATATGCCAACTTTATGGTACTAAAATGATGTTATTTATCCTCTTAATGTTACAACATTATTTGTGTAGAAATTACACATTTTTTCTCTGAATATTTAGATTTTACTTTAGATTACTGCTGATTTTTCAATTTTTGCTGTTTTTTTTTTCCTGTTTTAATACTATTTTTAGAATGTGCCATGGGCCACTAAAAAACAGCCTTGGGCCACACCTTGGACACCCTCCCACAGTGTGTGTGTGTGTGTGTGTGTGTGTGTGTGCACTGTGGGGGCAGTGTTGCAACAAGGCATCAGAGCCCAGTGATTAATGCCTTTAATAACACAGGGAGCACACTGCAGGGGAGAATAAAAACACTTGCAGGGATGCACAGAAGAATAAATTAAACACGCCCCGTGTCCAAGGCCATCAAGCAAAGTGCCAACGAGCTTAATAAGCAAATGAATTACACAGCGAGGGAGGTGCACGCCAGCGTGATGCCAGCGGGCTGATATCATTAGTAAAAAAAAAAAACAAACTCATGTTAATCATCACATTTCACACCTGGATGCTCGTGTGAAAACATCCACCAGGAGAAGCAACAACATTGTGACGGAACGTGCCAGTGCATCTGTCAATCCTGTAGACCGGGTGGGGCGGGGTCACATTCAGGACAACCCCCAAGGCTTTTACGAGTTCAGTAGCTGCTTGAAGGAGCCATTAATCCAGTGAGCGAGAGAGTTTGCTTCCAAATGAGAGAGGAGGGTCCAAACTGTCCTTAAAAGAAGCAAGGAGTGACGTGGATGATGAAGGAAACGTCGCATGGCACTCGGCCTGCGCTCTCAGGATCGTTTCTCAGGAAAGCTAAAAGCCTCATCAGCACAGACAGTTTGGCAGGCTAGCTGCTCACCGAGCCTTTAAACCCGACTATCACGTCCTCGCATTTTAGCAGCTATCCAGGTCACAACGCGCTCAAGAAAGAACATTCAGACACAAGATTATGTTGGGGTGTGTTCTCATTTACGGCACGAAAATGAAGGAGTAAATCCGTGGTCGAGGGCGGAGGTGTGTGGCGGCAGGTTGGATGGATGTAGAGTGCGGAGGTGCGCCAGGAGCGTACGATAAGAACTTCCCGTCACCCAAACCCAACCATGTCACTTCTGCACTGATATGCCACCCCTTAATAGCGCCCCCAGTGGTCAAATGTAATACTGGTCACCAAGCATAAAGGCAGCACCAAAATAAACCAAGTCTAGTGGCACCTCGGTTAATGTCCGCCCTGGTTAATGTGTTTTTCAGTTAACATCCACAATTTGTGGTAAAATTTTGCCTTGGTTCGCGTTCGCCCGCCTAGTTAGCGCGCAATATGACGCGCGTAACAAACTGTTGTATTTGCGCTTGGTTTGTTCACGCAGCCATCTTGCCATCACGTGCTCAAGATGAAATCTGGCTACTTCACGCTTTACTACGGCAGCCTGGAAGGCACTTAGATGAAAGGCATCAGGACAAACAATGGACACTTGGCGTTGACGACTCCATTTTTTTCCATTGAGTGCGACCACCTCTAAATAAGCCGCCATGAGTCCAAAGAAGGTTGTGAGTGACAGCAACATTCCAAAGAGGGTGAAGACCGCTACTGAATTCAAGAAAGAAGTCATCACAAAGTTCGATGATGGCGTCTGTGTTGCCGATCTCAGTAGGATGTACCGATAGATACTTTTATTCATCTCCAAGAGATATAATATATATTAAGGATGCTCCGATCAGGGTTTTATGCTGCCAATACCGATCATCTTTGAGTGAATTCGGCTGATACCGATACCGATCACATAGATGAAGGGTACATTTTTAAATGCACAATTGGCTACATCAGGGGTCACCAGCGTTTTTTCTTGTGAGAGCTACTTGTACAAAATGAAAATGGCCAAGAACTCATTTTTGTAACATTTATAGCTTATTTCAACCCAAACAAAGTGAATATGCTGATTTTGCCAGAACTTTAACAAAATGTTGGTATCCACAACTCGCCTCGCCATGCATAACGATGCTGGGTATGCCTGTTTTTTTTTTTTTGTTTTTTTTTTTATTATTATTTTGGAACCAGCATCTGCTCACCTTTAATTTTTCTTAAGACTCACTTGTTGCAGTCATTTTCTTTTGTTAGATTTGCGAGCAGCAGCCCCGCCTCTGAAACACTGTCTGATCGACTGGCCACCGATCAGTATCAGCCGATTTCCGTGAAAAAGCACGGTACTGCCATATGCCGATACTTGCTTTTTAACGCTGATCACCTTCGCCGATCAGCTCCGCACCTATTGCCGCATTCCAGCCTATAGCGACCGTCTAATTAACGCATGCGTCCCTTGTCAAGCCGCCCCTCTCTGTTATGGCGACAGAGGGAGGGCACAATAGCGTCCCCCCAGAGTCTGATGTGCTTTTCTAACTTCATTCTGACCTGAACACATCAACAGAAGTGCAACTCCAACACCATATATGTATCTCCAGCTCACACACACCTCTCTAGTCCTCCTCGGAACGACACTACCGACTACTCCCGTGCATTCACGGACACTCCGGACATCACAACAACGTCCTTATTATGCATGTATATTTGGTCTCAATAAACAGAGTCTAAGAAAAACAGTCAGTGGATATTCTTGTCACTCACTAGCGTAACTCTTGCTAAGGAAGTACAATTTGCTAATTTAAATATGCTCGGAAATCCCAGAAAAATACATCTACACTCAAAACAGTGCATTCAGCTTTAAAAAAATGACGTGGTGTCTTTGAACGCAACCCCTCATGGCGCATAATAACCCTGTTAAAGTCTGATTCAAATGTTGTGCTACTATTAAAGAGATGTGTGCTATCTTTTAGCATGATTTACATTTCCAGTTCATTTGGAGTTGTTAATACATACAAATATATAACGTCACTTATTGTTTTGTTCATAAAATACAGTAAAAAAAAAAAGGCGTATTTCAAACATTGTTGCAAATGGTGATTAATCATGATTAATTCATTTGAAAACAGTGATTCATTTGATTAAAGTTTTTAATCATTTGACAGCCCTAGTTCTGAGTTAAAAATGGGTTTTACATTTTTTTTTTTTTTTTTTAAATGGGAAAACTTGCCTTGGTTAGAGTCTGTTTTGGTTTGAGTCGGACCCTCTGAAACGGGTTAATGATGCTAACCAAGGCACCACTGTAATCCGTCGTTTATGGCGGTTATTTGGTTCCAGAACCGATCACAAGTGACATTGCGCAAAGTAGGATTCCTTATTTATAAATGGAACATTTTGGGAGTTAGAGCATAGAAAAGCTGTTTCGGACGTTTTAATCATGGTTTTTAACATTATTAGAGCCCAACAATGAAATGTCACCGATGGAATGACCCTCCAGGCAGCTCTTTACCACACTGAAACAGGAAATTCGGAATTCAGAAAGAGCGTTCACGCATTAAAATGAAAATGGATTAATTGGTCATTAATTGGTCACGGTTTCCCATAGTCCATCAGATAATTGGCTTGCATGGGCATGGTCCCTTACAGTACACCATGCAGGCATCATGCAAGTGGCTTAAGGACCTTCAACGCCCTCCTCTGCAAGTGATGCTCAGAAAACGTCCAGAGAGGAACAAAAGTAGGACATTTTTGCTAATGACTCTCGGAGGCTTTCAAATGTCCTCCAGTGTTTGTCTGCTGGTCCACATTCTCTGACCTCAATCACAGTGTGTCGCTTTTTATTTGTCTTTCTTTTTTGTACTTTTTATACTGTCTCTCTCGCTCTCTTCCCAGCAGACACTGAGAGGATCATTCTAGTTTATTGTTTGGATGCACTTTTAGATGACCTTCTCAGAGCTAATAATAAACGATGGGAAAATGCATGCTACTCATAAAAAAAGCCATCCTATTTATGGAGATGTCCTTCTCGGCCCCCACGAGATAACTTCTACTGCTCCTCACCTTCTTAGAGGGTCTTTTTATTGAGTAGGTGGGTTGGAAGTCAGCGTCTCGTGCAGTTTGGGAGCTGCTTCGTGTATTTGGAACAGAAAAAGAACAATAAACATATGAATTAAGGTGATAAAAGAGATAAAATATACATCATACATGTACCACTGTTAGATAGCCCATCATTTTCATATCTTTATTTCGTCTTTATGTCACTGATAATGTTCTTTTTGTCAAGAGATGAGATTTTGTCCTTAAACGCACCATAATTGTATGCGGAGAGGCAAAAGTGTGTTTGGCTTTGTTAGCATTAACTTCAAAACTCAAAAGTTGCAGCTAGGTGAATATATCATATATCATATATCATATATGAAGCTAAGTCCTTACTGTAAGTACAACAGGCAAGCAGTGTGGATTTTGTTGGAGAAATGCCTTCTCTAGCCTGCTAGCCTGCTTGACGACCAGGCCAAAGGCTACACCGTGATTCCCAATCCATGTGTTCATCCATCAACCTCCATTATCACTCATTAGTGGGAAGTAGCTATACATTTTACACTTGAAATGGGTTTAATAAGTATGGGAGGCATATTTATGGATTAAACCCAGGCTGTTCGTTTAGCATTTAGCTTGTTAGCTTCTGTTGCTAGGGAACAATTGAAGAGAGAAGGGGAGGGTTCTGGAGCTTAATCTAATCTATTAGTTTTTTATGACAAAGGTTGATCCAAAATCGGAAGAGAACGTCAGGGTTTGGAAGGGGGTGGAGTGGGCCATGTGCTAAAAATAGACAATTTTGCAGATGCATCAACTGTAAGAATGTTTGTCTCTCATTAGGTTGTGTACCTAATGCTTTGTCCAGACTTATAACCTTTGATGTATTACTTTAGCCTTGCACACTTCCCCAAACTGCCACTGTGTGTGTGTGTGTGTGTGTGTGTGTGTGTGTGTGTGTGTGTGATTACGTGTTGCAGTCCACAGAGAGTTTCCAGGACAGCTCGCTAACTAAGATGAATCACACCGCCATGCCTCATGGTGACCCCGCTGCAGGCCCAGAAGACAATCGAATCTGTGTGTGTGTGTGTGTGTGTGCTTGGGTGGTGGGGGGCAGGGCTAGCCGTGATGCTATACTTCTATTCCCTTCTGACCCTTCCTCAGTTAAATGTTACGTGTTACGTGTTATTACCTTAAGTCATTATTGTTATTCAATCTATTATGCAAAAGCCACTTCATGATGATGTTCTAGCAGTAAGATGTGTCACTACAGCCTGTTTATGAGCGCCAAACGTGAGAAAAATCACTCGCTTTTCAGTTTGAGGCTTTTCATTACGTCATTAGGGGAAAATAACTCCTACCCCAGGCTTTACTACACATCTTAAAACACAGCCTGGAGCTCTACCAACAATCCTAGTCAGCTGTACGCTTGATCATGTTGCTTTCCTTCAGTGAATAGGCTAAGCTAGTATGATGCTAAAATGTTAGCGCTGTTGCTAACGTAGCTATGCTGGTCTTGCTAACGTTTGTGTCTTTCCCAGTCCTTAATGTCACTACATTGTATGTGATATATGGGATAGAGATAGATAGGTACTTTATCGATATTCAAAAGAAATTATGGCCATTTATTACATTGAACAAGTGAAGTGTTCTAGTGTAAAAGTGGGTGTGGACAAACACTGCTAATTAGCATTAAAGCTACAGGCACACAAACAGGCGTGTTGCCAGAAGGGCTGACTAAAAGCACTTTCAAACTGTCTACATTCCAGTATCAAGGCTAACACGCTTCTAATACACCATTGTGGCACGTCTGAGAATGATTCACTGGCCACTTCATTAGGCACACCATCTAATGAGAACTGATACGAAAGCGACCTCCACGCTCAATGAAGCCAAGCGGCTAAAGTGTGCTTGGACGTGGAAGGATACGGTTGAGAGGCTGACTGTCTCAGCATCAACTGAATGAGCTCGAAGGGAGATGCCACACACACACACACACACACACACACACACACACACACACAAAGACAACACAACTTTCAGCCCTCAAGAAGCTCTCTGTTGTGTCAATGGTTGCGCTCCTCTCTGTCTCTCTGCAGGTCTATTAACTGGCTTCAGGCGGGGAAGTGGCGAAGAAGAGAAGACGTCAGGGCCTGAAGGCGAGCAGGCCGTAATTGCAAGTAACACAGGAGTCAGCCGAAGACCTCGCGTGACACGAGATAAAGTCCTCCTCCATGCGTGGAACCGCAGCCGGAGCCGAATCGACTGGAAAACGTTGGACCTCCCGTCTATGCTACATTTACCACCTCCGTGTCTTGCAAATATTTGCTTGATTGAGGTCAGTCAAATGATCCCATCATAACTCCTTCATTCCTCATGTGAGAAGAAACCCTGCTTTGCCACAATCGTTTATTCCAGGGGTGTCCAAGCCTTTTCCAGTGAGGGCCACATAGCGAAAAATGAAAGCTTTACATATATTTCAAGAAAAAAGCGCATCTCAACTTTACTCTGTGCAGTTTCCCCCCCCCATTTTTGCTGTTGTTATTATTTTCCAAATATTTCAACTTTCTTTTTAAATAAATTGTTAGAAATTTTCTTTTGGTAATATTATGACTTTATTCCTATAATATTTTGACTTTATTCCCATAACTTTTTTCCGTCAACTTTCCAAAAATTATTTTGTTTTGTTTGTTTCTTATAATATTACAAAAAATATATATTAGAAACAACATACTTTTTCTTTAATATTTCAAATGTTAGAATACAACTTTTTTTCTCTTATTTTGACTTTATTCTCGTAAAATTACAGCAGTTTTTCCCCATTTCTGCTGTTTTGTTGATGTTTTTTTTTTTTTCCCCAACTATTTCAATTTTCTTCTTGTAAATTTTATTTCTCAGAATTCTGACTTTAATCCCATAATATTTGGACTTTATTGTCGTAACATTGTAACTTTTTCCACAACCTAATTTCCCATGTTTCTCATAATTACGACTTTTAATAACAAATACCTTTGGTCTTTAATAAGTAAATAAAATATTTCTCTTTCTATCTCTATGCTGCTAATATGACATAAAATACATAAAATACTTTTTTCTCTCAAAAATAAGAAATACAATAATCTTCTCAATTTAGAGTCACCAATCAACCTGTTTTTTGAAGGGGAGGGGGGGGAAACTGGAGTCCAACGGAGAGTCGAAACCAGATCTTCGTGATCTCCTAACTGTGTGGCCAACATGCCAACCAATTAGCCGCCGTGCAGCCCAAGTCCAATAATGTTTTGATAATATTTTTAAAATAACATCTTTTCTGTTTTTCTACAAAAATGACATTATTTTCCCTGTTAATATTACGGCGTTATTCTTGTAAAATTAGCACTTTTTCTTGTTAGATGACAACTTTTTCCTGTTAATATTTTGACTTTATTCTTGTAAAATTACCGCAGATTTGTCCATGGCTGTTGGCTGTTTTTTTTTTTTTTTTTTTTTTTAGTTTTCTTGTAAAATTCTATATATATTTTTGGACACCCCGGTTTATTAACTCCCTACAAAAATATCAGATGGCTTTTTACTCATGAAACACAAACTGCATATTATTGACAAAAGGAAATATTGCGGTAAGAACTGCTGCTGCAATACTGCCGCAACTTTCCATATTTCCATTCAGTCACTGCTGCAGCCTGTTTTGGCAGGAGAGCAGTTCAGCCTTGACAGTGCACATTTCACTAAGACAGCTATTGGGAGTACATTTCAAGATAATTTTCCAAATTCCACATTTTTGTCCACAATTCCACACTTGAGTCGGCGCTCCTTGCAGCGGTGTTGTTGCTGTCTTCCAGCCGTAAATAATGCATGAGTGTTCATGCACTTTGCTCGACCTGAGCGTCTAAAAAGACATCTCGCTCCAGCTGGGATGCGGCTTCTACACTCGCCTCAACGTGAGTCACGGTGAGCTAACACCGCCCCGTGCGTGGACACACACAGACCAGACGCACATGCACTGTGAGACAGGAAGATATAGACGTGAAAATTTGCATTCAGACTTAATGCTAGCAAGCGCACACACACACACACACACACACACACACACACCAAAAATCATCCCCTTCACCTCTCTTTTGGGAGGCCTGCCTGCTGACTCGGCACAATTTTAACCGTCAGCTGTTAGTGGAGAGGAAGAGCGAGCATTTCCATGGAAAAGTGCCACCTCGGTGGAAGCCCGGCGTGGGGAGACGTGTTTAAGAGGGAAGGCGGGCATCGACGTTGCCGTGTGAGCGTAGGACAGCCAATGTGAGAGAGAACCATTAACAGCACCAATGAAAATGTGCAGAGACCAATCAGGTCAATGAGAGTACAACAAATTCATACATGTTGGCAGGTCTGCACTAATATTCAAAGTCCTCCTTACCTCTCACTCTCCCCCGGACAGCTCACCGCGCCCCCTCCGAGGGGGACCCACCCCACTATTTGAGAAGCACTGCTCTATAGTAAGAACACCTATGTGTATATTCTACATATATTCTAAGTGTATATTCTTCTTCTCTTCCTGTTTTGGAATCCGAAAAGCTTAAAAAGCCAAAGAAAAAGCAACTTTTGTCATGTATTGTGTTCTCTATTGTGTGCAACTTTGAAAGCATATTTTCCCCTGCACAGCTACCGAGGTTCCCGTGTGGGTGTTTATTGTTGTCGTTCACGTACAAACTTGTTGCAATGCTCACGGTTAAGTCATAAAGTTAAGATACAGGTGACAGCTAAGTGCAGCGCTGTGATGAAGTGAGGGGCCTGCAGGCTCAAGCCGTCCCGTCCCGCTGACGGATCTTTCAAAGAACCTCCAGAAAGACAAACCTCCCGTGCGAGAGCAATAAAATTAGCATTGCCGCCACCGCTGGCCGACTTTGATTGACGTTCACTTTAAAGATATCATCCCGACTGTCACGCCGAGAGAGCCCGAAAAATCTTCAAATCGTTTACAGGCAGAGAAACAGCCGCCTTGTCAGAAAATCCATCACACCGCTTTGTGACGGCTTGTGTTCATCTGTGACAGCCGGTCACACGGAGCAAGACGGCAGTGTTAGTTATCGTTAGCATTGTTTACCAAATGTTTACCAAACGTTTACCCAACGTTCCTGCCAGTTTTTCAAGCAAGTTAAGTTCAGGTAGTTTCTCTGTTCAAGCATGTTTTTGGAATACTTTAATCCATGTCTGCTCTTCATATATCTCTGGATCAGTGGTTCTCCATTATTTTGCAGTCCCTAGGGGACAGACGTTTTTTTCATTTTGTGTGTGTGTGCGTGTTGTTTGGTGTGTTTTGTGTTTGTTGAGTGTTTTGTGTTGCATTTTGTGTAGGGATGTCCGATATTGGCTTTTTTGTCAATATCCGATAAGCCGATATTGTCCAACTCTCAATTTTCGATACCAATATCAGTCGATACCGCTACCGATACCAATATGTGTAACATCACATATCTCCTGTCGTGGAATTAACACACATCTGTTGTGAAGCTAATGGATACAGCATCAGCAATTAGCTTCTCAACGTGGCTGACAAACGTCAACAGAGTAGCCATTTACATTATTTTGATCATCAAAAAGTGCAGGGAAGAAAATCAAGTGTCATCATTTTCATCTCTTAGTGCAGCAGCACGCTGTACTGGTTTCCACGCCACACTACAAATTGCATGTACACAGGAATTCGGGCCAAAATTAACCTCAGAAATCAGATTTTAATGAAATTTCATCTGCAGTTAGATATTAAAGTGAGCTTACATCGTACATACCTTTTATCTTGTCCTGAAGCTCCGAACCATGAATTTGAAAGGTTAAGGAAAAGTAATCTACCTAACAAAAACGTATCCGAATGAAAATACACCCGATATCATACGAAAAAGCAGCATTTTCACAGACGTCCCCACGGAGTCTCCTAATCGAGGACGCACACACAGTGTCAGATTTTATCGTCGCTTACTTCCGGGAAGTGTAACATTCCTACTAGTGAGGATAAGCAGCATGGAAAGGATGGATGGAAGGAGAGAGCTAGCTTGATACGAGCCACCCACGGTTGTTTACACGCCTGAGAGGCAGTTTGATGATGTCATCATTTGGGCGCATTACAGCCTTATGTTTATTATTGGCTTTCATTATAGGGAAAAATTCTCATACCAATATTACATTTTTATGGCAATATCGGGCCGATAATATCGGCGGGCTGATATTATCGGACATCCCGAATTGTGTGTGTTGTGTGTATGTCTCAAAATCAAAATGAAGAGGCTTTGTTTTTGGACAGCAGTGGTTCAGGCACGGTTTAAGAAGCGGAAAGTACCACTACAGCACAACAACAGAAGCCAGTAAAGGCCTTGTAAATGCAGGAAGCAATAGAATGTACAGTAAGTATGCATTCCATGTAGAATGAAGGAGTATATGTGGTATTAAGCAACATGAGTAACAATAAGAAAATGATTTCTTTCTTGGCCCATTCCGCCTCCCAAGACGAATGACTTAACTGGTTTTGGTGCTACCTCGCTCACCAACAAGCAAACAAGCCATGAAAACGCATCCCTCCCGTTGCCGCGAGCAATAAAGTTGGCTATAAAATGATCATTTGTTCCAGGAGCAAAGCCACAACTTGCCTGTAAAAATGCAAATCATCTTTTATGATTGCTAACAAACAACAGAAACATGAACACACTCTCATGAGATCCAATGCAAGATCTTTTTGAAGGATGCGGGGGTCACGTTCATACATTTTGGATGGATTAAGGATGCTAATTTACAGCGCATTTAAAAAATGGTTTCCATGCAAACTGGATGTCTTTCTGTGACTCTTCCAGGGTCTCCGTATGTCTGTTGCAACCTGCTGATGACACTCTAAGCTCAGTGGCCACTTCAACCTGACAGCATTCTGTTTGCAGGCCAGCAATGCCAAAGTACGTTCAATTGAAATTCAAGCAGGACATTTTTCCATCCATTCATGGATCACACAGCTCGGGCGCTGTGACTTTAAATGATGGCGACAGCAATGAACAATCACACTCAGCCAGGGGTGGCCAAAGGTTTTCCCAGCCAGGGCCACATCGTGAAAAATGAAAGGTTGCAACTTTGCCACTTTGATATTTTGTGAGAAGTTGTATCCATTCCACGAAAAAAACATCATCTCAGCTTTGTAATGTCGATGAAAAAGCCCATTATTCATATCAACTTCACTCTTTGCTCTTTTTTCATTCAACTTAAATCTTTGTAAATTTTATTTTCTTTATGGTATTAATTTAATTTAATCTAAATCATTTTCCAAAAAATTGCAACCTTGTTTTGTTTGTTATACGGAAGCCCGTTTGTTTGGACTTTTTATGTCATAATTATGACTTTGTATCATAATTTCAGTCATCATTTCCTAATTCTGATTTACCATTGGGATTTTTTTTTCTGACGGTGGTAGAAACGCACTTCCATACTTTTACGACTTTCAAAAAATATTTTTTTTCTTTAATATTTAAACTCTACGCTACTAAAATTACATTATATTATTCTCATAAAATTGCTACTTTTTTACTCGTTAGAATACAACTTTTTTCTCTTGATATTTGGACTTTATTCTTGTAAAGTTACAGATGTGTGTTTTTTTTTTTATCCATTTCTGCTCTTTAAAAAAAAAAAAAAAAAAGTCCAACTATTTCAACTTTCTGTTTGTACAATTTTTCCTCACAATTCCGACTTTATTCCCATAACACTTTGACTGTATTCTTGGAACTTTGTAGTTTTTTCTGCAACTTAATTTTACAAAAATATTATTAATACTATTGTCTCTCATAATATGAAGACTTAAAAAAAAATAACCTTATGCTACTAATATATTATGTTATTCTTGTAAATTTATGACTTTTTCTGGTTAAATTACAACTTTCGCTTAATATTTTGACATTAAATTTATAAAATCCTGTTAAATTATACATAACACTGTCCACACTTTGGACACCTGTGCACTAAGGAAAAAGGCTGCGTGGGTTTGCTAGCAGGGTCAAGTTATTCCTGCCCAGGCCATTTCACGGTGTTAAGCAAAAGCCAGGAAGACACCAACGACAAGGCTTCCCGTTTCTTGTCTCTTTGCCACACTCAGAGAGGCAGCTTGATGGGTAAAGCTTGCAGCCCTCGGGCCTGGCCCGGGGAGACACTCGCTCTTTCCACGGCGCTGAGCAGAGCCGAGGTTGATTGCGCTCTAATGCCACGTTTACACGATGCTGGCTGGAGTCGAGGCTTAAAAGCGAGCAGACTATGCAGAAACGCTTGACATTTCACCGTTTATGCCGGGGAAAAAAAAGTGCTAGCTTTGTAATCACAGCGTTTACTGGAGCGGCTTGGAAGCAAGTGCGAGAGCCCGTGGGCCCCGGCGCCAGGCCGAAACGAGCTGCTGATTTTATAAACTTAAATACAGCTACCCTTCCAAAATGTCACAAATACGGAAAGAAACATTTGCTAACAACCACCAAGTAGCTGTAGCCTCACCTGAGCTACATAGAATCAAAACAAGTCATCACCCACGGGTGCACGCCGCAGCTCCATCTAACAAGAGTGAAGGTAACTGCATTCAGCAACAAACAGGAATCAAAAAGCACAAAACAGGAAATAACGGTAAAAAACAAAGAAAAAGTCCAAAACTCCAATCTATGTTCTTCAAAAAGTAAGGTGCCATTCAGTCTGTTTAACATTGCTTACCGTCGGGTAAGGTTCCTAAAAGCACAGTCTGTGATTTGTGAAACCCTTATTGGTTTTCACAAATAAAATAAAGGTATATTTCCTTATGTTTTCCAGCTCTAGTCTATATTGGACCTGGTCCACTTTGAAAACCACAAGGCTCAGACTTCTCAAATCCGGACTAGATTGGATTTTTGTGACGCACACAAAATGTATGGTCACTTTGGTGAGATGTATTTCATTCTGTTTGAGTACAACAGAGAAATTGTAAATGTTTTGGGACATTGTTCTTGGAAGCAAACTTGCACTTTCATTGAAACAAGTTGTTTTTGTCAAATACCTCATAATTAATGGGACATTCCTAGTTTCGCCACTAGGGGGCGGTGCATTGTCTTATTTTGATGAAATGCTGAGTTTATTTTGGAGAAATTTGACATGATATGTGATGACTCAGAAGAAGCCAATATTGCATGTCAATGTTTATTAATGGAATGTAAATAAATTCCACTGAGGAGGCTTCATGAAGAAGACACTGCTTGCACGTCTCACTTATTTACCCTGTTTTAACAGACCCTTACATCCTCCACAATCAGCTGAACTATAATCCCTTCATGGGATCTCATACTGAGACCTGTGACAGATTTTTGGGGGCTCGTCCGGGATCGGCACCATCTCATGGTTGGAGTGGAACATCGATCCTGTGATTACTGAATCAGTGGGCCAACATGTTGCGCCACCAGAGCGAGGAGCTACGAGAGTCAAGGACGTCTGACTGTTGACAGAGCGAGTGACTGCAGGAGCTGAGGGCGTCTGGTTGGTGTTCATAATGGCAGACAACGAGAGGAAGGGCCCGACGTGGACAATCAAAAGGAAGCTGTTCCAACTGTCTTCAGCAGAGCTGCTACAGCTGGCGACCATCACCCCACACACTTCGGAGCAAGCTAAGTTGGACAAACATGATGACGAAAGCTGTACTGATTATGCATATGCATAAATAGGAAGCTCTGTGTTGTTGAACTTGGAAGATGAGGGCATGTCACAGTTACTAGAGCTGCAAGACATCATTGATAACATGATTGCTAAACATAGCAAGTGTGATGATGTTACATCTGTTGTACCTGATGTTGATGGTTCACCACACTCACCACCGCAGGGCGTTCACACAGCCACACATTTAATGCTCAAACTGGTCCTCGTGAATCACAAATTGGTTTGCACAACTAACACGCCCAGCAAGAAAACTCCTTTACCAGTGGGAGAAGCTTCACCTTGAAAACGACCTGCTATATTGGAAAACAAGTCACCGAAGCCAACTCATCCAGCCTGACCAGTACCGATCTCTGGTGTTGAAACATCTCCAGAAAGAGTCAAATGATGTTGACGCTTATGTAACAAGGAAATGTCCCTGCCTCAAGCAGAAGAAACGTATCTCACACGTCAGAGCGTCGATGGGAGGAATCACTTCAACTTCACCCATGGAGCTAGTTTCCATTCACTATCTCCATTTGGAGCCAAGCAAGGGCGGTTTTGAATATATTTTGGTCGACCATTTCACCAGATATGCTCAAGCTTGCGCCACGAGAAACAAATCCGGAAAGACAGCTGCTGAGAAGCTCTTCGAAGACCTTATTCCCCGATTTAGGTACCCGTCAAAGCTCCATCATGACCAGGAAAGGGAATTTGAAAATGAATTGTTCAAAACTCTGCAACGATACAGTGGAGTTGGCCATTCAAGGACCACCCCCTACCATCACCAGGGTAACCCAGCAGAAAGATTTAACCGTACCCTGTTTCAAATGCTCAGAACCCTGGATGAGAAAGAGAAGGGGAAAAAAGAGACAATCAGGACACACACGCATTGCTCAATACTTCCGTTCCACCTTAAATTTCGTGCCTACTCCGTCCGTTCCACCTTGAATTTCTCCTTAAGTGCGAATCAGAAGCTAGTGAATCCAAAGCCAACTTCAGCGTCGTGTACTACGATCTACTAGCATTAACATGACCTCATAGGGATTTCGTTGCCACTGATCTTGTTCTTTCACCAAGCATTTTGGTTGGTTAGCAGCTCGCCCCCTTGTGGTCACCAGGTGGAAACACATCCAATATTGTCACGGGGGCAATTCAGGGTCGTGTGCAACAAAACAAACACGCTCACAGTCCAGTTGGTGTTGTCTGATATATTTACGTGATTAATACTCTGGGAAGATAGTGATAGTGATTAAAATGCAGCATTTCATATCAATGAGACTGGGATTTAATACCGGCAGAGTGATTATTTATTTAGCTTGGAGCAGATAGATTTAATCTCTTTTGACAAAAACGTATTATGATGACATGAGTCAAATGACTGAGATGAATAATAGTCAGCTTCTTTCAAACGCTACCATTGTGTTGAACATATTAATCAAAAATCCTTGCTCTCATTTACAGCAGGACTCTTTCTAGCCAACGAGTCCTGAACAATTCATTTTATGCACTAAAACAAAGCTGCCAAGGTCAGCTGGCTGCAAAGATCCAGGTAATGAAAAATAAACATTGCTGTTTACTAGGGTTGTGAACACAAAAAACAAAACAAAAAATGGAATATGTTCATATTACGGTTTTTAAAAACGCAAATATCACCACTGGGTTACTCCTTTTCTAACCCAAAAATTGAGTCATGTATACGCCTATCGGGATATTCCATCAAAAGGAACATTTATCGGTGTTCTGTGCATGTCCTATTCAAAAGGAATCTTGTGTCTTTGGCAGGAACTACTTGTAAACATGGCGACACGCAAAACCCCACACTTTTGGAGGGAGGAGGAAACAAGCCACCTCGTTAGTGTGGTGAAAGACAATAGAAAGTACGGCAATAGCGAAATCTATCAGAAAATTAGCGAAAAGTTAGGAGAAGCAGGGTTTGTACTAACACACCTTCAAAAGTGCCTGAGGGGGTTAGCATGGATATGGATGGCACAGCTCCGGCTCCAGTTCCTATTTCTTACGTTCTCGCCTTCCATTAATGTAGAAAGTGAGACAGAATAGTGTAAAGTACTGGTGGCGGGTCAGTACCAGCACCAAAGCGCAAACAAAGGCGTTCATTATCCACCATGCCGGTGTTGTTGTTGTTTTTGGATACAGGACGAAGAAATGACGAGCATTGCGTTGAGACATTGTCCCACACATGTAAACGGGTTACGCCGAATGTTTCATAAACCGGAATATTGGCCTTAACCCGAATATTGACTGCATGTAAACGTAGTGATAAACGTAGTGATAGTAGTCTAGCTGTGCAACGTGGGAGAAAGCGTTCAAGGACCATCGAAGAAAGTGGGACCGGCCGTCGCTTGCAACAGACAACATGAACATGCAAAACTGGGGGATTTGTAAATTATTATTCAAGTCACCCACAATGCACACTAAACACATAAAAGGACGTAAAATACCCTAATAAAACACTAATTACCATAATTAAACAAAACATTGATAACAACTAAAAACCAAAGCACTAACAACCGCTCTATCTGAGGAATAAAAACACTACACTGCTTAATTATTAGTGTGACTTGCATAGGAGCAGCTCCTTCAACATGCTCGATTAGGAAACTGCAGCGACCTGTGATTTCTGGCTGTCTGTGAACATAACATGAGTCCTGATTGTGAGTGTGCGTGCAGAGAGGTTGAGTTGAGTTTGCTGATGTTGTTTTGGCATGGCTGTCGGTCAACAGTAGCCTCTTTATCACTCTCTCTCTCTTTATCTTTAAATCAGGGGTGTCAAACTCAGTTTGGTTCAGGGGCCACTTACAGCCTAATTAGACGTCAAGCGGGCCAGACCGGCGCAAGCGTAACATAATTACCGATAAATAACAATGAGTCCACGTTTTTTCCCTTTGTTTTCATGTGTGCCGATAGTTGCGATGTTGGCAAATGCTTGTCACTTCTCGAGACACGTTCTCCAGCCTTCATAACATATGTTTTAACAATTAGCTATTAGGTAGCTGGCTTTTTACTGCTGCTTCATTGACCGGTGAAACCTCAGACATGCCAGCAATTCATTTATCTTCTGTCTCCCCAGTTGTCCTTGCAAGACTTTCACCGTGGTGAGTCTTACGGTGGCGCCGTGTATTATATTCCGTGAGTACAGCCATTTGTTGATTACACACCAAGCCTCTTCTTCTACTCTGATTAAAACAGTACACCCCTGCAGATGATTCAAAAACAGCATTTTATGAAGAATCTCAAATGTATGTATTTTATGCATTTTTTTACTTTCAAAATTCATCCAGCGGGCCGGATTCATTTATTTTATTTTTACAATATGCTGCGAACCAATAAAAAAAATGAGCTGAAGACCCAAAATGGCCCCCGAGCCACACTTTGGACACCCCTGAGTGACGGAAGAGAGGAAGGTTTCCTACCCTTCCTTCTCGACTTGCAACATGACTTACTTCAACTTTCAACACCGAAACTCATTCTTCTCAATTTACTGAATAAACTTAAGGTTAACTCATCCATTATAAGCTCGATGCAGTGCAGCACAAACAGATTTGTTCTCATTCCTTGCCAGCTCGTCTTGTACATGCTCTCACCCTGATGCTGGACGCCGACGGCGTTTTTGAGTCCCAACTTCCCAGAATGAGAATTGTGTTTGCATGTGGATTATTATCATTACCAGCGCCAGTCTGCCTCCTGCTTGGCGGGCTAATCCCATTACATCTGACAGCTGAGATGAAGAGCCTGTGTGGCCTGCAATGACTTGGACATGGACAACAAGATTAGGATATGTTTGCAGCTGCTAGCATCTTCTTGAGTGCTGGATGCTGCAAAGGATGCTATGCATGTTGCTAATACGTCTTGTACAGTATTTGACTAGAGGGAGTACAGCCCTCACATATCAGCAACATTCTGAGGGGAAAACACTGCATAAAGTAACCTTGGATATGCTGTACAGTAGTCAGCGTACAGCTTGTACAGCATCCGCTACAAATGAGTCAACACAGCCATTACTGTCTAAAAAGCTGGCAACACAAGTGGTAAAGTCACATACCGCGGTTCGTTGTGGATTAACATGAATTACGGCATGTACTGTGATATTGTGAAGCGGAATCTGGGCTTCATGGCAGTTTTCCAACATGATAAGGAGACCAAGTTGAGTCACATGTTGGAATTCATGTCTCCCACAATGAACCACAGCTCCCCTGGAGCAGACAGCACTCACGCAGCCCCGGTCCGTGGGGCTGGTATCATCATGCTTGACTGTGGGCAAGACAGTTATCTTGCTACTCGTGTTGCTAAATATTTGCACAATAATGGCTGTGTGTTGGCTGGGGAGTACATCTATACTGTCATTCTCACTACACCCTCACTACAGCGCGATTCAAACATCGCTCCCTTACTCCCTTAAAATGTATTCATTTATAAAGGGGCGCTGTTTTGTGGTTGACTTCGGCCGATTATTCGTCAAAACAAACACATTTAGGCAAATTGTTGCCCGAATGAAGCATTTTCAAGCATAAAAATGGCTAAATGAACTAAAATACAAATACAGTATAACCATATAAGACCACAACATGTGAATGTACTATTCTACATTGGTCACCAGGTGGTACCAGGCGGTAATTGTTCGGAGAGACAAGCACCAGACTTGATCACCGAAACAACAGTATTTTATTACCGCTTTAAATGATCTCACAACAGGCACAATAATAATAAGTAGGGTTGGTCATGGTTTGAATATGATTTGGATTCCCCGTTTTGATTCTGGTTCCAAATGATTCTCCACTCCGCTGCTTTTTAAGAGGCTATGCTACACAGGAAAAAGGAGAAGAACGATGTCAAAGTTGCCACAGAACAGAGTAAGTCCTGTCTTATTTACATATTGTATTCTAAACACTATGCCACCATTCAAACATTCAAAGCACAAGCAAAACACTACGCATGTTATAAAACATACTTTCACAGCGATATGTTGACGGTGGGGGGCGGGGCGGGACGGGGCGGCGAATGCGACAAAATACACAATAAAAAAGGCTCCAAAGACCACTTTACGCTCATTAAGAAGCCAATTTTAATTTAAATTCAATTCAATTCAATTCAATTTATAATTGAAGGATAAGCAACTCCAAGCTTACCATTCTGTGTTTTGAAGACAACCAATCTTCATCTTAGTCTGAGTCATCGGACACCTCCGCATCATACACGCGAGTTTCATTGTCAGTGGTTCAAATAAAAACAGCTTAATTTACGTTCTGCAAGTTCTCTATTTAATCTCCAGATGTTTCTTCTTCCTCGAAAACTATTGAAATATCGCTCAAATCTTTGCTATAATAACTGTAAACATCCACTGTCTCGTATTCCGCTATGTTTGTTTACCTGTGTTCGATTGTGCTGACGTCACTTGGGAAACGCCCCTTTTCTGCGACTGGAGTTCGTCATGGCTCACGTTACAAACAATAAATGTAGTTTTTGAGAATTTACCGTTTGCTTTCATAAAATGGACAACAAAGAACATAATTACAAACAATATAGAACATATTTAACCAAGGTTGATAAATCATGTCAGTGACCTAAATATTTTTGGGTGTCTGGAAGGGATTAAGTGGATTTACATTATTTCCTATGGGAAACATCGATTCAGTTTACATACTGTACACTTCAGTTTTCCTCTGACATTAGGGAACAAATTAATCCGACAAATCGAGGAACCAAGTCTACTTTCTTTAGTATTGTCCCTTGACAAGATGGAATAAAATACTTGTTGAAAAGGCATTGTGGAACTAAAGGCACACGTCTTCACTAATTAGAAACTGACGAGACATTTTGGACAAAAAGCCCATGACGGCAACATCAGGGACTTCTAACAAACTCCAAAATCTTGTGGGGAGTCTTCCCAGAAGAGTGGATGTTGCATTTTCTTCACTTCCTACTTTCTGTAGGTGTTGTAATGGAAGAGTAAACATCATATTGGCCTGACACAAGTCATTCCACTTCTTAATCCTCCTTTACTGTGAAGCCAAACTCTCTCTGGCCAGGACAGATTTGAGCTGCTGAAAGGAGATTAAGAAAGATATCCTGCAAATTAATTGTCCACGCTCTGTAAGGAACCTCTCCTTGGCTTGGTGTGTGTATGTGTGTGTGTTTGTGTGAGTGTGTGTGTTTGTGTGCGTGCGTGCAGGTTTAAGGCTCTCTGCTGTCCTCAGAAGCAGCACATTGACGGCGGCCAGCAGCAGGAGGAAACAGACGAATGGGGGTGGCTGTTTTTCCTCGGTGCCACCCGGCAGCGAAGCCAATTTTCTCAGCGAGTGAATGGCATTTCCTGAGGTTAGAAGATAGAAGCTGTCTATCGGCTCCTTGCAGCACATCCCACAGCGCTCAGTCTTTGAGTGTGTGCGTGTGTGGTTTCAGCTGGCGGTGGTCAGCGGGGCAGCTTGTAGGGAGGACCTGCCTGGCCAGCAACTCCACAGTGGGGGGCTTTGTGCCAATGATACAGCTTTTATTTCAGTCAGGTTTATGATTTTAAAAACATGCTTTGTAAAAGGACCATAAACAAAAAGCAACATTTCCAAAATAACGCCATAGAATCGCTGCCTGTTTTTGTGCGACTGTTTGACAGAAAATGTTTCTCTTCCTTTGTCAAATTCATCAGCAAATGACGATGTCTCATCACACATCACAGTCGCTTAGCCCCGCCTTCAAATGGCCCAATCCCAATCGTATGTATGTTCAACCAAACTCAACTGTACTGCCTGGTGGATCCCCTGGCTTTGGACCACAAATATGGAAAATTGGTGCCCTGAAGCAAAGCCCAAAATGATTAAAATATAGCCTTTCAATACAGCACTTATCAACAGTTGATCAGCGACTCTTTTTATGGAATTAAGGGACTCAAATGTTGCCGGGATATGGAGGCAAGCGATCATGTTACGATAAAAGCCATTGCTGCCAATGCAAGGTTTTCCGTAAAACTTCATCCAATTTGCTTCTTGATCAGTCCCAGGAGACATAATGATGGCTTCTACTGCATACTGTGCTTGCAGGGTACAGTGGTGTACAACTATCAAATACTGACAACTTTTTCTCTTTCTCAGGGCATTTAGTGCCTAACTGTTTCCCGAGTGTAAACGAGAGGCATTAAGTTAAATGTCTTTGTAGAAAGGCGCTTTATGAAAGTACAGTAGTACATTTACTTGTATCCATTTACAGCGCAGCTTTGACATATCCAATATGGCGGCGACGTTGACGTACGGCTCAGTGCTCGATGTGGCGACTATATATGTCTATGGCTTCAACAGTTCATGCTCAACGACAGGGTAGGATCTGAAGGTAGAGGCATGCCCCAACCAAGAATGGTTTGACTCTTTGGTGGTGCAAAACGGCAGTCGTTAAAGATTCGTTAAAGATTCCTTTCCTCGCTAATTTGTATATTGGGGAGGCTAAGCGGCCACAGCCTCAGCAGTATACCTGCACCTCAAAAGAGAAACAGCACTCTTTTGAGGACAAATATGTACATATCCTGGACAGACAACAAAGATGGATTTAAAGGAGAGTGAGGAAAGGCTACCAGCGTTACAGTTGAGGGCTGCAACACCACCTCTGCCCCACATACAATGATGCCCTCTCATCCTTTCCTAATCATTTAGCCTCTAACACAGGGGTGTCCAAACCTTTTCCACTGAGGGCCACATGGTGAAAAATGAAAACAACACAAGATTCAGTTTTTAAATGAAACTTTTTTTATTAAGGGAGACGAAAAATCCAAACCTACATGGCCCTGTGTGGAAAAAGTGATTGCCCCCCCGTTAAAACATAACATAACTGACATTAATTGAGATCTATCAGTGTGGAAAAGGTTATAAAGCCATCTCTAAAGCTTTGGGACTCCAGCAAACCACAGTGAGAGCCATTATCCACAAATGACGCAAACATGGAGCAGTTTTGAACCTTCCCAGGACTGGCCGACCAACCAAAATGACTCCAAGCGTGGGCCAAAATTCTTCCACAGCGCTGTAAGAGACTCATTGCAAATGATCACAAACGCTTGATTGCAATTGTTGCTGCTAAGGGTGGCCCAACCATTTATTAGGTTTAGGGTGCAATCACTTTTTCACACAGGACCATGTAGGTTTGGATTTAACGTCTCCCTTAATAAAAAAGTTTCATTTAAAAACTGAATTTTGTGTTCAGTTGTGTTGTCATTGACTAATATTTAAATGAGTTTGATGATCTGAAATATTTAAGTGTGACAAACCTGCTAAAAAAAAAAAAAAGAAATCAGCAAGCGGGCAAACACTTTTTCACACCACTGTATATGACAAAGCTGAGATGCAGTTTTTTTTCTTGAAATATGTTATATGGTTTTATACTTTTCTTGTTAAATTATATTTTTAGATCATGCCACGGGCCAAAAAACAAAAAAACAGCCACGGCCCGAAATGACCCCGGGCCACACTTTGGACCCCCCTGGGGATTCTACCCACGATTGTTCCTCACTCCACTTTATCTAACGACAAAAAAGTGAAACCCTTCTTTGAATCCTGCACCATCCCCTCAGGTTAGAGCTGTCCTATCTAGTCTTTGAGCATGAACCGATAAGGCGTGCTTGGATGAGAGGCGAAAGGTTTTCTAAGACAACCTGAGACGGTTGTGATTGATTCAATACACCGACCTGCATGAATGACAATATTCACAGACAGCTCCTTCTAATATTTGGAGCGTTCTTTCCATACTCGAGTTGGATCTTTGCCACACAGTCGATGTGTTTACGACAAGAAGACATTTGGACAGTGCGATCAATGCTGAGCCGAAGGGACCAAAATCTATAAGCTGCTACTACAACAAAGACAGTGAGGAAAAACAGGCTTCCTTGTTGTGTCAGCTAACCAGGTTTTAGGGAAGCCTCTTTTTTGTCAAGCTAATGCTGAATAACATCAGTCTGGAGGGACATAAAGTGACGTTTTAGGAGGACTTTTGTCACCCTCAGTGATTCCGACACGTCTCCTCTTTTAAAACTCTTTTATCATCTCCTTGCCTGCACTCCCTCGCTTCCTGTTTTCCATCATCTGAGTCACTCGCTCAGAGCTGGCCTGCAACGCTCCCCTCAAGGTTTTTAGGTTATTACTTCTTATTTGTGTTCTCACGTCGCAGTATTTCTCTCCATCTCACTGCACTTGAGGAGTCTTCTTGGATGCGATGGATTCTGGTGCTTTTGTCTTTCAGTAAGATGAATATTGTTTTTGTACTGTGATGCAAATATAGCAACAGCTTGGCCTTGCGTATAGACCGATGAGCATCCAAAGATCTGACTGCTTTCATGAAATCCAAAAATGGAGCCAAGCCATGACGCCATGTTTGCAACGTCACATTCGGGGGCTCTTGACACGTGTCTTTGTCAGCTGGGGGTCGTCTACAATTTGGAGCTACGGAGGAAGCCTGAAGCTTCACCGCATTTCTATCTCATTATCCTTTAACCATGGGCCAACATTAATACTAGGTCATCGTCCCTCGTTTATAGCGGTTCATTGGTTCCAGACCCGACCGCCATTTATGATTCAATGTTAATAAATTGAATATTTTCACAATTAGAGTATGGAAAAAGTGTTAAATGACTTTCTAAATATGGTTTTAAACATGAAATATCATGCTTACAGTCACCTTTACACTCCTATTATTCTTTGTTTACACCACATTGCAACTCTGATGCTGCAGGGACTCGAGAGTTAGCGAGCTAACCAGCTAGCATCAAAATTGTGACAAGCATCATTGCTGAATTTAACCAGCCATTTCTGTAAATATGGTGCCTCATGTCGTCAATACTTTACAGCAGGAGATGGCGAACATCTGTAACTTCAATCTGAGCAACATTTGCGGGCGTTCCAATGTAAAGTCTGTAAGTTTATAGACTTTGAAGCCCCTTGTGCGTGCGGCAGCGAGTCGGCTCGCCATGACAGTCCACATGCATAATACTTGAGCCGATGCTTTGCTAAAGCGTGTTTGGGATGGCAGGAGGGGGCGTGGTGGGTTGTCAAAACACCACTGATGGTGAGAGGGGTAGCGGGAATGTAAAAAACCGCGGTGATAGCGGCATACTCGATACGATCCGTGGGACACTCCTTGGCAAAAATACAGTTAATAGATAGATATGACCTGAGAATACAATGACCTTGATGAATGATAGGTATGACCTGAGAATACAATGACCTGGATGAATGAGAATATTCACAGGCATGACAGACAGATAGATTTATCTATGTAATAATAGCCATTGAGGTAGCAGTGGTGTTCAAGATCCCACTGTGAACGACGATGATGATGGCTGTGTTTGCTTGAGAGATGAGGAAGAGTATCACAAGTGGATCAGACATTTTGATGAACGGGTATCGTGGAGACAGGGATGTGACAAACTGGACAAATCATAACATGCACATTAGATGAGTGATGATTTTCCTCATTTACAGTATGCCTTTATCTCGAACCATTTTCAAGCTTCAACCTTTTGAAAGAGTAACGTCAAAACTGGGATTTTTTTAAACGAAGTCGTATGACATCCCCTGCAAGCACACCCTGCAAGCACAGTATGCAGTAGAAGCCATCATTATGTCTCCTGGGACTGATCAAGAAGCAGTGTAGTGCATCAACCCCCCCCAACGTTCTCCTTGTAATTGTTTTTCTCGCAACACGATGACGTTATTCCCATATTTTGACTTTATTCCCATCTTAAAACTTTTTCCCCAACCTAATTTTCCAAAAATTACAACTTCATTCCTTGTTTTGTTTGTTTCTCGTCATATTACGACTTTGAAAATACGTATTTTTTCTTTAAAATTTCAACTTCATGCTACTAAAATTGCATTATTTTTCCTCATAATAGTTGAATTATTTTGAACATGCATACATGTTACATTGGAATACATCTCACAGTACAGTTCACAGTTCCACATGTCCAAAAAGGAGTAGGAAGAAGCAAAGCTTATTTAACCCTACTCACCATCTGTTTCACATTACATTTGTATACTTCCTGTGTTTTAAATGTACTCTTTGCCAATTTTAAATACATAGGAAAATGCTAAAGCAATATGACAATGTGATAAAATAGGAGTCAAGGTTTGTCGTCACTATAAATAAATTATATAACAGTGACAATAAATACAGTGTATAGTAATAATAACTGATGAAAGGGTTAATAGTTGACAAAAACATAGTTTGTTGATGAGTGAGTACAATGTTCTCATGAAAAATAAAAGAGTCAGTAGAAAGTGCAGTAGTGGTTAAAAATGCTGTAGCATCATATGAATACAGTGGTTAGTAATACAGTAAGTGTGGTAGTGGTTAAACATGCTGTAGCATCATATGAATACAGTGGTTAGTAATACAGTAAGTGTGGTAGTGGTTAAACATGCTGTAGCATCATATGAATACAGTGGTTAGTAATACAGTAAGTGTGGTAGTGGTTAAACATGCTGTAGCATCATATGAATACAGGGTTAGTAATACAGTAAGTGTGGTAGTGGTTAAACATAGCATCATACAGTATGTACACTGCGGTGAGTAATAAGTGTAGTCGTATAGTATTCTATGTACGCAGTGGTTCAGGACTCTTCTTCCTTGTACTTTGTAAGCATCAACTGCTTGTACTGTTGCTGAAAATCTCTCATTTTAGTGCATTGTTTGAGTTATTTACTCAATCCGTTCCATAATTTGATTCCGCATACCGTGGAATAATGCTGAAGGTTTTTAACATTGTTTTCGCGTATAAATGTTTTAAGTTTTAATTTTTCCCTGAGGCCATATTTTTCCTGTCTTGTTGAGAAGAATAGTTCTAAGTCTTTGGGTAGCAGGTTATTGTTTGCTTTATGCATAGTTTTAGCTGTTTGAAAGTTTACCAGATCAGCAAATTTTAATAATTGTGATTTTTGAAGTGAAGGGTTTGTATGTTCTCTCTAAGCAGCACATTATGCATTATCCTAACTGATATTTTGCAGTACATTTAGAGAGTGACGTGTATTTTTATAGTTATTTCCCCAAATCGCCACACAATAAGTTAGATATGGTGATACCAGAGAGCAATACAGAGTATGGAGTCATGTTTGGTCCACAACAAATTTTGCTTTATTCTGTATTGACGTTTTTCTTGCCAATTCAGGTTGTATATTTTTAATGTGAGATTTCCAGCTGATATTATCATCTATTATGACTCCCAGAAATGTTTTTTGTTCACCCTGTTGATGTCCACACCATCCATTTTTATTTGCGCATAAGTATCCTTTCTGCTATTATCAAATAGCATTATTTTAGTTTTACTTAAGTTCAGAGATAATCTTTTTTTTTTTTATTAGCGCTTGTGTGCTTTCTCCACAATAGAATACAGCAGTATCATCTGCAAATAATACTAGCTTTAGGTCTTTCGTGATTTTACAGATGTCATTAATGTATAAGTTGAACAATTTTGGTCCCAGTATTGACCCCTGGGGTACGCCACAAGGCATATTTAAGCTTGCAGCTTCCTTATACTACTTTACTCAATATTACTTTATTCTCATGAAATTATGACTTTTTTCTTGTTAGATTACAGTACACCTTTTTGCTTGTAATAGTTTGACTTTATTATGGTAAAGTAATGAAATTACTGATTTGTCATTTTTGTTATTTAGAGAATGTGACACTGGCCAATGAAAAAACAAAAAAATGGATGGTTGGACCAAGATGTAAGGCCAGCAAGCTAAAAGCCATTTAAATGTGTGAAACACAATAAACATCTTTGGTTCTTCTCAGTAATGCTCGCTAGACACCAAGCTTGTGTTCACGACCTCAGGGGACGCACCCGTTAGCCAAACCTTCCGGCTAGCAGAAGGCTAAGCTAATACAGTCAAACGCTAATCCAACCTAAGCGAGTTGGCAACTCAAAGTGCAACGGTGACTGACGTCCTTCAAAAAACGTCAAAAGTTCACTCTTCAAGTGTCATTTTCATCCCCATCGTCAGTGAACATGTTAGCATCTTTATGCTAACTCCCACCAGCGACTTTGAGCCACAGAAAAGATCACCAATCAGCCGTGTCGTCCCTAAGGACCTGGACTTGGAGGCAAGAGACGTGTGAAGACTTTTGAGTGCTGCATTGATTGGCTCATTAAAAAAAAAAAAACAGAAAAAAGGAAAGCAGTTCTGAGTGACTGCTGAGAAATGATAACGAGTCACAGTTTGCGCCCAGTGTTTTTCACAGCGAGGCGGTTACACATTCAAATCATCCGCTACCTGCACTGTTCCCCGTGAAGAGCTCTTTGTCCTCATTCCGTACGCCAATCAAGCTGCCGGGAAAATGATTATTATTCATTCCCTGTGTGGCGACATGCAGATGTGGGTCACGTTGTTGGAAGTCTAAATTTAACAACTTTTCACAGCACTTAAAAAAGAAAAATGTCCTTTTCAACTCTTCTGCGGTGGCAAGAAAGTTGATATTGGACTACGCTCACGTCACGTCGGAGAGACAATTTAACTTGGTAAGAAAAACGCATTTATTTTTACCCAAGACTTTTTACAGCACAGAGACACTTGCGATTACGTCGCACGTTAACACTAACTTTACTTGATAAAAACTGTCAAACTCCTCTTTAGAGTAAATCCCCCATATGTGTGGAGTTTAGGGTTTAGGGTTAGGCAGGGGGTTCCAATGTGCGGCCCGGGGGCCATTTGTGGTCCGTGGCAGTTTTTTTTATTGGTCGGCAAAATACAATTTAACAAGAAAATTAAAATAAATAAACCCAAAAACATTTGACAAGTATAAACTGAAAATGTTAGAGAAAAAAGTTGTAATCTAACAAGTAAAAGTAGGAATTTTAAGAGAGTAACAAAGTTGATATATTAAAGAAACTTTTTTTAAAAAGTCGCAATATTGTGAGAGACAACCAAAACAACAAATAAGGTTGTATATTTTGGAAAATCAGGTTGTGGAAAAAGTTATAATGTCACCAGAATAAAGTCAATTTATTATGGAAATAAAATCCTAATTACGAGAAGAATATGTAAAAGAAGACAGCTGAAATAGTTAATAAAAAAACAGGCTAAAGCTGTGTAATTTTTCAATAATAAAGTCAAAATATGAAGACAATATTATGAGGAAATTTTTTTGTTGTTGCAGAGTTGAAATATTAAAGAAAAAATAAGTAATTTTTTAATGAAAAACAAAACAAAATAAAGTACTTTTGGGAAAATTAGCTTGGTTAAAAAGTTATAATATTATAGGAATAAAGTCAAAATATTGTGGAAATAACATCATAATATTACGAAAAAATGTTTTGAAAAAGATTGTTTAAGAAGAAAGTTTAAATATTTTGAAAATTAAAAAGAAAAAAAAAGAAAAAATGTGTTTCCACAAAGCTGAGATGCACTTTTTTCTTGAAATATATCACTTCTTAGCACATCGACATGTATTTCTTTACAAACTATCAAAATGGTAAAGTTGCATCTTCCATTATTCACTATGTTGCGGCTCCCATGCCAAGCTCTGCGATCCGGAGCAAAGGAAATGTGCGTTTTCAAAAAGAGTTGGAAATATCCGACTCAACACGAGTCTGTGAATGCATCTACACTGCCTTCTGACTGCTGATTGGACAAGCAAGGGAATGGGGAGGGAGGTCAGTTTGTTCAGTGAGACATGGAAAAGACGTCTAAAGAGTGTAAGCTAACCATAACCACGGAATACCTCCCTAGAAGAAAAATATGGGATGAAAACAGAGCAAAATGCTCTTTTGATGCTAAAGGTTAGGAAAACCCTAACCCTAAGCATATTTTAAAGTATAAAATGTAAAGTACGCTCCACTAATGGCAATCATAATGAAATACAATCAACAGGACTGAAGATGGAAGCCCTGTCTTCACTGTGAAAGCGCGCTTCCGTCTCCTGTGACACCATCTCCCTCTGAAGCGTCTAGCGGCGGTACGCACCTCTGCGTGCCCTTAGCATTCTGGGATTTTTTCAGCTAAAATGGCAACAAAAGTCAAAACCAAAGTAAATGCAAAGCTGTCATTGATCCATTTCGAGAAGAGGCATGGTTTTGGGCTCTTTTGAAAGCTAACGCTCAATTCTTATCCCCCTCGGAATGTGTCTAAAAGAAACAGGAGTGTCAGTACACTGGAAGATGAATTTTTTATCAGGTTTGCATATATTATTTTTTTTTTTAAATGTGCCTTTAAAATAATAGTTTGGTGGTATGGACTGGAAAACACATGATGGTCATAGCTTGAGTTCTTACCAAATCCCATTTCAAATTTAACAATGATGCTACAAAAATGGAGTATTTTACGCAGGTTCTTCTTCTTGAAAAGTTAGTATCATGTGTTTCAAAGGTTTTGGAGATCCTTGGTCACACTTGGTCAAAGTCTTCACAGACTCCAGGCAAACAAAGTTGCATGGCTTCCTGACACTCGACACGTTTTCCTTTTCCCCATTACAAAGAACTTCCTTGCTCTTATGACAAAAGCCCACCCATCAACCAGCATATTGGTGTTTCCATCATTTCATTGGCTATTCAATGCAGTCATCAGCATTAAGATTGGATGTGATTGGCGTCGCATGTTAGAGGAAGGGCTGGTACTTATTTGTACACAGAAGTTGATTGTGCTACAGCAGAGGGGTTCAAATGTTGTCTATTGGCTTGAGTGAGGAGCCAATCAACAGTGCACGCTTCAGAGTTCACTAGGCAGCGTGACGTGGCTAATACATCCATGCTAACTGAATTTACGACCAAAAATATGTGGAAAGTATGCACATCTGATGATAGTGGACGACCAAATTGTCCAGAGGTATGAAAGTGAGTGTGAATGGTTGTTTGTCTATATGTGCCCTGTGACTGGCTGGTGACCAGTCCAGGGTGTACCCCGCCTCTCGCCCCAAGTTAGCTGGGATAGGCTCCAGCATACCTGCGACCCTAGTGAGGATAAGCGGCATAGAAGATGGATGGATGGCTGGACTTGGTATGCACTCTATACATATTGGACCATTGCCCACGTAACAAGACCTTCTTTGTCGGACTTTGCTGTGCATTTGGAAAAATGTAAGGTGAGTTTCATTCATGTTTACTACGTCCATAGACCTTGCAGTTATAATTATAAACTGAAATGGTGTATATAAGTATAATATCAGCAAAATAAGCTTTCAAATGACGTATAACACGCCTAGGCGCGCAAACGGGGGGCGGTGTAAAACCCTGGTTTTGTCATGAAAATAGACGATGGAGGATTGGGTTGAAACAAGATGTGTTAAAAGTGCATGCTGTGTAACTCTCCCCGTGCTGTAACTGTAAACTGTAAATGTAATTTTTTAACAAGGCAGAAAAAGGGAGTCTAAAACGGAGGAGTTTGGTGCTGTGTTGTGGCTGATGAAGAGAAAACGAGGCAAGCCTTCCAAGTTGCTTCCCACCGTCCTCTGAATCTACGTGTTGAAGCTCCGAGAGTCTGACTGAGCATGAAATTTGCTGTTTTTTTCCCCCCTTGTTCTTTTTCCAGGGCAGGGGGGGGTGCTAATGAAGGCCCTGTTGGCTCAGTGAAGACACCAAACGTTTGAATGTTTGCAGCTTAAAGGGAGAACAACACTGACAATCAAGGCTGCAGCCGAGTCTCTGGTGATTTAGCCTCTTTTTCACAAAACCTGCGCCGTAGCCGCGAGGCTTTAAAAAGCTCTCCGACAGGGGATTTACAGGCCGTGGAGCTATTGACTCTTCAGCGCAAACTTATAATTAATTAGGAACAGATGCATATCATTAGGAGGCGGAGAATAAAAAGGCCAGATGAGGAGGAAAATCCCACATTGGCAGCGTGGAGTGAGATCAGAGTAAAAGTCTGATGTCACGTTCGCAGCCTCTTGTTACCGTGCACACACACACACACACACACACCCACACACACACACACACACACACACACACACTCACAGCAGAGTAATGCGAGCACAGTGAGAAGCCTGGAGGAAATCCTTTCCTCCATCGTTTTACGGAATAAATCTGCTGTGAAGATTTGTCGACGTGTCACACTCAAGTCAGAGTACAGAAAGTGCAAAAAAAAAAAAAAAAAAAAAGGCACTGAAGACACTGGCGTTTACCGTTTGTCCTCTTGGTCTTAGCCAAAAGCTCATTTTTAATAGTGTACAATGTACAATGCGAGTTATTTCACAGGTTTGTGGCTATTATGTGGAGAAACCACAATTCCTTTGACCGGAGCAGTTTTTTACACCAATCCATTGCTTTTATGCGTTACCAGATCATACTGCAGTATCAATTGTTTCCTTGCACCTTTTTGTGTACTGGTTGTAGCTAAAATGTGTGCTCGCTGTTTGATTTTTGCCTTATTAATCTGATAACGCCAACAAAATGCTGTTGCTTTTGTGTCTCACATGTTTCAAAAGGGCCTCAAAGTGGACAACAACTCTGAAAAGTGTCAAAAGCAGAGGACTTGACTTACAAGGATCAGAGGTGGCACTGCCACCTATTGGCCTGGCATGCATACTGCAGTTACAGCATACACGACTGGTCAAAAGTTTTAGAACATTCATGTTTAAGTGTTAAGATGGTCTGTCTGTCTTCCATTGTTAATTCCCTTTTTTCTTGCCATTTTTGTAGCAACAAATTACTTTTTCCAGTTCCATGCTGTTCAACTGATGTTCACGAGGGTATAGTACCACAGTGTGTTCCGAACACTGTTCATATGCAGACAGAGGAGGTAGTAAGTACTCCACAACCTGGAACACCTGTAGGAATTGGTTGCACCAACTGCCAAGCCTTGATCAACCTCCATTTCTGCACAACAGCTTTCAATTGTTGACCCATTTTGCGGTCCCTGAAACAGGCCTTTTTGTATCATTCTGAAATACACATCATTTTTCATTTTTTTTTAACCTTTGACACTTCACCTTCGTACCATTTGAAGCTATTCATTGGACTTGAGCAACCTCAAGTCCAATTTCAGTAAATAACTGGAAAAACTCGGGTGTTCTAAAACCTTCGACCAGTCGTGTATGCCCAGCGTTTCCCATCCATTCATTGTATCGTGGCAGCTCGCCGCAACGGTACTTCCTATTTGTTGTCTTCGATTTGATGTGTTCACACTCACTCACAAACACATTAGCATTGGAGCGTCTGCATAGCTTGGCGTTCCAACACCATGCAATAGATCGTATCAACCCTAGCAGCGCTAGCTACTGAGCTGACTAGTTAAAATCATCAAATCATGTTGCACATTTCTTATAACAAACCAAAAGGTCTGTTGTACCCCTCTACACACACGCACACACACACACACACACACGCACACACACACACACACACACACACACACACACACACACACACACACTGCCAATTGTGCAAATTAAACGATGTCATCTCGCGCCAACCCCCGATCCTTACCTCTTTCCCGGATAGGTAGTACGCCGACAGCAGGCCTCCGACAAAGCGGATGTTCACCTCGAAGATGGACACTTCTGCGTTCTGCGGAGACAAAATGCACATCAGTAACAAGCGAGGAGAGGGAAGTGAAAAGTGCAAATAACAAACAAAAACCCCAATGTGAAGTTTGCAGCGCTCAGGAACAATGCAGCTTTATTTTATTGTGACCGACAGCGCCGTGCTGTCACGCACAGATAAGACAATACTCTCCGTCCTGTCAACACAACAGATTCAATGCCGGGAAAAAGAATGGTTGGATTGCCGAGCTAATTAATCCCGGCTAAAAAAACCCCCAACTAATATAAGCAGAAGCAGGCGAAAGGAATATATGACATAACTTTACTGCACTGAATCACAATGTTTTCAGCTCAGGACAGAATGGAAAACATATTAATCCATGAATGGTGACGAAAACAGACTTTGCCAAGGAAGTTTGTAGAAGTTTGCTTAGCGATCAATTAAACAGCAAATGATGTTTTCATCTGCTATAATCGGCCACCCAATGAAAACTTTCTTTATAATTGTGGTTGTAGTCACCAAAATGAGTCACTAAGTGGTAGCAAACTAGGAAGGAAGTGACTGTTCCAATAAAATTGTAATGTCAAGGTTCCCGGTTCACACCGGTTGCAGGGGAAGGCTTTAAGGGAGAACAGAAAGTGAAGCGGGGCAGAGTGTGTAATGAAGATTCCACCTGCTGCTGAAGTGAGCAAGGGTACAGCTCCAACCGTCCCACGCCCCCCTCTCCACCCATCAGTGTTCACCAACAAGTCAATAAAAGTAAAATAATTGATCCATTTATTTCCTCATTTACACAGTAGGAAGAAAAAGTTAGATTTCTGCATAAATTGGTCATAAAATGTAGTCTGATCTTCACCTAAATCAAAACAATAAACAAGAGTATTCTTAAACTAATAGGAAAACATTTCATTTTGTGCTATTTTTATTGAAAATACCATGTAGACCAGGGGTGTCCAAAGTGTGACCCCGCGGCTCTTCGAAAACTACTTTTTCATCTTAATATTTGGACTTTATTCTTGTAAAATTCCTGTTTTTTCCCACAATTTTCCAAATATGTCAGCTTTCTTTAAAGTTCTTCAAGTTTCCTCTTGTGATTATGACTTTATTTCAGGAATATTTTGACTTTATTCCCATAATATTATAACATTTTCCAAAACTACAACTTCAGAATTCACAAAATATGCTGTAGGCCAATAAAAAAAATGGCTGTGGGAAGCAAATGGCCCCCGGGCCACACTTTGGACACCCCAGATTTAAACACAATGTGGAGCTACTGTCTTGAACAAGGCAGAGTCTCCGCAAGGAAAGCAATCACAGAATAAAGTTGTTCAGGTTAACCAGCAATGGCGGAATCAAAGAGACGCCGGATTGCAAAGCGAGAACTAAGCGTAGATATGCTTCCTTCCTCTGGACATTCCTCACCTTCCACTGGGGGATGGTTGAAGGACCAAGGCTGGTAGGAGGGGCTTTGCTTGAAGCTAATTAGCCAAGCTGACTCTTCGCACCGTAGGCTACGTTCACACTGCAAGTCCAATGTTTTTGTTGAAATGTGACCTGTATGTTATTCTTTCGTGTCAGTGTGATCTGTACAATTCTGGCTTTTTCAAATGCGACCAATGCCTTGTTGGTACGTAGATGTAAGTCTCACGACATGGAAAGGCATGCTTTGCTGGGGGAAATGTATTCACAGGTGTAGAAAAGTTCTTCTTGCCATCTGAACATGATTTTTAAAATCTGTCAGTGGCTCCTGGCTCCGACATCCACCCACACGCTCCTCAGAACACACGTCGTTGCAAGTTCCCCACGAACTGCCACAGCCCAAATTCTTGCACACTTTTTTCTTTATCTCCTTTGCAAAATAATTTGGTTGAGCAAACGCTGACTCCGGTTGCACGAAATTACCACAAAAATGAAAATGTATTGCGATCTGCTAATTTCATTTCTATGACGTTACCATTGCTCCTGACGAGGCTACACTCTTCTGCACTGTGTGTATTCTACTGGCCCCGCCTCCATCCACCGAGACAAAGAGACTGCATGATCGTTCATGCCGTTGTTCTATGAAACAAATGTGCCAAGGTGCTGGTACCAATGCACACAGTGAACCTCTTCCTCCCTGTTTGGAGGCGGGAGACGAGGAAAACACACACACATGCACATGTCAACATATTGAGGCCGGAATAATTATCCAGTTCATTTTAATTTATTGTGTGATTACTTATTTATTATCGTTTCAGGCCGAGCGCCCACGAGATATTTTTTTTCTGAGCAAAAAATCGTTTTAATCTTGCGAGATCTTGTGGCAGGAGACATTGTGACACCCCTACATTTGAGTAGATCACGTTTCTTCATTCTTCATTTAGACCAGGGTTGTCCAAAAAAACTCCATCAAAAATGTGGAAAGTAGAGCTAAAGGCCCTGTGGAAAAGCTTGAATATTGACACTGTTAGCAAATTATAACACGCAGCTGTGTCTGAAATACTGCACGTTTTGTTTAAACTTTTTACAAAATATAATAAAATATATATACACATCAAAGTGCAGCAAAAAATGTAGAAAAAGTTTGAACACCCCTGGGATGTTGGTTGTTGTTTGATGTTGGTGTGCTGTGTCATTTTTCCGCCACACACGGCGTTGTGTGTTCCTCAATTCAGTCCACACAATATTTTGCTGGTAGTGCTGTGGAACATCCACGTGCTCTTTAACAAACTTCAAACGTGCTGTAATGATGTTTTTCGACAGCATAGGCTTCCTCCTTGGTGTTGAACCCCTGAACCCCATTCTTGTTTCATGTTTTACGTAGATTTGTCAACAGAGATGTTGGCATATTCCCAACTTTCACTAACGGGAAAATCTACATCAAACTAGAAGGAGGTTCAGGAGTTGCAAGAGTGCCTGTTGTCCAAGATATCAGCGATCTGGAAGCATATTAAAGATCATATTAGTATGACAATAAGCATAATGGAGGAAACACCCTATAAGACAGACCAATGCAACGAGAAGGACTACATTCCATACCAATAACCTTGACATCATTCATAAAAGGAACTCTCGCATACAAACCCAGCATCACTTGCAGTGCTATACCGAAGAGGATGTGGAGAGAAAGGACAGGATAAATAGAAAGGGAAAAGGAAAGGAAAAAGAGGAAAAAAAGGGAATTTTTTTTTTTTAAACGTGTGAACCTGTATACTATATATGTGTGGACTGTATATGTATATATATGTGTACTTGTGTAGGTGCAGATGTATGTGTATACAGTAGACGCCCCTACAATGTAAATAATCCGTTCATAGAACCTTTATGTTATAAGGTTTTTATGTTATAGGAAGCGTAAAATACATGTAAATAGCCTAATCCGTTCCAAGATCTTCCCAAACCCCTTCAAAATATTCAAGTCCCCCAAATATGGTGGGAAAATATAAGAAAACATTAGCATAAACATAGTAGAGTAACATTCCAATATAAAATAAGGTAATAAATAAGATTACTGTAAATGAATAAAACTGAAAAATAAAAACAATCATACCGTTAACGAGATGTCTTGATCAGGAGCACGCAAGTGGAGGCAGGAAGGAGGAGTAGGAGGAGGAGGACTAGCCTGAGTCGAAACGCAACTCAAAGAGTCTAAGAGTCAGCTGATCTCACAGACAAAGGCACACGCACTACACGATAATGCTGTGTGCAAAATTTTAATTTGTAACTTAACTTAATTGTTTAAGTTAGTTAAAGGGCGACTACGAAGAGAAAGGGAGGTTGAAGGGAGAAGCCTGTCTCACACACAAACTCACGTACGTGCTGTATAAGTCAGCCAATGAGATGAGAGCAGAGGCAGTGCCCCGATAATCAACCAATGAGATGAGAGCGGAGGCGATGCCCCGAAAATCAGCCATTGAGAGCACGAAGCGTCAGAAGGCGTCACCAAGTGAACTTGCACTGACTTGAGGCATTAATAAAGTTGATTGAAAAAAACAAAAAACAAACTTGCACCGACTTTACGTTATATGGAATTTCTTTCGTAATATGATGCAAAAACTTTACATAAATTCTTTACGTTCAGTGGAATTTACGTAAAAGGAGGTTTACGTTATGCGAGGTACTACTGTGTATATGTATGCACACGTTTGTATGTATTCACATGTATGTATTAGCAATTGATGTACTACGAAGAGGGGGTAGGATTAAATAAGCTCTGCTTCTTCCTACTCCTTTTCGGACATATGCATGTTTGAAATAAATTAAACCAAACCAAACCAATTATTCCAGTCATTCCTGTAAGTCTCCAACTGACATCCTAGGGTACTTTTTGCCCTCACTGAGCATTCTGCACTGTGCTCTTGCTCTCATCTCTACAGGACAGCCACTCCTTGGAAGAGAAGCTCCAGTACTGAACTTTTCCACCTCTGGATAGACAATTTTGTCTAACCGTGGACTGCTCAAACATCAAGACGTTTAGAGATACCTTTGTAAGCTTTTCCAGCTTTATACAAGTCAACACTTGTTCATGGTAGGTCTTCTGAGAGCTCTTTTGAGCGAGGGGGGGGGGGTTCTATTGGCCAGAGCAACTTTAGAAGCCTAGGTCACAACCGGTCACACGGCCGGTCTATGTGCAAAGAAACGCACGGAGGGCGTGTGTGTGATGTGCTGATTTTCGAGCTGTAGACCGGCTGCTGAGATTCTTTAACAAACTCCGTCTATGGATGCTTACCTTTTATCAAGTTGCAAGGCAAACTTACGCCCTTCGTACGTCTTCATGCTTCGGCCATACGGCCAACATGTGTCAACGCACATTCAGATATTTCGTACGGCCTCCATGCGTGTCAAGATCTTACTCCTTCATGGTCCCCACAACTATTTTCGGCAAACAAACAAACAAACAAAAAAAACACAGCGATTTGAGGCACACCAAAAATCGCACGGCCAAAAAAAATCGTACTTCCGGTTGTGACCTATGCTTGACCCACACCTCCAATCTTGTCTCACTGGTTGGACTCTAGGTTGAAATGCTGTAACCGTGAGGAGAAGGAACGTTGGTGTGGGGAAGTATTTCCCCAGCGGACCGCTCATTCATAGCGGCATGTCCTCACAAACACTAACCAGCCCCCTCCTTAACTAAACATGTCGGGGAAGGAACCAGAAGCATCGGCTAACTTGGTGAAAAAACATTGAAAGTCTTACTTGTCACCAAGCGTGCGCGCACAGCAATAGCCGGTCTATGCTAGCTGGGTTAGCTAAGATTAACGGCGCATGCTAATGCGGCTGTGTGTGCCACTCAGGCTGTAAGAGTTGTGTTTGAGTGCTTGCTAAGCCAGCGTTTTAGGATGGTCGCTGACTTTGTGCAAGTTGTGTGTGAAATAAGGACAACAGCCACACCTGCAAAGGCACTCGCAACAGTCAAAACACATTTTCACACACACCACAGTTCCGCCCTTCGAAATAAGAGCGGCGGACATCCTGTCTAATAGTGGTAATAAAATAAGGGTGTCATAAAAAATAGATCACAGTAATAAAGCTATAACAATTGCATATGCAATTACGTCTTCTTTAACCACAGGCACGGTTGAGGATTTTGAAGCAATGAAAAGTTGGAAAAGTCAGCAAAGCAGTACAGTACATCCGTTTTTGAAATTCTGGATAAAATTGTCCAATGATCTATTCCATCAATAAATGTACAGATTTTTGCTTTTTTTTCGAACAGTCATTTTATTCACTGATACAAAAAAAACACAATCTATGGTGATAAAATAAGTGTAAAAAGTAAAAAAAAACTGACTTTTAAAAACATTAAAATGGAAAATACAGAATTCAGGTGAAAATAAAACGGAACTTGGGACAATTTACGACAATCTGTAGTCTAGAGCAGTGATCCCCAACCCCCGTGGGTCATTTGGTACCGGGCCGCACAGAAAGAAAAAATTAGATAAAGATAGACTACATTTAATGACGAATTTATGCAAAAAAATCGGAAAATTCCCAAGGGTTCACCTACTTTCTTCCCACTGTATGTATTTCACTTTGTGTCTGCATGTAAAACTGTAATTATTCTCTATAAAATGTGTTGTGTGTTGATATAATTACTGCAAGTGTCTGAAACGGTTTCATTGGACTTGCATGATTTCTTATGGGAAAAAGTGATTAGGTTTTCATACGTTTTGGTTTTTGTCTGATCGTTTGAAACGAATTCATGACAAAAACTGAGGTTCCACTGAATATTAGTTATTTTATGTAATAAGTATGAGAAGACGCCGTCTGCTCTTCTGGGAGCATCCGAGGATGAGAAGAGATTGCATCAATGGCGACATAGAAATGACAATAAAATGGCTCTCTGGTAGAGATTTTGTTGTCTTTATCGTTTCCGTCTTAGAGACACGGCTGTGTGTGTGTGTGTGTGTGTGTGTGTTGCTTTTTCATGCAATATTTCTTCTCTATATGCATGTTGAAAGTGAATTATCTCCTCTTCCTTAATTCCAGCTCACACACATGCTGCATGTTTGCATAACCTGCTGGCAGGCAGCACTAAGCATTGCTTTGATAATGACAATAACAATGCAAAGCGCCGTCATCTCTACGGGGGCATTTTGCAGGGTTTTTTTTCTGTCCGCGTGCATCCAGGGAGCGTGCAAGCGAGCAGCAGAACAAAGCGCTTGGACTGCAGTGTTGCAACATGTTTAACATTCAGGTGAGGTGCCCCTCCACAAAAGACATTCCTTTCTTCATTTGCGCCGCAAGCTGCTAAATTATTTCTGACTTTCACCTCCTCACTCGCGGAACGCCGCCGCCGCCGCCACCGCCACCGCCACCGCCACCGCCACCGCACGTCTTTGGACTCGCTTGCATCATCACGATGCAAACATTTTCCGCGTCTTTGACATTCATTAGGCAGAAGGCATGCAAATGAAGGTCGGCCTTGCAGGGCTCCTCTCTGTTCAGATCGATGATCCCAGCCTTTATTGACTGAATTATGGCTCACCACGGGGGGGTTGCGACCTTTCGTTCCATCTATTTACTAGATAATCACAATCACACGCACACACACTCACCACGTTGAAGTCAAGGTTCTTCTCCACCCAGTCGGTGGCAGCGTCAAATTCCTCAAACATTTCCATGATGTAGAGCGTGTCCAGAGCGTCCACGATGGTCGCTCCTTTGATGCTTCCTGCAAAACAAACACGAGGGACATCCATTCAGTCCTGCATCCCGACAAATCACCACAGAATTAAGAATATATGTAATAATTGTAAAAAAATATAGTTGGCTACTTTGCAGATTTGCAGCCTATTTTGGTAGACAGGGCCAAAGAAGACAATTTTATAGTAGAGTAGAGTATAGAGTTGAAAAAGTCAGAATTCGTTTTTCTTAAAGACGTAACAGGAACAATTTATTAGGTTGTGGAAAAAGTTATAATATGGGAATAAAGTGCGAATATTATGGAAATAAAGTCATATTACAAGTAGAAAATTATTTAAAGTTGAAATATTTGGAAAATGTAAAAAAAAAAAAAAAAAAAAAAAAAACAACCGCAAGAATGGGACAAAAAGAGCAAAGAGTGAAGTTGATATTAATAATATTCTTTTTTGCCTATACGACAAAGCCGAGATGCTGATTTTTCTTCAAATACTGGGTGTGAAAAAGTGTTTGCCCTCTTTCTTTTTTTTTTTTGCATGTTTGTTACACTCAAATGTTTTAGATCAAACAAATGTACATATCAGTCAATGACAACACAACTGAACACAAAATGCACTTTTTAAATGAAACTTTTTATTATTAAAAGAGGAAAACAGATCCAAACCTACATGGCCCTGTGTGAAAAATGTATAGCAACCCCCCTGTAAAAAAAACAACAAAAAAACAACTGCGATCAATTGTGGTCTATCAGTGTGGAAAAGGTTATAAAGCCATTTCTAAAGCTTTGGGACCCCAGAGAACCACAGTGAGAGCCATTATCCACAAATGGCGTTAACATGAAACAGTGGTGAACCATGGAAAAGTGGGATCACTTGCTTCAGTTAAGGTCAGTGTTCATGATTCCACCATAAAAAAGACACTGGGAACAAACGGCCTGCGTGGCGGAGTTCCAAGACCAAAACAACAGCTGAACAAAAAGAACATTAAGCCTCATCTCAATTTTGCCAGAAAACATCTTGATGATTCCCAAGACCTTTGGGAAAATATTCTGTGGTCTGATGAGACAAAGAACTTTTTGGGAGGTGTGTGTCCCATTACTGGTGTAAAAGTAACGTCGCATTTCAGAAAAAAAAACATCATACCAGTAGTAAAATATGGTGGTGGTAGTGTGATGGTCCAGGGCTGATTTGCTGCTTCGGAACCTGGAAGACTTGCTGTGATAAATGGAACCATGAATTCTGCTGTCTACCAAAAATTCCTGAAGGAGAATGTCCGACCATCTGTGGGTGACCTCAAGCTGAAACCAACTTCCAAAACACACCAGCAAGTCCACCTCTGAATGGCTGAAGAAAAACAAAATGAAGACTTTGGAGTGGCCTAGTCAAAGTCCTGACCTGAATCCTATTGAGATGCTGTGGCATGACCTTAAAAACGTGCTTCACGTTTGATTGCAGTTGTTGCTGCTAAGGGGGGTCCAACCAGTTATTAGGTTTAGGGGGCAATCACTTTTTCACACAGGGACATGTAGGTTTGGATTTTTTTTTCTCTCCCTCAATAAAAATGCATTTTGTGTTCAGTTGTGTTGTCATTGACTAATATTTAAATTAGTTTGATGATCTGAAACATGTAAGTGTGACAAACATGCAAATAAATAAGAAATGAGGAAGGGGGCTAACACTTTTTTACAGCACTGTGTATAACTTGTTTGTGTTGCTTTGCAAAATATCAAAGCAGCTGGCAAAGTTGCATCCTTTCATTTTTCAATACGTGGCCCTCGCTGGAAAAAGTTTGGACACCTCTGGTATAAAAAAATAACCTGATGTATTGATTAAAAACCCTTCTAGTCGCACGTAGAGAAGGTAAGTTTATCAACGCACCAAATAAAAGTAGAAAAGAGCAAATGCTATGCAAAGTATCCCCTGGAGATGAAACAATGTCAGGTACGTGTTTGTGTGTTTTCTTTTGCTTTGTGATTGACTGTGATTGCATGAGAAGTGATAAGAGGAACAAACAGTCAGCGCCTGTCGGACAGATTGATTTGTACATATTGATTGATTAGAAATGTGATGAAGTCCTCCCGGGAGACTTCCTGCTCCCGCTTGATTATCCCGTCTCCACCGCCGAGGACGACCGGTTGTCTTTACGATATTCCTTCAAGCGTGTGACTTGTCCTTTCTCTCTACATAAAACCTCTGAGGGCGCACGAGGAGGTGAAGAGGCTTTTCCTGGTGTCTATTGTCTTGTCAGCGTGCTTCCTTCCCCCTCAATGCGCCTCCTTTTTCCCCACTCAGTGTCCATGAGAGCGATACAGATGGCTGAGATGCTGACCTGAATACTAATACCAGCTCCGTCTTTCTTTCTTTTATTTTTCTTTTTTTAAATCAAAGGCATCGCACGCTGCAAAGAGAAAAACTGTGGCACTGCTACACGATCATCTCTTTCTGCATTTTTTATTGACCACGGCTGCAAAATAACCCACAAATAACCCGCAGGCTCCTTATTGCTGCTCCCAAGCTCTGAAACATTTTTTTAACGTCAAAGTGGAGGAAATGTGTGCTTTCGAAAAGAGTTATCCGACTCACCGCGAGTCCGTGACTGCGTTTACCCTGCGTTCTGACTGCTGATTGGATGAGCAGAGAAAGTTAGGACAATTCCAAGGACCCCTGACTGCAAGGGGCCTCAAAATATAGGTAATTATTAAAAAATAAAAAGCGGGGTTTTTTATTTTCACGGGGTTCAGAATTCCTGGATGCACCCCTGCTATTGACTAATCCGGCACAGTGTGGACGCAAAATGCAGTTTTTAAATGAAACTTTATTATTAAGAGAGAAAAAGAAATCCAAACCTACATGGCCCTGTGTGAAAAATTCACATAACGCCGCATCTAAGAAAAAGAACATCATACCAGTAGTAAAATATGGTGGTAGTAGTGTGACGATCTGGGGCTGATTGGTTGCTTCAGGACCTAGAAGACTTGCTGTGATAAATGGAACCATGAACTCTGCTGTCTAGCAAAAACTCCTGAAGGAGAATGTCGAGTGATGTGTCGGTCGCGAACGAATCAGCTATACGAGCTGTCTCTTTGAAATTAACGACAGGAGCCGGCTCAGGTCGTTAGGAGCCAATTGAGAGGCAATTTGTTTTTCCTCATCTTTTTTTTCCTGTTTCCTGTTTTGCGTGATGCCATGGGGGCGCAGTTAAACACACACAGCACATGGACGAGGAGTCTTTGAATGCCACTCTTCAGTAAAGACAACTAGAGGATGCTTTTTCTTTTTGTTTTGCACTTTTTAATGTGTGTTTTCTTGTGTGGTGTTTGTTGATGTTGTGCTCTTTGTAAATAGTTAGAAATTTGCATGCAAAGATTTGACCTTGTCTATTGAGATGGGTCTTGTATTGTATTGTAATCTTGAGGATTTAAATAAATCCATTTCAATAATAAACATTTGATATGATGTATTTTTTACACAATACACATAATTTGGTAATAAATTAATTTAAGACAACAAAAACATCTGAAGAGCCAATTGTGAGCCGAAAGAGCAGGCTCTTTTTAGTGAACGGAGCCAAAAGAACCATCCATCCATCCATCTTCTATGCCAGTTATCCTCACTAGAGTCGCGGGTATGCTGGAGCCTATCCCAGCTGACTTTGGGCGAGAGGCGGGGTACACCCTGGACTGGTTGCCAACCAATCGCAGGGCACATATAGACAAACAATCATTTACACTCACATTCATACCTATGGACAATTTAGAGAGATGCCCTACGGAGATTCGAACCAAGCTCTTCCCAATCTCCTGAGTGTGGCCAACATGCTAACCACTAGTTCCCCGTGCGGCCATAGCCAAAAGAGCCAGAATTTCCATCACGAGTGTCTTCCACCACTGAGAAAGACTGGTCGGATGAATTCTATTATTTTTCGGGTTATTTGCTTTAGACTTACGTACGAGTGAGTGCCACCATACTCAAGTGTTTGTTCTTCAACTTAAAGCTTTTTAACGTGCTACCCCGCTAGTTTGCTTTGGGTTTGGCACACCTGAGCAGTGTGAAGGAAAGTAGACAGGACGCTTGCTACAGGCTGCATGCTGCAATAGTACGAGCCAGAGGTGATTGGCTTTTGTGACCGCCGTTGAAAGGCATTTATCGGCATATGCATATCACATGCTTTTTTCCGGAAATCGGCAGATATTGATCAGTGGCCGATCGAACTGAGCATCCCTAGTTGAAAGACATTATAAAAACAAGCACTCAGCTTTTTCTAAAAAGCACCCAATTGCAGATGTGCGTAAGGGAGTGATGTCGGAACTACTCAGGAAGGTTGAGCAGAGCAAACATACTTTCAAGAAGTGGATGAACACTCCAAACTCAACTACAGCTGCAATCGTTGTGACTGTCCTGGAGATCGTCTGAAGGAAGCCGTTCATAGATGGAGAATACTTGAAAGAATCATTCATAAAATTATCACAGCATCTATTCTCCGAATTAAAAAAAAAATAATGAATTGCCTGTGATGAGTCAAGTGAAGTAAAGCATATTGAACAGACACACCGACTCTCAACTCTGATTAGCTTTTTTTATATTAAAGTTGGCTAACATTTTTTTTTAATTTTACACAAACACAGGAATGACTCGAAAAAAGCCTACAGAGTTTAGCGTTTAAATGATTTCCAAGTAGGCAAAGTAATAATTCTGTTGTTGTAACAGGTAACCTTTAAAAAAACTTGCAAAGGTTTATAAGCGGTGTAATGTTTTCTGGCTCCAGACCATTTTTCTTTACTGGAAGATGAGGCAAAATGGCTCTTTTGATGCTGATGGTCGCCCAGAGGCTATTTGAATCAGGTGATAAGCATGTGGAGGACTTACTTTAGAGAAAGAGGTCTCTCGCCTCAAGCGGATCATCACAGCAAGTCAGTGTGACATGAATGTATTAACAGAAATACATATGTATGTTGGTGCAGACTTATAAGTATTATCTTATTATATTATGTAGTATTATGTACTATACATATGTACTTTTGGACCCTTTGGAACGGATGAATAACAACAATTGAGCTCCGAGTGTATTTACGTGCCGATACAACGCTAGCTCCTATTCCCTCTTCAAATCGTTATATTCTTTCTTTGTTTATGGTGGCGCCGAGGGATGACACAACAGAGATGGGCCTTTTTTTCATGTAAAGATGAAGCCAAAATCCTCTATAGATTTCACACCAAGGGTAGAAGAACCTCCAGGACAGGAGTGTCTAAAGTGTGGCCTGGGGACATTTCCAGCCCGCGGCTGTTTTTTTATTGGCCCGCGGCACATTCAAAAAATGTTTTTTTTTTTTAAAAGAAACTAGACCCCAACAATGTAAAAAAAAGGACAAATAAGCAGTGACTTTAGAAGAATAAAGTGAAAATATTAAGAGAAACAAATTGTAATCTAACAAGAAAAACTAATCATTTACAAGAATAACATTCCAAAAACAATTTACTAGCATCAAGTTGAAAAACTTTTTTTATGTCGTACTGTAATACAGACAAAACAAAACAACACATTAAGTCGTAATTTTTGCAAAATTTGGTTGTGGAAAGAGTGGAATATTATGGAAATAAAGTCACAATTACGAGAAGAAAATGTACAGGAAGAAAACTGATATAGTTAGAAAAAAAAAACCCAACTACAACCACAGAAATGCAAAAAATAGCTGTAATTTTACGACAATAAAGTCAAAACATCTCAAGAAAAAAGTTGCATTCTAACCAGGAAAAATAGTCACAATTTTAAGAGAATATCTTGTAATATGATGAGGACAATTTATGTTATTTTAGTAGCATCAAGTTCAAACGTTAAACAACAAATATATTTTTTAAAGTTGTAATATGAGGAAAAAACTAAACAAATGAAGTTGTAATTGTAATTTTGTAATTGTAATTTTTTTTTATTAGGTTGCTGAAAGAGTAATACTATCGAAATATTAACGAAATATTATAATATTATCTTTATGAGAAGAAAATTTACAGACAGTTGAAACAGGAAAAAAAAAATAGCAAAAAAATAAATAAATAAAAATAAAGTCCAAATATTAAAAAAAAGTTAAAAAAAATATATATTGTTGCAATTTTAAGAGAATATTTCGTAATGTTATGAAGAAAAATAATGTCATTTTATTAGCATAGAGTTTAAATATCAACAAAAAAAATATTTGTTTAAAGTTGTAATATTATTTAAATATTATTAAACAATACAAAACAAAAATGTAACGTTGTTCAACAAAACAAAATAAAGTTGTAATTTCTGGAAAATTAGGTTGGGGAAAAAAGTTGTAATAGTATTGGAATAAAGTCAAAATATTATGGGAATAAAGTCATAATATGCAGAATTCTTTTTCTTTTTTTTTTTTTTTTACAAAGGTTATTTCAGAGGAAAGTTGAAATATTTGGACAAAGAAAACATTATGGGAATAAAGTCATAATATGCAGAATTCTTTTTCTTTTTTTTTTTTTTTACAAAGGTTATTTCAGAGGAAAGTTGAAATATTTGGACAAAGAAAACAACAACAAAAAACAGGAAAAATGTGAAAAAAGAGCAAAGAGTGAAGTTGATACTAATAATAGGCTTTTTCACCTACATCACAAAGCTGAGATGCAGTTTTTTCTTGAAGTATACAAGTATATAACATCTTAGCATATCTTTACAAAATATCAATGTGGTTGCGTTGCATCCTTTCATGACTCGCTATGTGGCCCTCGCTGGAAAAACATTTGGACATCTCTGCTTTGGGACAACATGTGTTTGTTTTTTTAACAGTAGCATCAGTGAAAGAGTCAGCTCCACACTCATTTGCATCATGCTGCAAACAGTAGAATTCATCACATACTTGATGTAAGGCTGTCTCGTGCCCCTCTGACTTGTTCAGGTCATTTCAGTGGGTTCTGTTTTGTGACAAGAGGTGAGCATCACCAAGCGTGGCAATGACCTCATCATCATCATGGCGTGAAAACAAATGTCACTCCGGCTTCGGGTCACGCTGAGCTCATCGCCTTTTCACCACTGACTCCGCCACGGTGCCGCCGCATCCTCGTGCGGAGCGGCACTGAAGTTAGCCTGAAACTGTAGGTCAACATGAAATGTGACTCAATCTGAGATGGCCTTTTCTACTTCCTCTTCTCAGTGAGCAGCTGGCTTTCGGAAAGTAAACGCGACATATTTACTGTGCATGACAAAACACGACACCCTTCTTTTGTTTACTGGACAGCCAGCCCGAGAGAGAAAAGGTCAGCGGGCTTTCTTTTCTTGGTCAAAACATAAATATTGCTATATAATCAGATATTAGCTCTTATTGTAGACTACTGCCAGGAGATGCAAGCCTGCTAAACCCTACAGAAGCCAGTACAGGGGGAAGGAGTGTGGCGCCTGTGTCACGATGGTAATTGCTGTGCGGCGTGTGTATGAATAAACGCATGCTATACATCCACGTAACCAGAAGAACGTCATCCAAAAGCTCAACAATACCAATTTAAAGAAAGCATGAGTCATTTCTAAGCACAAACACTGAGAGAAATGTGAAAACAAGCAACTGCTACGATAAACTTGGCACCATTTGAAAGCTAACACTGATCCAACAGCGCAAGTATAATCATACTGTATATTATAGTTCTATCTTCATTTACCCTTATTGTATCCAATATTGTAGATATGTACCCGTTCACAGCTTGTAGATGCAAAGAAAAACATTTTACAGTGGATCCCTGCACATTCGCCATTCATTATAAATTCATACATTTTTGGTTAAAAAAAAAGTATTTTGCAAAAATGGGCAGTTTTTTCAGCAAAAAACGCATCTCATTCACCCCAAGTCAGTAGTTATGTATAAATACTAGGGGTGTATTGGTATAATGTGTATAATGTATTTTCGGTTCAGGTCAGTTTCTTCAAGTGCTCGGTTTGGTTAATTTTCGGTACAAAAAATGCAGTAAAAAATGATTTCAAATGCTTTTATTTAAAAAAAACACAAACAGAACTTTTTTTTAATAAATTAATGCGACCCATTTGGGTGATATTTCAAATAAATTAGACATTCCATTAATCTAAGGATTTATGGAGGACTCTTATCCATCCAAGAGCCTTCTACCGGTGCAGCCGTATCGCGTGCTTGTCAAACAGGATATCCGGTCGCATCGGTTTATCGTTCACAACCCTACTCATACTGGCTACTAAAAAGTGTGGGAGTCTTTTGAAAAGGTTCAAGATGACGCCAGAAAGTGCAACTTGTGTCAGCAGCTTCTTACACATCACACCACAGCAACCAACATGGCGTATCATTTAAAACAGGTAAGGCTCTTACTTGGTTTTATATCCAGACAGTGAATTTTAATGCAAGAAATGAGGCTGCTAACAGAGTTTTGCCAAGTTGATGATGTGCACCAACAGCGACTGTGTTTTGGTTTTGTTCGTCCTGCTTTCTGTGTCACTTAAATGAATGAAGGCACTGTTGTTGCACACTACCATGTTTATTTGCTTATCTGGGTGTTTTAGTCTGTTTCTTTGAGGTGGAAAAAATATCGCAAATGAGATCTGTTTGTCGGGATTGCCATCAGCTCTGCTCTCACAAGAAAAAAAAAATACCACAAACAACGAATGTTATTCGACGAAAAAATTGTTAGTCTAAGACAGCGGCGGAGGAAAAATTGACGCCAATTTTTATGCAGGTTTCATTTGGTACAAATTTGGTACAAATTTGGTACAAACTGTTCTTTCAACCGGTGGTGTTGGTGTTCTATTTTTGGGTTGAGAAAAATGCAATCTTGCGCCAGTGGCATACAGTCCTTTAACTGTCACCCAAGTGGAAGAAGAACAGTCAAAGGTAAAAACAAAGCAGTCTGTTCACTTTGCTAACAAGTGGCTTGAACTATTTTCCGCAAAGTTTTCAGGCAAATTATGATTGCTGTGACTTCAGCAGCGTTGGACATGAGCGGTCCCTCTGTATTATTACTGACATGTTGTCTACGAGGCTTACATCAGAGAACTGCAATGTTGTGTCACGAGTGTGCTGGAGGACAAAGTACCGTGTCAGAAGTTCCTCTGTGAGTTCCGCTTCTGCTTCCTGTTATTTTCCTCTTGGTTCTCTGTGGCCTCACACTTTCAGAAATGACTTATGTGAAGACACAACCTTGCTCTCTCTTTCTATCTCTCTCCAGATCTCGCTGCAAAGACAAATGAATACCGGCGCTGCATCCTGACTCAGCAGTCAAGTGTCACTGATATTAAAAAGATTGTTGCCGCTGTTTCATTTTGTCTTGTTAGCTCAAACTTTGAAGTCTCATCGTGAATCGTACAACCTCACTTCCCAATGTCCTCGCTGCGGATGGTGATGATTTTGAGAAGCCATCAATAAGGGGTTTGGAGGAGGAGTGAAAGTGATGGCTCAGCTGTCAGCTAATCGTGTTATGGCAGGCAGAAAGCGTAAGCACGCAGTGTGTTTAACTTGAGTCCTGCTACTGCTGCTACCAGACACTCAACTTTTCTTAGGTGACACTGAACGCTGAACGGCACGGCTGTGTTGCTTCTCTGATACTTGGGTTTCCTTCATCATCTGTGAAGACCATCCAAACCCTGGTGAGCACCAACTAAATAGACCGAGACCGGTTTTAGAGGATTTCTGCAGCATCTCAACTTGTTTCAACAGTGAGCTATTCCCAAATGGCTCAAATGAAAATTATTTTTTATTTTTTGAAAAGCATTTACCCCCACTGTGGGGGTTGTGCTATTATTTTCCTCACAAATACGCCACATGGTGGCGCTGTCAGTAAACCCCAAAGTTTGACTGGCCATATAAGTGGGATTGACTTGACATTTTTCACACGCAGCACTGTAACTTTAAGGTCTTCTGCCCCATCACCAGATTCAGTACAAACCTTTAGGGGACTGACAACAACAGCGTGTGAAATTTGAGAAGGGTTGGTAAAAAAAAACATCAATCTAAAAGTTCTTGCAAGGCCACAGGCAACTAAACTGTCCATAAGTCATTGGCTGTTTGTCCAATGACTATTAAGACTTTAAGGATATCTGTATTACATGTATGCTAGCATGTATTCCAAGGCATTTTCACCACGACCCATAGGGGGTGCTACAAATGTCATTCAGTCAAGTCCTAGTTTTGCCACATGACTGCATAATACAATACATCAGTACTAGGGGTGTCACAAGACATCCAACTCACGAGGAGAGATGATGCATGAGACGACATTTTAACACTAATTTTAAGAAAAGTACAATGAAAAAATGGCTGGACAAAAACCTTCTATTTCACCGATTCACAACACAATGCAGGTGCGTTTTTGAAATGTTTATTGTCCCACAAGTTGACGCTCTTACACTTTTACATACAAGGGTTGGGCTGCATTGTCAAGGGGTTTATGCAGCTTTCAGACCGGCAAACTGGCGTTTCATGGTGCTATTTGAGTACAAGTGGAGGTGCACGCAGCAGATACTTCAAGCCAGAAACACTTTCACTTTCACTTTTAATGTGCACCCCTACTCGCTAAACATGGAACACCAAGGTAGGTTGGATTGCAAAGTGCACCTAAAGCACTTAATGTGCACTTTCGATAATGCCTTGCACACTGCTACTTCCATATTACACTGTATTATCATTCTTAGTGGCCATGTCACAGTTCACAGTCTGATTGGCTTGTCTGCCCTGTTCTCAGGATACAACTTTTCTCCAAACGAGTAATCTTGGCATGTTTTGAGCTCTCGCGACACTGTTATTCAGTACCACAGTCCAATCAGGTTGTTGTCACTAATTGCATATGGCAACCAGACAGCTTTTGGGATGATAATAAAAAAAACCATAAGGTGAAAGAGAAGAGAAGCTGACAAAACGCACAGATGATGGATCTTTACTTTGGTCTGGATCAGTAGCAGTATGAACCTAACCTAAGTCAATCAGGACCAAATGCCCCAATGTGCTTAGTTCCCAAGCTGAGGACCACATGACAGGAGTGAGCACATCCTCAGAAGTGTGTCTGGGCGTCTTGAGCGGTACGAGATCTACAATACGTCATGTGGTTGTAAGCCTGGGAGACGGTTCCAGTTTCAGGCTGAGAAGATTCGTGTTGGTGGGTTAATTAGACTAATGTGAGCATAGAGATGACAGTTTCATGACGTAAGCTCCAGAGATGAGTATGTGTTCACATCATTTCCTTCCAGCCTCCCCCCTCCCTCCTCACACAACCGGCGTGAAAACCTGAGGGAAGGCCATGGCAGAATTACGCCATCCATCTCAATTACACAGATTGAATATCGGATTCAGACACACAATGCCGTGCTGCAGCCGAGGCCCCGGACTCAATGTCAAATGACATAACTCAGTAAATGGCTTGTCTGGAAATAGGAAGGAGAGAAAAAGAGGCCAAAACATTGAGCTTTTTCAGACGGGTGCATGATAAAAATATTTTTGTGCTGCCCATGACAGCGCCCACCTCCGAGGATGAGATTGAAATGTGCTTCAATAGTGAAAGGATGTTGCCCTGGAAGAAGCAGCAGAGGTACACGCGAGCCTGCCAGCTTCAATGTTGCAGCCCGACATGAATTTTGACTTGTTTTGCGACGGAAGTGACCGGGAGCCAGAAGACAAACCGCAGCCTGTCGCAGCCACTATTCCATACATGCCATGAAAACAAAGAGCTACGCTCCATAGGAGGGCAGCTCATGCAGACTAACAAACAAACAGATGGACACATAAACACAAAATATTGCCCTTGGCAGAGGCCTATGCTCTGCATCCTAGTCAAACGCTGCCCAGACAACACTAATATTTCCTTAGACCACATTTAGCTTAGATTACAGCACCCATTTGCTGTGGCATCGTTTCCGCAAGCTTCTGCGGAAGTTGAAAGATATTGTATTGATAACAGAAGATTGGGACCATGGAGCAAAGTTTCCCCACTGTCCCCCTACTTTTTTTTTTTTTTTAAAGCTTTGGACCGTTCTTAAAACGATTTCTGTAGTTTCAGCAATCTCCTCATTCTCGTGCTTGATGCACGCCAATAATTTGACCTTTCAGAAACACATGAACATCTTTTCCACAACTGCTAGTTGTTTAACAAGCTACTCACCACATGACTTGAGGTTGAGTTAGGGCTGTCTTCCACGTAACATGTTTATATTCAAAACCCGATAGTCTTGTAGACTAGAATGTTTATTTTCATTAGAGCACAGCTAACGGCAAAACCGACAAATAAACAGATCTCATTTGCAACTTATTACACCTCAAACTAAAAAGGCTAAAACATGCATATGTAAACATGGTAGGGGTGCAACAACAGTACCTTCATTTATTTTGTGAGACTGAAAGCAAAACCGAAACGAAAACACTAAATGATACGCTGGCGGTTGTCGTGGCATGGTACGTAAGAAGCTGCTGACTGACACAGGTTGCACTTCACTTTCTTGGCCTCATCTTTAACCTAACACTTCCACACTTTGCATGATTTTTTTTGTAGCAGCTATGAGCCACTAAAGCCTACATCACAACCAGTCGTACGGGCTCCTACGGCCGATCTATATGCAAAAAAACGCAAGAAATGCATGGAGGGCTGATTTTGGAGCCGTAGACTGGCTGCGGACCGTTTCTGTGTTGCTATGTGAAATCAATGCGCCCAGGAAGGACGTTCCAGTAATGCTTAAAAGACCAAAACACGGCAAAATACTGCAAATATTACATCATAAATGTCCCTGTTACTAGATGCTCACAGCATGTATTTAATACCATAAAACCATTTTTTTAGGTGTTTTAATAGCAGGCTTTGCAGGCGGAATAGGTGTGTCCCATTACGTACATTAAGCTGTCTCTTTATATCTGTTTTTATATCTTTAGAACGCACAGAAAAGAAAAAGACGTGTGTTCATGTCTCACACAAGGATTGTGGATGAGTCCAAAAAAAAGTGCAATTTTCCTTCAAGAGCCTAGCTGAACGCTGGGTTGACAGTCCAAGCTTTTGGCCCAGCGGTTAGCGTGCTCGACTCCTAGTCCCACTCCCTGGCGTACGTGTTTTTTCAGGTTGCAAGACAAACCTACGCACTTCATACATCTTCGTGCGTAGTCCGTACGGCCAATGTGTGTCTTTCGTACGTTTAGCTGGTGTCAGGTTTGGGCAAAATGTTAATGTTTTCCTACGTCGCACTTGCGGACTCCTGTGTGTGTTGTGCGCCACACGTGCACCCCACATATGTCCTCCATGCGTGTCGAGATCTTACTCCTTCATGGTCACCGCAACTACATTCTCCACGAAGAAAACAAAACCCAGCGTTTTGGGGAACGCCAAAAATCGCACGGCCCACTGCGCGGTTGTCACCTAGGTTCCATTCTGTCGGTTCCGATGATCTTTCTAAGGTTCAAAGCTAGCGCTCACCTCAGCTCCTTTGGATTGTGCCACTGAAGCGAGTGATTTTATTCATGCGTAGTAAGTACTGTATAGGTCTTCTGTTAAACACACAAGGCAGAGTGTTTTTGCATCAAAATAGGCTATTTATAACAAAAATAAAGAAGTTCTTTGTAAAAATGTACGCTCACCAGCAGCCATGGGCACCCCCCATGTAACGGATTTTATAAAGCGCTTTTCAAGGTACCCAAAAGCGCTTCACAAAGAAGTGAACCCATTATTAATTCACTTCAGTACCCGGAGAAAACCCACGCACGCATAGGAAGAACATGCAAACGCCACACAGAGATGCCCAAGCGGAGAATCGAACCCAGATCTTCTCGATCTCCTGACTGTGTGGCCAACAACATGCTAACCACTCAGCCACCGTGTACCTTTTATATGATTCAGTTTTCACAAAATGTTTGTTTCAGTTACGGTACAATATTGCATGTAATGTAGAACGTTGAATCTGGTGGTATTATTATAGAAGGATGGTACTCCCAGCATTGCTTGTTTATTCAGTCATCTTGAATGACACACCCAAGACACTTCAGTAGAGGTGATGGTTATGGTTTAATTTATTTCGAACATGCATACAGCATACATTGAATGCTCCACGTTACAAGTCACAGTTTTACATGTCCGAAAAGGAGTAGGAAGAAGCAGAGCTTATTTAATCCTACCCCCTCTTTGTATCACATCAATTGCTAATTCATACATATGTATACATACAAACGCACGCATACATACTGTACATACATACATACATACATACATACATACATACAGTATATATACACACACATATGTCCATACACGTACAACACATACACAGTATACAGGTACACATGTTTTTAAAAAAATAAATTATTTTTTATTTATTTTTTTCCTTTCCCTTTACTCTTCCCTTTTCCTTTTCTTTGTATTTGTCCTATCCTTTCTCCCCTGGTGATATCCACATTCTCCGTCTTTGGTGCACTGTGAGTGACCCCGAGGATAGTTACATAAGTTCCTCTTTATTGAGCTGGCCTTTGCAACAATTATATCGAGGTCATTGTTACTGAATGTAGTCCTTCTAGCTGCATGGTTGTGTCTTGTAGGGTGTGTCCTCCATTGCCCTTATTGTCATCGTAATATGATCTTTAATATGTATCCAGATCGCTGATATCTTGGACAACAAGCAGTCTTGCATCTCCTGGACCTCCATTTAGTTTGATGAAGATTTTATCAGGTAAAAAAGTGATGTTAAATGTTCATTTATTCAATTAATTCCTCATTTATAATTGTTTTGCTACGTTTTCTAGCAAGTAAAACTTAAAACTATTCTCTATAAAGTATATTTTGCATTCATATTTTGGGTGTCTGGAATGCTTTTATTGCATTTACATTATTTCCTATGGGAAAAATGACTCTATTTGTCAGAGATTTCTATCGTAGTCTAGTGTTAAGGCTGTGAGAAACAAGAAGAATGGAAACAAGAAGATTGGAGTCTGCCATGCAAGCTGACACATCATGAAAGAAGCTTCCCCAACTTATGTCATTCCAGATCAATGCCAACCACAATCTACCCCCTTCAGCTTCAATCCCAAGACTATGGGGCAAGACCAACTTTAGGACTGCGCCAACGGTGCAACCACCAAAAGAGCACTATGCTGGCGACATTGGCGATATGACCGCACCTTAAGAACACATTCGGATTGGCACCAAACATCAAATAAGCCAACAACAGAAAGGCACCAACAACGTAAGCCTCAGGCTTTACTCCCACAATCACATTCTGTCCAGCAGGTGGCATAACTCACAAGAACGCAGTACGACCGCTACCAAAACATGAAGTCAAAGATGTTGCGACTAGTTATTCCTGATGGATGGATGAGGAGCACAGTCAAATAGTGTTTCCCCCAGAAATAGTAGAGCCTACCAAGCGGCCTGATACTACTCAAGGTCAACCAAAAACATCATTCTCGTTGAGCTGCCAGTCCCATCTGTTAGAGACGGGCACTTTATGTGCTTTTTTCCTTGTGTTTTCAGAAAGCAGCTGATTGGCTCTGCCTTCTCTGGAGCATATAAATGGGTGCCAGTGTGCCTTGCTCTCTCTGCTCGCTCCTCCGCTCGTGCGGCCCTCGTCCGCTGCAGGCTTGTCTCCATCTCGCCCTGCTCCAGGGCTATTCAGCTGCTTCTCGCTGGCTGCTGACGTGACGCTGAGCAGCAGCCTTGGGGTTTTCTTCCGCTAGTTTCTTGTTTGTCCTGGTGTGACCACCTGTTGTTTAGGGTTTTAGTTGTGTTTGTGTTTTCTTATTTAGAGGCAGTGATGGGACAGGATGATGACCTTATATAGGGTTGGCCTGTTCACCTCAAGTTTTTTTGTTTGTTTGGACTGGAAGGAACGGAAGTTTTTTTTTTCATCTATTTAGTTTATTCATTAATAAACTCGGGTGACTTGATTTTCCCGCCTCCTGTGTCATCACTCAATATGTTATGTTCTCCTGGGTTGTAACACCATCAGAGGAAAAACCTAGCCAACACATATGCCAGGAAGTAGTGTAAAAACCAAGACCTGGTAGCCCAATGTGAAAACAGAGGATGGACTGTGTTCTACTTTCCCATAGAAGTTGGAAGCAAAGGTATCTACAACGTCACATTCAGCAGACCCAACGGGAAACAAAAATCAATCATGGACAAAGCATCCAAAGCTGCTCTGCAGAAGTACAACCACCAAGTATAAGACCTGAGGGTAGAAAGACGGTTGAGCACTCATAAAACCCGTTTAACCCACTAAAGTCTGATCCAAAGCCCGAGACCTCAAGCGCATCGATAGCTACAAACTGTTCTGCAACTAAAGGTGTTTTTCCAAGTCATCTTCCAGGGGAACTACAACAGGGTCCTCATCTTAAGAGGGGTGAAATGACGGCTCCAAAGATGCGCTGGTGATCCACACAACAACACCACACCTGTCATCATTAAGTTCACCAACAGGGAATCCAAAACTGCACTGCTGAAACAGGGAAAGAAGCTAAGAGGAACCAACGTCTACATGAATGAGCATCTCACAAAACGCAATTCCGACATCGCCAGGAAAGCACGAGACCTGAGGAAGCAAGGAAAGATTCAAAACACTTGGAGCACTAACGGGAAAATCTACATCAAACTAAAAGGAAGTCCAGGAGTCGCAAGAGTGCTTGTTGTCCAAGATATCAGTGATTTGGATGCATATTAAACATTATATTACTATGATAATAAGCATAATGGAGGAAACACCCTACAAGACAGAGAAGGACTACATTCCACAGCAATAACCTCGACATAATTAATAAAAGGAACTCTTGTATACAAACCCAGCATCACTAGCAGTGCAACACTAAAGACGATGTGGATATCAACAGGAGAGAAAGGACAGGATAAATAGAAAGGGAAAAGGAAAGGAGAAGGAGGAAAACATGGAGAAAGGGGAAAAAAAAACTTTTTTTTTTATCATTTGTGTACCTGTATACTGTATATGTAAAAATGTGCGTACTTGTGTAGGTGCAGATGTAGGTGTATATATATGTATGCACGTGTTTGTATGTACACACATGTATTAGCAATTGATGTGCTACGAAGAGGGGGTAGGATTAAATAAGCTCTGCTTCTTCCTACTCCTTTTCGGACATATGCGTGTTCGAAATAAATTAAACCAACCAACCAACCAACCAATGAATTATGCCTCCCTGAAAACCCGAGGTACCACTGTATATTTATTGATTCATTACAATTCCTTCAACATTGAAGAATTATGGTTGGGTAGAATGTTGACCCCGGTAACTCGGCTAGGCTATATGATAATGGTTCAGTTTAGTTTGAACATGCTTAAATAAGTCACACTAAAGAACATCACATTCACAACAATTCAACTTGTCCGAAAAGGAGTAGGAACATGTGTTTCAGCATTTACTGGTCGTTTGTTCGCTTCTTGTGTTGAACATGTACCAGGTTACCATTTTTTTTACCATAGGGGAATAGGATAAAGAATGTGTAATAGTAACAGTAATTAGCTGACTCCGTAATAAAGTACAGTATATATATATATATATATATATATATATATATATATATAAATAAATAATGGAGTGAATAGTGACAGGGCTGTGCTAAGGGTGGCTAACAAAACAACTGGGCCGTCCACAAAAAAAAAGAAAAAAGCTAAATCCTTCCTGTATCTTATATTATTCTTGTAATTATTGCAATGCAGCTAAAAGGTGCAATGTTTGTTTTATTCCAAGTTTGACCTTGCAGCCGCTGTGCTCCTATTAAGGCAGATTGTCTTCCTCGACCTTCCTGGGATGAAAAATGGATGACATTATACGATACAGCTCCTGTTGGTTTTACAATGAAAGGGACTTGACCACAAACAGCCCCAGGACTTGTTCTAAAAGGCATTTGGAGCACAGGGGTCCAATGGGGGAAAAAACATAGCTGCTCTAACGTGTTCATCGTGGCAATAAGGAAGAAAGATGCCAACGGGATGATGCGCAGAAAGAAGGATCCCCGTCATTCTCACTTGTGTCCTTTGGGCGTCAACAAACAAGGGGACAATGTAGGAAATATTAAAGGATGAACAGAGCAACGCTTGAATTTTGTTTTGTTTTTTTGCTATGTTGGTAGAAGCTCTGGCAATAAAAAGCCATGAGGGAATCAAGGAGAAACATGGAAAAGAAAACAGCCCGGAGACATTTGATGATATGATAGACGAGGGCCGCGTCTGCGCTCAGTTTATGAACAACAACCAGCAGACTGACACACAACATGCAAGAGGAGGGACACCTTATGCTACAGTACAAGTGCACAATAGCTGATGCAGTTACTTTTCCTGACTATTACTTACCACAGGGGTGCCCAAACTTTTTACACTGAGGACCACATAGTGAAAAAGGAAAGGATGCAACGTTGCCACTTTGATATTTTGTAGGGAAAAAAAAACAACAACCTTTTATTAGTATTAACTTCAGTCTTTGCCGTACCCAGCCTCTCGCCTGAAGTCAGCTGGGATAGGCTCCAGCATACCCCCACAACTCTAATGAGGATAAGCGGCACAGAAAATGGATGGATGGAACGTCAGTCTTTGCTGTTTTTTTTCAAATTTTTGCTGTATTTTATTTGTCTTTCCAAATACTTCAACTAGGGACGCTCCGATCAGGGCTTTATGCTGCCGATTCCGATCATCCAGCACTGAAATCGGCCAATACCGATCACATGGATTAATTAAACAGTTTTCCATTTATTGATAAAAACAGTTTTCCATTTATTTATAATAAGTGCTATGGCCATATGATATGAAAAAAGGAACCACAAAATCACCTTAATTTAAAAAAAAACATGTTTGACTTACTTTTTGAAGAGAACATATATCACTGGTGAATCCTACAGAGGATGGGACGCCTTCTTTAAGGAGACTTTGGATGTCAGAGTACATTGGTGGAGCTCTGGCAGGACATCCAGGTAATTGAGAGAGCACTCGGAGAACCCAGTGTCTTCCACCCCTGAGAAAGGCTGCTCATCGTTTCAGATAAATGTAATTATTTTTTATTTGCTTAGCCTTCTGACTGTCACGCACATACGGGCGAGTGTCCACATGGATGCCATAGCTGCTGTTTGACTGGTGATCACACCGTGAGCCTCCAAAACTCACCATACTCAGTCACGTGTCTGTTCTTCAAATGCCGTATTAAAGTGCTACTACCCCCGCAAGATAGTTTTCATGGCATGTGTTGGTAGTTAAGTTCCACACGGCAGACATGATTGTTTTTGTGTGGCCTGCGCATTGTGAAGGGAAGTGGGGGGAGCACGATGCCCAAGATGTTAGTTAGGGCACGACACTACACTGCACGCATGGGGCTTTTATGATCGCCGTTGAAAGGCAATTATCTGCATATGCCGGTCAGGTGATTTTTCACGGAAATCGGCCAGTACTGATCGGTGGCCGATCGATCGGAGCATCCCTAATTTCAACTTTTTTTGGGTTTGGTCTCTCGTGTCATATTCATCTTTTGATGTCAAACCCAAATGTTTTTTAAGTCATCAACAACAAAAACCTCGAAATTGTCCTCAGTGTTCCAATACTTCTGGAGGGCACGGTATTGACTGTATTGAGGGCTCCAACGATACATGTATTGTATTTGTCTTGTGATTTTTCCGTATGGTACAGAGGTATCGAGTTCCTACACGGTACATATTAAGGAAGTATAACGCCTCATCGTCGCCGGTCTACTTACACAAAAGCTAAGCAATTTTATGTTTTGCATTTTGTTCCCTTACTGTACCCTAGAATGAAAGTGAACCGAGGAATGTGAGGAATGATAACTGTACATTGTTAACCCCTTAGTCTGCACTGAGAGTGAAAGCATGCATTGTAGCCTACAAGCACAAGAATAAGACAGTTAGTGTCTGTACTTGGACTTATTTGTCCCAGCCATTCCAGGGGTATTTATAGAAACATGCTGCATGACAATCCAGTAGACGCTGGGTGAGTTAAAAAAAAAAGAAGGAAAGTTGCAGCGAGTCTAAACATGAGATGAAAAGAGAAATCAGACCTCAGAGGAGGCTTGAATCAAACGCTTTCTCCTGCTTTGAACAAATCGAGCCCTTCTATTAATATTGCTCTTTAACATCTTTGCACTTGTCAAACATGATTTAAGATCAGTTTGAGGAGGCAGACAACCTCTTGGATGGCTGAGAAGTTTCATCAGCAGTTTGAGTCCCTCATTTAACCAATAAATGCACATAAATTACCGCTAGCAGGACGCAGAGTGCAAAGTAATATATACATACTACTGGACAAACAACATATTCTACGGCCATGACCACACAGATACGTACTTTTTAAGCGCATATTTTTCTGTGCGTTTTGGCCTCTCATCCACACACAAACTGAGTTTTTTATCCTTAAAAATTGAGCTTTTAGGACAGGGTGAAGATTTTTGAAAACTCTGGTGAATGTGTGCAATGGCAAACATAACATTGCTGCTTTTAAGCGTGATGAAATGACTTTGTGTGTATAAGAGTAAACATACACCTACTTTCCTGTCTTATATGTTATATGTGCCTCTCTTATATGTGCCTGTCTTATATGTTATATGTGCCTGCCTTATATGTTATATGTGCCTGTCTTATATGTTATATATGCCTGCCTTATATGTTATATGTGCCTCTCTTATATGTGCCTGTCTTATATGTTATATGTGCCTGCCTTATATGTTATATGTGCCTGTCTTATATGTTATATATGCCTGCCTTATATGTTATATGTGCCTCTCTTATATGTGCCTGTCTTATATGTTATATATGCCTGCCTTATATGTTATATGTGCCTCTCTTATATGTGCCTGTCTTATATGTTATATATGCCTGCCGATGGGGTTCTTTCTTTATCGATAAAATGAACTTCACTTCACAGCATTGTAGTAAAGAACATATTTCATCCATTTTCAGTTTTATATTCCATACATTTTGCTGACAAATGTGAAATAACGTACTGAACGCTACTTCGCCAGCAGTCCATATGTGTCTTCTCCTGTGCATCGCCATGTTTTTTGTGGTGCGTCAACAGAAATGACGTCGCCGGCGCATCTGATTGTTTAAAATTGCCATAATCGTCCATGGCTGCAGTGCCACCTTTACTTTGGCATGCGCATGACCGCCTGTGAATGCATATTCGTGTGTGGAGAAATACTTATAAACGTCACCGTGTGGATAGGCATTTTTTGACACCGTAGAAGGGCAGATGGGCCTTTTTGAAAATATCAGTGTTTGTGTGGAAATGGCATAAATCAATTGCTACTACTATAGAGTTGTTCCCTACTGTGCAGTGGGGCTGATGCAATTATTAGATTCAGCTGCTCCAGAACCCTACCCTTCTCTCTTCAATTGCCGTTGTTCACTGGTGACACAATCCAGGTTTAAGCCCTAAATATGCCTCACACACCTATTCAATGCTTTTGACGTATAAAATGTATACAGTAAATACCACTAATGAGTGATAATGTAAGATGATGGATGAACACGTGGAATGGGAGTCTCGGTGTAGCCTTGAGCCTGGTCGTCAGGCTAGCGCTAGAGGCTAGCAGGGTAGCAAAGGCGCTTCTGCAACATAATCCACACTGCTTGCCTGTTGTACTTACAGTAAGGACTTGTCATTTTATATATATATATACTGCTCAAAAAAATAAAGGGAACATTAAAATATCACATTCTAGATCTAAATTCATGAAATATTCTTAATAAATATTTTGGTCTTTCCATAGTTTAATGTGCTGACAACAAAATCACACAAAAATGATCAACTGAAACCAAATTTATTAACCCATGCAGGTCTGGATTTGGAGTCACACTCAAAATTAAAGTGGAAAAAGACACCACCTGTTGTCTATTCCATTTGCTCAACAGCATGTGAAATTGATTGTCAATCTGTGTTGCTTCCAAAGTGGACAGGTTGAATAACGGCGCAGCAGTTTTGACTGAGTGTGAAATGAGTGTTCCCTTTATTTTGCAAATTGCAATATTTGAGGAAGAGTGAATAAAATCACCATTTTTAAACCAAAAATAGGCACATTTGTGAATGCTGAACCATGAATGTGCAGGGATCAACTGTATTTGCGTCTTCCAGGCAGAGACTTGAGGGATGGAGGAGAGCAGGAAGCACCAGTCATGATCAGGCTACGCTAACAATTAGTATGCTCGCTGATGCTTTCCTCTCTCACGGCTTCACCGGCACACAATGAGACTTCCCGTAATGGAAAGAGTGGACAGAATTTACAAGAAGCTGACCAAATATGAGAAAGCCATGGTTAAAGCCAATTAATTTGGAATATTACATAATGTGGGGGGGGCGTTGGCCTTTTCCCCAACACTTAATGTCTACAAAGTGCTTTGCACCAAATGCACTTTACCAATCTATTCCACAATTATGAGCTGAGCTGATTGACAATGTTTACTTAACGATATTACCAGATTTTACTGTTTTTGTGAGGTCATTCAGTTGTAATAAACTTTTATACACAGACACGCTGATCACATGATGCGTGTCTACTACCAGCAAGCAGCATATCATGCACTATCATGAAAAAAGAAGCCTTTCTCCGTACAAACGTCCATACGTCCAGAGTGTAATAGAAGGCAAAAAAAAAAAAAAAGTCAGCCATAATTTGGTCACAGGATGCCAACATAGCTAGCACATCCACATGTGCACTAACTCCAAAGTAGCAACAAACAGCATATCATGCACTGTCGTGAATTTAAAAAGGCTTATTTCTGTCCACTCTCTAGAATGCAATGAAATAAAACCAGTATAATAACACAAGTTGTTCTCAATATTGGCACACATTGATGGAGTGCAGTTGTTGGATATGACCAACAGAGGCGCTGTTGAGACGGTATCAACTATCAGCCCTGATAGTGTGAGCGATTGTACATCCATGCAGACGTCCACCATCGCAGCAAAGACTGACATGGAATCGGGAGTTCGGAACATTCACAAAGTAGTCCCATCCCATTAAAAACAATACTTGAATTCAAAAATAACAATTCATTAGGGATGTCCAATATTATCAGCTGCTGAGACATCTGTTCATATCGGTATTGTTTTTTTCTAGTGATGACGTCGTGCTCCACACAGCGACAAGCTTGCTTGCTCTGTATGTTGGCGGTCTGAAATTATTTCCAAGTTTCGCTTTTGGATTGTCAATATGCAATTTGCAGCTGGAGAAAGATGTCTTCCTTTAGTACTCCTCATCTAATATCACACCTTAGGAAGAATCACTTGGAGTCACATGCAGCTAGCGAACCTACAGCAAAATAACAAATGACTGGTTGAGCCCGGTGTAAAATTTCACTGACTGTTTTAGTTCAGAGTTTTATACTTTGCTAACTACTTTCAGGGATGTTTGTGCCACATAGAAACGCCAGAATCGATATCAATAATGAAGTGCTGCACAGAATTGGTATATCAGATATCAGGAGGAAAGCCAATATCGAGCATCTCTAGAATTAATCGACTGTTAATTTTCTTCATTAGCTTGCGGGTCTGCAAAAGTAAGTCCCAGAACCGATCTTTTTGGCCACACTTCCCAAGCCTAGGCACAGGAACAGCTAGTCCGTTGAAGTATGACATGATTGTCATGTTTACCACCTTCCTACCATCCTTTTTAGCAACCAAGATCTATGCAATGCTCGGATGACGGATTCGGTCAATTATCCACCTCGAGGGGCAGGAATGCGGTTTGGCGGCGTGCGAAACACAAAACGTCCCCCCATCTTCGCCCTCATTAGCAGGACAGGCGCAGACAGCTGCCCTCAATATGAATATACGATAACATTGACATTTAGCAGCATCCATAGGTGGACGGCTCCAAATGACGGCCAATTTGACTGCTAATCTGAAAGGCCAAGGCTGCCGGTGGCTGCCACGCCACATCAATCTGTGAGTGTGCGTGCGTGTGTGTGTGTGGACTCACCAAACAGATTGCTGGAGTGGCCTTGCTTGGAGACGGGCCGCAGCTCATTGGAACCCCAGGCATAACGTGTGTAGCTGTCCCACGCGTGTTTCATCATCTGTTGGCAAAGAGGCGGCGGAAGAGGAGGAGATGTGATGTGAGTTATTAAGAGCAACTTAATAATGGAACTTCATATGCACAAGCTGTAGACCACCACAATATATCCCACCGGACATCTTCTAGATTTTCTCCCGCATTCCAATACACAAGCGGACGAAAGCACAATTAGAGTGCAGCTGCTCTACCTAGTGGTCAAGGTATGTATTCAAAAGTGGTACTACTTGTGGCCCAGTAAGTAATCTTAAAGGTCAGGTTGCAGGGGCAGCAACCTAAGCAGGGAAGCTCAGACTTCCCTCTCCACGGCTACGTCATCCAGCTCCTCCCGGCAGACCCCTAGGCGTTCCCAGGACAGTCGAGAGACAAAGTCTCTCCAACGTGTCCAGTTGAGAGACAGTCTCTCCAACGTGTACTGGGTCTTCCCCGAGGCCTACTCCTAGTCGGACATGCCCTGAACATCCCCAGGAGGTGTCCGGGAGGCATCCTAACCAGATGCCTGCGCCACTTCATCTCGATCCTCTCAATGCGGAGGAGCAACACTTCTACTCAGAGTTTCTCCCGGATGATAGTGCTTCTCACCTTATCTCGAAGGGAGAGCCCAGCTACCCTCCAGAGAAAACTCATTTCGGTCGCTTATACCCGCCATCTTGCCGTTTCGATCACTATCCAAAGCACAGCAAAGCTCAGCTCCCTCTTCACCACGACGGACAATTGCAGAGTCCACATCAGTGCAGATACCGCACCAATCCGCCTGTCAATCGTGTGTTCCATCCTTCCCTCACTCGTGAACAAGACCCCGAGGTACTTAAACTCCCCCACTTGGGGCAAGATCTCATCCCCGACATGGAGATGGCACTCCACCCTTTTCTGGGCGAGAACCATGGACTCAGACTTGCAGTTGTTGAGTCTCACAATTATTTTCTTGGGGTCGGAAACCCATGGCTCTTTACATGCGGCTCTTCAGCCTACTTGTTGCAGCTCCCTTCGCCAAGTGCTGTGATTTTTTTAACACTGCAAGTTCGTGAATGCATCTAGACCGTGTTCTCACTGCTGATTGGACCGCTTGCGACTGCTGTGAGGCAGGGCGTACCTCTCGGCAGCAGCCGCAGAACATGTGCTTTCACTGTTAAGTCTCCAAATACCAGAAAAGTCTCCCAATGACTCCAGGAAATGTCTCTGTATTTGTCACTAATTGCTTTTGAAAAGTAGCCAGATTTAGGGAGAAGTTGGCAACACTGCGCTGCACATAAGATGGGAAGGAGGGGGAATAATGAGTTGTTTTGACGTATTGTTATGCAGGACCGTCACGAAGCCTTTTGGATGACAGGTGAAACATCTTCGACAAATAAAATGACATTCAATTTTTGTAAGGAATGTGGGGTTTTTTTTGGCTTTTTTTTTTTTTTTGGCTTTTTTTTTTTTGGCTTTTTTTTTTTTTTGCTTGCTGGTCGTGACCGAAAGAATGAGGTTGCAGATACTAAGAGATAGGATGAGCTCGTTCATCCACGAGGAGCTTAGAGTAGAGCTGCTGCTCCTTCACAAAGACAGGACACAGTTGAGGTGGCTCGGACATCTAGTCCGGGTGCCACCTGGACGTCTCCCAGGTGTGAGAAGGGGAAGGGAGAATGTTCCGGGGCAGGCCTAGGACACGCTGGAGGGATTATGTCTCACAGCTGGCCTGGGAACACCTTAGTGTCCTCCCGGTGGAGCTGGAGGAGGTGGCCGGGGACCGAGAAGTCTGGACTTTCCTACTAAGACTGCTGCCCCCGCCACCTGTACCTGGATAAGCGGAAGAAAATGGATGGATGGATGGATGGATGGTGTACATGCAGGCTACACAACATTTAATGAAATGAACTAGCATCACTCGTGCTTGGATAAGACCATCTTTGAGTGTAACACTGCCAGCACCTGACAGCATTTTTGTCATGTTTTTGAATAGCTACCTGAATACAACTACCTGAATACAAAACTGCAGATAATGATCATTTCTCCTGCTCAAATGAACCTGCTTTGAGCTCCTTATTGATTGCATCAGCCAAAAATGTGACAGGTTGAATTATTGACTGGTGACTGTTTAAGGATTCTGTAAACTTGAGTCATACTTTTTCGTAGAATATTCAAATAAATGTGAGCCATGACATATTTCTGTATGAGTCACAAGACAAATAGAAGTTGGCTATAATTGCAAAGTTCTAGCAGGATTGGCTTTTTAATATGATGTTTTCTGAATGGGGGCGCTAAATGACCGATTCAAATGCTAATTATGACGGCTGGCAGATTAATTAGCACAACTCTGCTAAAATCCAAACCCAAGCAGCCACCCACTTGTGCTGAGCCGCCATTATTCCCTTCGAGAATCATCTTATTTTCACGGCGGCGTTTGGCTGGCGTGAATGCTCATCTCACATGCGGATGCAGCGCCGCTTGCGTCCGACCCGCTTAATCCCGCTTCTACAGCATCCCCACAGTTTCCCGTTGCGGGTTTGTGGATTAGGCCCGCTAAAACACTTCAGCCTGCACTCCCCCCACTCTCCTTCAGTCGCACGCCAGCGACACCTTTCTCATTTTCCACGCCGACTCCCTCCTCAAAAGCGCACTCCTGCGTCACTTACTGTTAATTAGCCAGCTAAAAGTGACCGGTGTGAGACACCAGCTGGACTGGCGGGTCCTCCTATCAGCGAGACACCTGCTCGATGTCCGCCCCTTGCGCAGTCAATCGGGCGGCCCCGACCAGCTTAGAAATCACATTTTCAGCTCTGCTAGCTTCTCACCTGTCACACTCTGACTGCGCAAACAAAGATAAGAGCGGCTCGGGAGAGCTCAAGTAAAATACAATATCGCTGACTACACGACTCACACAGGCTGAAGTCCAGTTGGGGCTGAAGGATAAAACTTCATCAAAACTG